>NC_065445.1:36907382-37219734 GCF_917563875.1 Diabrotica virgifera virgifera | reverse complement strand
AGTCGATCTTCGTAAATAATGACACATAGTGTCCGTGGCTAAGGGGAGAAGGCGAATGAATTCCAATACCAACCGCTCTTACCAGCGCTGGTTCGAGTCCCAATAGAAACTTTCTTTTTTGTTTTTTTTTAATACATTTTATGATTGTAAGTATATTTATTATATAATTGTATTTTCAGAAAATACGTATTTAGTTAAAAAAAATTTCGACAATTAATGTTCAGACATCATTTGTGGCTTGTTTAATGTGTTTGTGTGTGTTTTATTCTTTTATTATTTTAATTTTTGGCACTGTTCTAATAAAAATGTTTGAGAAGTAGTAAGTATAAATTAGTTTAATATTTAAACAAAATATAAATAAAAAGTATATTAATTTCGTTTAAATCATATAATAGAAGTATAACTTCTTACGTGCGTACAAAGTACACACACATTCTTTTTTTTTTTGTTCCTAAAGATATCAGGGACATTCAAACAACAGTATGTTCACAAAACATAAGACTACAATATTATTCTGATGTATTTTCACATTTGTACCTCGTTCTCCCTACAGGGTGTCTCAAACTTAACACAAGAAAAACATATTTTTTTCTTCCACCCGGTATAAGTACAAAAAATAAGTTTGAGTAAACCTTTGCACAACTGTGTAAATATTAAAGAAAAGGCTAAAATAAAAAAAATAGCGGAATCCGTCTGTTCGGAAAAAATCAACTATGAAAATCAGCAGAAATTTCTATATCCCTAACTTTTGACGAGCAGTTTAATCTCAGATATGCAGACGATACAATAGTCCTTGCAGACAGCAGAGAAATGCTGCAAATTTTGGTTGATCGCCCTACGCAATACTGCGGTAGGTATGGAATGGCACTGAATACAAAAAAAAACAAAAATCGTGATTGTCAATGAGAAAAAGATTGAAGACGAAACAATCTACGTTAAAGGAAAAGCTTTAGAGCAAGTACCCAGCTATAATTATTTGGGATGTGATCTAAATGAACAATGGGACCTCAACTTCGAAATAAAACGATGGATTGAGATGGCCAGAAGTGCTTTTAATAAGATGAATGTTGGCAATCATCATGGCTATTCTGATCTAAGATGCTGCTGCCCTGAATATTTCTGTTGATGTGCATCAGTACCATTCCCTCAAGTTACGCAACCATGAAATTCTTGGTTGCGTACCATGAGATGTGCATCCGTACCATTCCCTCAAGTTACGCAACCAAGATGAAAATAGTATTACGCAATGAAAAACTGGGTATAGAAATTAGAACTTACAGTATTGAGATGCTACATATTATCTGTTTTTTATAAGGAGTTGGAACCTGTACAATTACGGACTCCACTGAAAAAAGATTTGATAGCTTTTATATGCGGTGTTATCGAAGAATGTCGAAAATATCATGGACACAATACGTAACAAACAGGAAGATATTAAAAAAGATGACAAAGAAAAAGGAATACTTAACACTATGAAGGAATGAAAAATGAGCTACTTTGGTTACATACTAAGAAATGAAAAATATGAGTTGAGGCGATTAGTTGATTTATACAAGGGAAAATGGAAGGATAAAGAAGACCGGAAAAAATTAAATTGTTTATCTACTAGATACTACTACGTAAGTCATCTATACGTAATTATTACTTTATTATTGTGAAAAGAAAACGTCAAATAATAAATATACACCACCGTTCAATCATTTTGTGAGGTTAGCTAGCATGCGGTTGGTTTGTCACTTACCAGAGCCGGACTGAAGCTTTCGCCACCGCAGCTAAAATGACTTCACACAATGTAAACACACCTTCCGATCTAACCAGTCCAGTAAATCAACGTTCGAATATCACAAACAGTTATGCATCAGCCGCTTCAAACTCTTTTCCGAGTAAGACCCAAGCAATTGTATTTAGTTGTATCGATAATGCTAAATTGCAGGATTATTTAATTCCGTTGGGCACAATAATCAACCCAAAAAATATTATTTTTTCATCTAGATTATCTCATAATAGAATCTGCATGTATTTGGCAAACAAAACCGTAGTAGATAATTTCATGCAACAACATGGCTCTATAGAAGTACTCGGCGAAGTTGTAACAGCACGGAGACTTGTCTCTCCAGCAGAAAGACTAGTCTTGTCTGGTGTCTGCCCGTCAATTCCTCATCAAGTATTAGTTGAAGAATTACAGAATATTGGTTTAAAGCTTATTTCCCCAATAACATTTCTGAAAATTAGCTCAACTCTTCCCGAATATAGTCACATATTGAGCTTTCGGAGGCAAGTTTATGTAAGCCCTATACCATCACCAATTCCAGATTCTATTCTAATAAATTTCGACCAAACACCTTACCGCATATTTTTGTCACAAGGTACACTCACCTACTTTATTTGCAAAAATACAGGACACATATCATCCCAATGCAATAACAGTTCAGTAACGGAATCAACTCATATTGATTCAAACAATGAAGTACCAAATCAAACAGATCCAACAAGTATATTACACAAGTTACCAAACACTCAGCAGTCATCAAGTTATGCATTATCAAATCCGAGCATATCACCTACACCTACAAATCTCCATGACCAAGAAATTGCTAATACTCCTACTCATAGCAACATTTTCAGTCATCCACATTCAGCGGCAATACCGTTTTCACAAACTCCTAAAGCAATATCCTCCAATCTATCAGCACCTCTTCCATTAGATACAACTGCAGAAAACTCCAATAAAACTGATACATCACCACAATTTTCCGAAACAACCATTTCAACCAATCTTACAATCAAAACTTCAAGCTCGACTTCTGTCATTACCAATGAGTCTGCTCCAGTACTTCCAAAGGTAATAAAGCCACAACATCTAAGTGAAAACTCTAATAGCACTTGCGAAAACGCAAGTTCTTCCATAAAACGCAGTATTGGTGAGATCGATACTCCTCCTTCAGACTCAGCAATTTCATCACAAAATCTGTTTGCAAAACCCAAATCTTCTAAACCAAAAAAACCGCGCTCATCTAAAGTCCCATCTACACGGGAAACTCTTGAAAATTTTATTGATAATCATACCCCACCATTCGTTTTAAATTACCACCAATTGTCCTTACTGATTGATAATGTCCAAGGCTCCCCCGACACTATTAGCGTCGTTAAAGAATTTACAACTGATATGCCTGGTTTACTCTATCTTTTACAAAGCAGCTATCAACATGCAAATGATAGATCTACAAAAACTAAGTTTACAAAACTTCAAAAGAAACTTCTTAACCATTTAGGGAAAGAGATTTCTGACTTAGACAGTGACTCTTCTGTAGATAATTGCTCAGTATCATCTAACTCCGAATCTGTTAACAACATTCAACTCGATACTTCAATGGAACATTGATGGATTTTTCCATCGTCTCCCTATGCTACAGCTTCTTTTATTCGAATATTCTACAGATATTATTTGTCTACAGGAGACAAACTTAAAGACCAATCAGTTGTACAATTCAAAACATTTCAATTGTTTCCGCAAAGACCGTACAGATGCAGGTCGTGCAAGCGGTGGTGTAGCGATACTAGTAAACAATCTTCTTTTCCGTTTACCCCCAGCATGTAGCACATTTTCAGCTGAACTCTACGCCATATACTGTGCTGTGAAACTTCTTAACGAGCTTACACTCACCAAAGCCCTGATCATAACAGATTCCCTTGGCTCTCTAAACTCATTAAAACACATTTTTCCGAAACATCCTTTTGAAAAGTTGCTAAAATACCAGCTTTCCCAAGCTCATGAACATGGAAGAAGCGTTCAATTTGTATGGGTTCCCTCACACGTCGGAATAACAGGAAATGGAGAAGCTGACAGGACTGCACGAGAGGCAATTTTAAGTGATTTCTCGGAGCCGATAGACAAGTGTGTCTCCAGTGACTTAAAAGCTTATTTTAAAAATAAAGTGTTGTGTTTGTGGCGAAATGAGTGGTCTCAATCTAATTCGAAGTTAAATAAAATAAAAAATAATGTGTCTCAGTGGTTTCCATTGTCGCGCAATAGACGAGAACAAATTGCGGTTGCGCGTTTATGTCTAGGACATACCAGGTTAACGCACTCTTACCTTTTCACAAAGACTAATCCACCTATATGCGATCAGTGTAACGTCCGATTAACAGTCGAACACTTTTTAATAATTTGTAGTAAATATGACCAAGAAAGACAGCGCTACAAGATCCCAAACGCTCTACCACAGGCTCTAGGTCAAAACTATTCCTGCGACAATATAGTTAATTATCTAAAATCCATAAACATTCTGTACAACCGGTAGTTGTTTACTTTTGTTATTTATATTTTGTTCCGTCGCTAATAACCTTTTGGTGGATGCAACTTTTTCTTCTAATAAAAAAATAAAAAAAAAAAGAAGACCGGGAAGACGACGCACGTCCTGGTTGAAAAATTTAAAGCAGTGGAGTGGAAAAACAACAATAGATCTCTTCAGAACCACTGCAGACAGAGTTTAAATGGGCCATGACGATCGCCAATGTCCTTAACCTTTATCGAGCGGTATAATTTTACACCGGTAACAGACGGCATAGGTACAATTGTGCCTGTTTACATTTTCTTAAAACATCCTTAATATAAAGGGAAATATTTGTTCGTTTTAAGATAATATTATTTAATACTAGCATAACCGATTAAGAAATTTTTTACTATTGCAATAAATAAATAATAATATTCGGTAATTTGTTCTTGTATGGATTTACAAACAAAGATTAGAAGCCGCTTTTAAGTGACCCTTCTTATCTATCGTAAATTATTGAAATTACTGTAACAATAAATCCGGAAATAGTGGTCGTAAACAAATTCTAGGAAGAATAGCATTGTATTGTATTTCAATTGGAAGATTTCATTCACTTTAAGTTCTTTGGTGCTTGCCAATACGTGTATACCTAAAAATTATCATGAGTTATAATGATTCTACATTTAGTTTGCCGACATGTTGACAAAAGAGCTATACGTAGAATCAACAAAGAAAACTTGTATGAGATGTGAAATATGGAGTCTCTGCCATTATACGTGCAGCAATAACGCAAAACAGCCGATAGGGCTGCACTCATACGAGATATCTGGACAATGCTGAATAAAACTGTGCAACAAGTCTACAAACCATCCCAATGCATAACCATAGATGAACAATAATTGTTTCTATCTAGAGGCCGCACAAACTTTACACAATATATATCTTCCAAACCCACTAAACATGGTATTTTGGGTTTGTAATGCATTAAATACCTTATCCCATACAAATTCACCTTTATATTTGAAAAACAGCATATTTATGGTTCCCGGCAAGTTAACGTTGGCGAACGAACAGTTTTGAATCTGGTCACGTCTTATAAAGATTCTGGGCGGAATGTTACCACAGATAACTTTTTACCAGTTTTGAACTTGCTAAATTCTAGAATTCATGTCATATGACGTTAGCTGCTCTTTTAGAAAAAATAAGAGATTTCTACTCACCAATATGAAAGTAAGTTAGAAAAGAGCTACATATTTTTTCCACAAATCTTGCATACAATCATGATGCTATTGTATGATCTTATTTGCTAAAGAAAAACAAAGCAGTAGTGTTACTCTCGTCCATGCATATAACAGGACAAGTAGCCGGAAATGATTGTGTATTAGAGTAAAATTAAAGAGGGCTTGATACCATGGATAAAATTCTGGGTGAGTATAAAATCACACGTCTAACATTGGTTTGGCTCTTGGCCTTTTTTATAATATGATTGACGTCACTGGTTTAGCATCCTACATTATATCGAGAGCACAATCCATTACAAAAAAAAGGACCAACGCAAGAAGTTTTTGAAGGATCTTTCTAAAGATCTTTGTCTTTCTATAGATACTCCTCCTCAAGTATCTCAGCATTCGTGGATCTACTCCAGTAACCGGAAGTTGGCATGTCTGTCAAAACGAAAGGAAAAAACAACCTAAAACGAGAAAGAGTTGTGTAGTATGTTTTCTACCTTAGTGTGACGACAACTCTTTCTCCGACATCTATTTATTGCGAAAATCAGCACTACCATTTATTTTTGTGTTTTGATTGAAATAAACTTTCACTGTTGTTTAATCACTTAAATACAACATGTCTGTATTGATATTTTGTAACATTTATTTAAAAAAAACAAGGTACAAATGTACCTATGCCGTCGTTTATGGGGGTAGGAACAATTTAAGCCCCCTGCTGCGAACTGAATAAAGATTTCTTTGTTATATTTGGCTCACATAATCTACCGGATAAATGTAGAGATTTCACAAAAGTTCAAGTCTCTATCTCGTTAACAAAAAAAGTTATCACAAGTTGAAAACTCAATAGTTACAATTGTACCTACGCCGCCCGACAAAGGTTAAAGGATAAGGCACATAAAGAAGAAGAAGTTAAATTAGGCAAGGTCTGGAAGATCGACGTTCTTTTCACCCCAATTTGCGATTTAGAGTTAGAGGTTTCTTGGTCTCTTCTTTTTGGCTGTTCGTATCCAATATTGGATCTGTGATTTCACCCTTTTCATGTCTCCCAAAAATGCAACTGCAGTATTTTTGGCATTGTTTCTTTTACTCTGTGGATATCTTCGTGCATTTTTATATGTCTTCTTGTGGTCTACAGGTATCGGATCCATATACATGTAATAATTTAAATTTTTGGGTTACATCCATATTCTTTCTTATACCTAATCAATACCGCCAATTTTCGTTGGTCATTTCTTGGATGTTCCAGGTCGCTATTGTTATATTGTTCCTTTTTTGTCCTTTTTATTCCTAATACTTTTTGGTATTCTTGCTTGTGTCGTCAGTTTATTAATACCTATCTTAATCGAGTTGGTTCGTTGGTTCTATGAGCAAATCGTCTTCTCTTAGCCGATTGCTGGTCGTACCAAGACTCTATGATTCTTTCATCCTAGCTTGGGACAGACAATAGTGTCGGAAGACACTTCCAAGCTACCCTCTATACTTAGTTATCACCTCCTGCACGACTGGCGAAATTTATGGTTAATAAGTTTATAGAGATGTGAAATTTTCTATAATTTCAAAACATTTAAAGGGTAAAATATGTAGAAGAAAGATAAAAAAGAGATGAATATAATTACAATATACAGTGATATTCAGAAAAATTTTCTTGGTTGCTAAGTATTTAATTATTTTTTTCTCAACAGCCAACCTTCCATCCAGTATATGGTACACATCCCAAGAAATCCATCCTAAAAAAGACAAGTTCTGTAACGCTCAAAGGTATCACACCTTTTTTGTCAACTAGTCCGACTTCGACTCCTTATACAACTGTTACTGGAGCAGAACATCGATTGAAATCAGCATTCGATGCAATATTCAGGTAAGACTCATTATTTGATTTGAGTATTAATTAAGTTAAAACTCGACTTGACAGACGTCCGTCAGTAGAGCAAGATTTCGTGGACATATTGGTTATTAGTGCACCCTAATATGTCTGTGTAGATTTTGGCATTGGATCCGACCATCACTTGTAACACCGTTGCTGTATCCTCTATTTTTTCATACTATCACGTTACAATTTTTTGTGATATTATACACGAGCGGGACACCCTCAAAAAAGCGCTTAGTTTTCGAGATATTGACCACGGAGGGGTGAATGGCTAATTTTAGTCATACTTTATATTTTCGAGGGTGCTGAAAACGAAAATGAGGTTTATTTTGAATTTTATGTGGGGGAACATTGTCAAAATCGCAATTTTAATCTAAAAATTAAAAAAAAAACAACGTTTTTTGTGTTTACCTCGCTACAACTCTGTTTCACTGTACTATCTTTTTCGGAAATTTTTTCAGTATATAGCTCTAACATTTCTGAAGACAAAGGTACCTGCTTTAAATTTTTATTCTTATCATGATAAAGGTTATGAATTTTTCAAATAAAAATGTGCGGATTTGTGCATTGTAAAGTTTAATCGCAAAAGTTGTGTGACGAAGTTTAAAATTTAGCTTCTTAATCATGTTTATTTGAAAGAAAAGAATACAAAGAAGTTTTCTGGTAAGTTTTAGATCAAAATTTTTTATAGAAATAAAATAGTGGAACTTTTAATTTCGACATTAGAAATCCCCAATATAACGCTTATTTTTTGAGGGACAGACAATCTAGGTCTAATTTCTCACCTTTAGTACTATCCTTGGTTTATAAGCTTTCATTTGACACCTTATTTGTCATTCTACCTAGTATAATGACGGAGAAGTAAACGTTCTTATTCTATTATTCTTGTAGGTACATTTAACATTGATTGAAATTATGAAAAAAATGGCATGGCAACACTGACGCACAAACATAAGATTCAGATGTGCGTTACATAGGGTGCACTAATATCCAAGATGTCCGATTTCGTGTAGAGATTCTTCATGTTCTCGGAAGGTATCCATTAACATCTGCTTTAAGCTTTTCCAATTTTACAATTTAACAATGTAAATTGAATTCTACATAGGTATAACCACTATTTGGTTTTGGGTCTATTTAGCAAGTACAAAAGTTCTCTGATGATGGGCTGATTTGCTCGAAAACGTTCGCTCTGAACACATTTATATAATGCGTTTGGATTCTTAAGAATTTTAATTAAATTATACCTACTACTAAGGAGTTTTTTACTTCAATGTTAAAGATTTTTTTATTCATTAAGTATTTGAAAAATAATACAGAATCTCCCAATCACCGTTGTCAGCGAAAAGTACGCTGGTATGCGCACTTAAAACTATTGGGGGCCACTAGTCACGAACTTTTCAACCTAATAGAAATATTAAAAATATTGAAAATATAAAAAATATTCCTGAAAGATATTTAAAATATTCCTAAAAGATAAAATAAAATAAAAATGTGTACCATTTTTATTCAGTTGCAATGAGAAGGAAAAATTGTCTTATTTTTCACTTAGAACAGAGAGCGCAAACCAGCACTCTAAATCGACGATTTTCGACTCTATTTGGAGTCATCATCAGAGAGGCGTAGGTTTGCTGCCCTCTGCCCCAAGTGACGAAACTCCGAGAGCTTATCCCCGCATTGCAACTGACGTTTATGGAGTAGGTGTCTAGCGACATCTGGCAACTGAAAGTCAAAATTTTCAACCTAATAGAAATATTAAAAATATTGAAAATATTAAAAATATTCCTAAAAGATATTTAATTGAAAACTTATTGGACCATTTTCCTGGTAACACCTCCATGGCTTCTAAAAATTGCAAGCCAGATGGATGCTGAAGCAAAAAAGACAAGAGGGAATTCAAAAACTTACAATTCACGACCCCGTCTGTTCAGCTGGTAAATTCCAACGGAAAATGGACCTAGTTACTGAAAGGAGTAAAACTAATATAAAATAAAATAAAAGAAATATATCTTTGTTGTAGTTGTACAGACAATCTATTATGCACTATTGATAAAAAATAAGATATCGGAACATCGGACGGAGCGGTTCCGCAACTGTCGGCAATTCGTTCTCTGAATGTAGCGCTACTTGCGGAACGTGTTACGGAACGGTCGCCATCACAGTGAGCTCTTTTTAATTCCGCTACTTCCGTCCAACGTATGCTACTTTTTTGAATTTGTCAATAGATTTATTGAAAGATGACGTCAAGTACTAATTATCAATTGGAAAAAAGCGCAGACGGTAAACAATCCCATGGTCTTTGACCATGATTATGAAGAAAAAAACAATTTATTGTGCTGAGGCAAGTATATAACCTCACAAAAAAGTCTGACCAAAAAAGAAAATAGGGGGAAGTACAATTGAATTCGTCCCATCACTGAACTCTAGGCCTGTTCAGTGAACTATCAGCTAACTTAGGTATGGAAGATGGCTGGTTATTTCGGTTCCTACATGAAACGGATTGTCAATGTATGTATGTGTATAACTATTACATTACGAAGAAAAGTACAAAGACACTGTTTGCATACTTTGGACAGAGGGAATCTAGAGTGTGAGATAGGTGAAAAAATAAGCATGTAAACATTGGTCGTATTCAGGAGACGAAAAAGTGAGGGAGCAGTTCCCGATGGAGCGGTACTAGTTGTGCACCTTACTGGGGTACAGGGAACTACTCCATCACTTTTTCGTCTCCTGACTACGACCAATGTTTATATGCTTATTTTTTCACCCATCTCACACTCTAGATTCCCTCTGTCCAAAGTATGCAAGCAGGATATCTTTGTATGTACTTTTCTTCGTAATGTAATAGTTATACACATCCATATATTGACAATCCGTTTCATGTAGGAACTGAAATAACCAGCCATCTTCAATACCTAAGTTAGCTGACAGTTCACTGAACAGGCCTAGTGTTCAGTGATGAGACGAACTTCACTCCAACTTTCACGTTTTCAGCCTCATCTATCTTCGGTCGACTCCAATTGCTCTTACGTTTCTAAACCCTCAGTTTTATGTTGGCTTTTCAGACAAGTACTCAGTCTTTTCGATCTTAAAGCATCCATTTATGCCTGCACTCTCTACAAAATTATGAACTGCATTACGAAACGTATAGCTATTATTTGTCATTCTACCTAGTATAATGACGGAGAAGTAAACGTTCTTATTCTATTATTCTTGTAGGTACATTTAACGTTGATTGAAATTATGAAAGAAATGGCATGGCAACACTGACGCACAAACATAAGATTCAGCTGTGCGTTACATAAGGTGCACTAATATCCAAGATGTCCGATTTCGTGTAGAGATTCTTCATGTTCTCGGAAGGTATCCATTAACATCTGCTTTAAGCTTTTCCAATTTTACAATTTAACAATGTAAATTGAATTCTACATAGGTATAACCACTATTTGGTTTTGGGTCTATTTAGCAAGTACAAAAGTTCTCTGATGATGGGCTGATTTGCTCGAAAACGTTCGCTCTGAACACATTTATATAATGCGTTTGGATTCTTAAGAATTTTAATTAAATTATACCTACTACTAAGGAGTTTTTTACTTCAATGTTAGAGATTTTTTTATTCATTAAGTATTTGAAAAATAATACAGAATCTCCCAATTACCGTTGTCAGCGAAAAGTACGCTGGTATGCACACTTAAAACTATTGGGGGCCACTAGTCACAAACTTTTCAACCTAATAGAAATATTAAAAATATTGAAAATATTAAAAATATTCCTGAAAGATATTTAAAATATTCCTAAAAGATAAAATAAAATAAAAATGTGTACCATTTTTATTCAGTTGCAATGAGAAGGAAAAACTGTCTTATTTTTCACTTAGAACAGAGAGTGCAAACCAGCACTCTAAATCGACGATTTTCGACTCTATATGGAAAGGTGAATCGAAAAGTGCAAATTTAGGAGGTAAAATAAACTTTCTCCTGTAAGGTTTAAATTTAAGTATGTGTTTGAGTAAGTCATTTAGAGGAAATGTGTACAATGACAGGCGATTCTGAAGAGCATAAGACCTTGCCAGGCGAGCGGAAAGATTAGGGGTTTTTCCTAAAATTGTTCTTTTTGCATCGAACAAATTTTTTTTAGGTTTTTTGAATCATTCCAAACAGAAAAGGTCTTTGGTGATTTTTCTCTTAAGTTAATAGTTTTTGTTATATAAGCGATTGAAAATTGCGAAATCGGCCATTTTTAACCCTAAATCGGACATTTATCTAAAAATTTCAAACTTTCCAAGGTAGGTAGATATTCTTTAAACATTGATTGATGAAATCCCAAAGAGTTTTTTGCAATACAATATCGGAAACGCCTTTGTTTTTTAATTGCTAATCAAGGGGGCGCGACACTGTAGTATAAGTGAGGACGTTTGAGTTGGCATAAATTCATTATCTCGAGAATTGGCAAATTTCAAGAGAAATCCTCAGACAGGTCGATTTTTATTTTTAAATTAGGACTTTTTGGCATATATATAATACTAGTGGCGTCATCCATCTGAGCGTGATGACGTAATCGATGGTTTTTTAAATGAGAGTAGGGGTTGTGTGATAGCTCATTTGAAAGGTTATTTAATTCTCTATTCACTAATATAAACATTAACATAATTATTTATACAGGGTGGACAAAAAAATTTTTTTTTTATTAAATTAACTTTGATTAAATTTGACAAAGAGAAGAAAATTTTTTTGTACACCCTGTATAAATAATTACAATAATGTTTATATTACTGAATAGAGAATTAAATAACCTTTCAAATGAGCTATCACACAACCCCTACTCTCATTTAAAAAATCATCGATTACGTCATCACGCTCAGATGGATGACGTCACTAGTATTATATATATGCCAAAAAGTCCTAATTTAAAAATAAAAATCGACCTGTCTGAGGATTTCTCTTGAAATTTGCCCATTCTCGAGATAATGAATTTATGCAAACTCAAACGTCCTCACTTATACTACAGTGATGCGCCCGCTTGATTAGCAATTAAAAAAACAAAGGGGTTTTTGATATTTTATTGCAAATAACTCTTCGGGATTTCATCAATCAATGTTTAAAGAATATCTACGTACCTTGGCAACATTGAAATTTTTAGATAAATGTCCGATTTAGGGTTAAAAATGACCGATTTCGCAATTTTCAAAATTTTCAATCGCTTGTATAACAAAAACTATTAACTTAAGAGAAAAATCACTAAAGACGTTTTCTGTTTGGAATGATTCAAAAAACCTAAAAAAAATTTGTTCGATGCAAAAAGAATAATTTTAGGAAACACCCCTAATCTTTCCCCTCGCCTGGCAAGGTCTTATGCTCTTCAGAATCGCCTGTCATTGTACACATTTCTTCTAAATGACTTACTCAAACACATACTTAAATTTAAACCTTACAGGAGAAAGTTTATTTTGCCCCCTAAATTTGCACTTTTCGATTCACCTGGTAGATACACGTGCACCGCTGATGCCTGCCAGGTCATGGTTTTTAGCCTTGGTGTGCTATGAATTATCACTAGAAAAATTTCTAGCCTTACAGGACGACCGTTAGTCGGAGGGTTCACTAGCTCTTAGACTACCATCTGAACCCACTCCGTGTTATCTCTGAATTCTGATGACGCCTAAAGACGTCATACCGTTACTACTGTCAGGTGCGCATGACGGATTCAGGCGTCATATGCGGATATGCACAACATTCCTTTAGAGGTTAGTATTTATTTGACTTTGCTTGACTAAAACAAGTTGTCTTTCTATTGAGTATGTAGATAAAAGTGTATTTTTAACGTCAGTTTAGATTCATATTATGAATGAAGCAATTCCAGGGCTATCTCGACCAAGACACCACAATGTAAATACAGCGAAAAATCGAGTCAGCACCCATGTCAAGTTAGGCATATTTCGTCAACAATGAAAGGGGTATAGTCTGTTCGCTAAACTCAGACGCAACTTTCTAGATATTTTAGTCGGTAATTTTGCCAATTTTAGTAAAATTGGCAAAAAATAATTACTAAATAGTTAATAATCACTAAATAGTTAGTAATTTCTCCAATTTTTGCAAAATTGGCAAAAAACAAAAAAATTATCGACTAAAATATGTAGCCAGTTGCGTCTGAGTTTAGCGAACAGACTATAATCTCGAATTATTTTAGCTTTCGCTGTCCTTCCAACAAGACTGTCTTTTGTGGAGCCAGGACCAGTCTCTTTTTATGCATTCATCTGGCATCTGCAATCTGTTCGATCGCCATGTTTAGTATATGTTTCAGTTCTTTCAATGGCTTCAGTTTTTAAATTTGCACCTTAGACCTTAGTAGGCTATTGATTATGTTCAAAATAAGAGAGCTAAAAGGAACTACAACGTTAACGGGATTTTATTGTCTCATATGGTCAACGGACATCTATGTTTGAAATAACCGCGGAGTGCTACCATTTAAATGAGTGCGTTTTTAAGAAAGGGGTGAATTAGTCCCTAGGCACAGGGTGAATTAGGGTGAGTTCCATTCACTTTTGGTACAAACACTTCTAAAGGAAAATTGTTCCAGGATAAATTTACTATCGAAATATCATATTTGTAAGTCAAAAGTATTTTTTTTACAAAAATACATTCAAAAGAAAAGCAAGAAAAAAACACAAAAGAAAGTAATTTTGTTTTTAGCCCCATAATTTCTTTCCACGTGGATATAGGTATAGGCATTGCTTCAGCAAAAAATAGCTTCCATCCTTCCTTTTTAAAATGACGTTTGGTAGAAGACTCTAGGATTTATAGTTTCCAAAATAGAATTTTTCAAAATTTGCCGCTCACAGAATGTTTGAGAAATTTGCCCCATTATTTCGCAAACATTGTTCTGTAACTTTTTTCTACGCATTTCTAGGTATATGCAATGGTACATTTAGTAAAAAGAGAAGTCAATTGCCTTAAAAATATGGTCTACTGTGTAAGGTCGTACGACTATTTTTAAACAAGTTATGCTTTTAATGATTTTTGATATTTTTTATGATTATTTTTTTAAATTTCTCATTATGACTTTTTTTCTTGTACATTTAAGTATATACATTTTAGAATAAAAAAAGCTTATTTTCTTTACTTTAGAATGTTGTATTGCAATCACCTCTAGGACTATTTTTAAACAAGATATCCGTGGGAAATCCAAGGGGATCCGTAATTTGAGAAAAAATTTAATTTTTTTTTTATTTTTTCAATTAGAAGAATATAATTGCATATTGTAACATAATTTTTAATTCCAAATAACTTTTCTTGATAACACTTTTCGATATTGTGGAATATAAAGGTACTTTACTCTTGAGCTAAATTCATATTTTTTAACATACCTCGTACACTATTGATAAAATTTTATATCTGATGATTACATCTTAGGTTTTAGACTATGCAGAGCATTTTATAAAGAATAATTTTTTTCATAAAGTTAATAATAAAAAGTTTTCCATATGGTTCCAACTTAGTGGGACCTATTGCATGTGTATATGTCAAACTATGAAAAAGCATATCTTGTTTAAAATAGACCTAGAATTTTTTACAATACACCATTTTAAAGTAAAGAAAATAAGCTTTCCTTTTTATTGCACAATGTGTATACCTATATACCTAAGTATACAATAAAAAGTTATAATGAGAAATTTAAAAATAATCGTAAAATATATCAAAAATCATTAAAAGTATAAAATTTTGAAAAACCACATCTTACTTAAAAATAGTCATACAGCCTTATACGATAGACCATTTTAAAGATAATTGACTTTGCTTCCTACTAAATGTAACATTGCATATACCTAAAGCTGCGTAAAAAAAAGTTACAGAACAATGTTTGTGAAGTAACAAGGAAAATCGCCCAAAATTGTTGTGAGTGGCGAAATTTGAAAAATCATATTTGGAAACTGTAAATCATACAGACTTACACCAAACGCCATTTTAAAGAGGAAGGATGAAAGTTTTTTTTCTATGAAGTAATGCCTATACCTATATCCCCGTGAAAAAAAGTTGTAGGGCAAGAAACAAAAATGCTACCTTTCGTGTTTTTTTCTTGCTTTTGTTTTGAATATATTTTTGTAAAAAAAAATATTTTTGACTTTAAAATGTGATATTTCGATAGTAAATTTAACCTGAAACAATTTTTCTGTAGACGTGTTTGTACCAAAGGTGAATAGAACTCACTCTAATTTGCCCTGTGCCTAGGGACTAATTCACCCTTTTCTCAAAAACGCACCCCTTTAAATGGTAGGACTCCGCGGTTTTTCTATATATAGAGTTCCAATGACTCTATGAAACAATAAAACCCCGTTAACGTTGTAGTTCCTTTCTAAAATACATAATCAATAGCCTATAGAGATTGTATTATATATTCTAAAGCATGAGATGCGTCTTTAAGAGCACGTAGTCTGTCATATCAAGAAACGCAATAAAAAGCTCATTTTTATTGAGTTTGTTTTAACAATTTTTGGTTTTCACCCAAAAGAGGTTGTTTGAAGATCCCAAAAATTATTTATCTGTTTTATTTATTTTAAAATATACTTTGACATCTTCCAATCTATAAATATCAAGTGTATAAATAAAGAATTATTATTTTACTTTATTAGAATATGTACAGTCGGAAAAATGAAATAATATCCATGAACGATCACATCAATCACTTATTTTGTATTTGCTGTCTTTTTCTATAAATAACAAACGTTTGTTATAGAAAAAGATAGCAAATACAAAATAAGTGATTGATATGATCGTTCATGAGTATTCTTTCATTTTTCCGACTGTATATTTTTCTCATTGGTAAGCCTCATCTATTTTTTTTTATTTTATAGGAGAAGTCACTTCGGCGGAAGCGATGAAGGGGGTTCAAGTAATTTGCTAAGATCCGGATCTTGGGGTCGAACACCACAAATTATTCCAATGAGTCCCCACAGCCTCAAAAAAGTACAATTAGTAAGTATAATTAGTAAGTCTATTAATTGCTTATTTTCTAAGTTATAATAGTCCAGGGCGCATCTGTTTCGAGATGAACGTTGAGAGGTGACTCAAATTTTTTTGCAGAGATTGCTTGAAAATAAATCAAATAATAATATTTGAGTTATCCTCCCTCTCAAAAAGGTCCGGAACATTGTTTAAATAATCAAAATGTCAAAAATTGAAGGAAAAATTCGAATTTTTTCTTCGTTTTTTGATTATAACTTTAAAATATATTTAATAAAATATTTCCGAGAAAAGTTGTACTGACATAAAAGTTGCGTAATTAAATTTCCTACAATACCGGGTGTCCATTTATATTTTCCGCCATTTTAACTGCCTATAACTTCCAAACGGCTCAAGATAGAAATATGCGGTTTTCGCTGAAATATTTTATTTTAGTAAAAGTTTTGTCTGAATGGACTGAATTATTGCTATCGCTTTCAAATACGAAAAGAAAAATGGCGGATTTTTGAAAAAAACGTTGTTGACTTTTTTTAATGGAACACCCAGTATATTTTTTTGTAAATTGAAAGAAAGGTCATTCACCTATTCAGCGATATAAAGTTTTTCAAAATCGGTTTTCAAATCACTGACTAATTAATTTTTAAAATGAGAGGTGCAACTTGGATATCACATACCTAAATAACATAATATGTGATTTCCATATTGCATCTCTCATTTTAAAAATTAATTGCTCAGTCATTTGACCACCGATTTTGAAAAAAATTTTATAGTTGGATAGGGAAATGACCATTTTTTCAAGTTTTTAGGTAAATGACCATTTTTTATGTCGCTTTTAAATAAAAAATGGCAGATTTTTGTAAAAAAATACGTTGTTGACTTTTTTTATTGAAACACCCAGTATATTTTTTTGTTGCTTGAAAAAACGGTCATTTACCTATCCAACGATATTAATTTTTTTAAAATATGTTGTCAAATGACTGAGCAAATAATTTTTAAAATAAAAGATGCAATGTGGAAATCACATAACATAATATCATTTTGCTTAGTTATGTTATTTAGGTATGTGATATCCACGTTGCACCGCTCATTTTAAAAATTAATTACTCAGTGATTTGACAACCGATTTTGAAAAACTTTATATCGCTGGATAGGTGAATGACCTTTCTTTCAATTTACAAAAAAATATACTGGGTGTTATATTAAAAAAAGTCAACAACGCTTTTTTAAAAAATCCGCCATTTTTCTTTTCGTATTTGAAAGCGATATAAAAAATTCAATCCATTCAGACAAAACTTTTACTAAAATAAAACATTTCATCGAAAACCGCATATTTCTATCTTAAGCCGTTTAGAAGTTATAGGCAGTTAAAATGGGGGAAAATATAAGTGGACACCCGGTATAGAATTGGTTAAAAATTAAAAAAATAGCCACCCTAGTTGCAAAATAGCAATAATTGCGAAAAAACCATACAAAAACAAGTATTCGAATTTTACGTTTTTCAACCATTTATGCTACACTTAGAACCTTCATATTTCACCCAGAAAAACTTTATGATACAGTAATATAATACTGTAAATTGCATTAAGATCGGTTCAATAGATTTGGCAAAATAAATTTTGCAATCCAGCTTTCGCAAACAAAATTCATTTTTTCAAAATGTTACAGGACTGAAAATAAAGCTGATAGCAAGTTGAATTTTTTTTGCTTATATAAGTGTACTGTACCTTTCATTTGCAATTTTCAAAATTAAAATCGATTAATTACCACGGCGTCAGAAAATTTTTGAAATAAACAATAATTTTTGGTGCTGCGCGCAGGACAGCGGTGTTCGATTCACACAAGTTGATTTCCACCAAAATTTCTTCCAATCTTTTTCTAATATATTATTTTCTTACTCTATATTTTGTTGTATTTTAATATTTTAATTCCACAAAAATCAAACTAATTTTAAATATTGTGAAATATTGTTTAAACAATTGCATATGTTTAAAAATAATAAACTTTTATTATTTTATATATAAATTTATTTATTTATATCGAAATGTGATATAAATTAAAATGTATCAATCATTATCAAAGGTCATTGGAATGCCCAATCAGAGCAAACTATCCGCTGTCCTGCGCGTAGCACCAATAATTATTGTTCATTTAAAAAAAATTCCTGACGCCGTGGTGTTAATCGATTTTAATTTTTCAAAATTGCAAATGAAAGGTACAGTACACTTCTATATGCAAAAAAATATTCAACTTGCTATCTGCTTTATTTTCAGTCCTGTAACATTTTGAAAAAATGAATTTTTTTACGAAAGTTGGATTGCAAAATTTATTTTGCAAAATCTATTGAACCGATCTTAATGAAATTTACAGTATTGTTTTACTGTATCATAGAGTTTTTCATAGTGAAATATGAAGGTCCTAAGTGTAGCATAAATGGTTGAAAAACGTAAAATGCGAATACTTGTTTTTGTATGTTTTTTTCACAATTATTGCTATTTTGCAACAAGGGTGACTATTTTTTAAATTTTTAACCAATTCTGTATTATAGGAAATTTAATTACGCAACTTTTATGTCAGTGCAACTTTTCTCGGAAATGAATACTTTTAAAGTTATAATCAAAAAACCAAGAAAAAAATCGAATTTTTCCTTAATTTTTTGACATTTTGATTATTTAAACAATGTTCCGGACCTTTTTGAGAGGGAGGATAACTCAAATATTATTATTTGATTTATTTTGAAGCAATTTCTGCAAAAAAATTTGAGTCACCTCTCAACGTCCAAATGTACTAATATTTTTACAGATGCGCCCTGGTCTATAAACATAAAGAGAAATCTGATTCACTTTTGAAGCACCAGTTTTAAAACAAGCACCTCTTCTTTTGCATCACAAACTATTTCCAAATCAATCCCTTTAATTGTTACATCAAAAAACAAAAGATCTTAATGATACCTCATATTTAGTTCTTCCCTTTTTTCTTGACGTGAGCCTTCCAGCGTAGTTTGGCATCTAATGTTATACCTAAATACTTAGCAGTATCTGCATATTATTATGGTACGTGGATATTATTGATTATATCTTGTATATATTGTATTTTTTTGTTGATTTTTAAAATGAACAAATTTAGCTTCATTCAGCCTGATTCTCCATTTTTGTGTCCATTTATCCCTTGAGTTAACTGACCTCGTTAGTCGCCTCTTCACCGAATACCAAATGTTGAAGTCCTCAGAAAAATGGAAAAGGAAAAGGAAATCATGAATACGATTAAGATAAGAAAGTTACAATATCTCGGTCACGTTATGAGAGGGGATAAATATGTGTTGCTGCAAACCATAATGCAAGGAAAAATACTGGGAAACGAAGTATTGGAAGAAGACACATCTCCTGGCTCAATAATCTGAGAAAGTGGTATAATTGCAGTTCCGTCGACTTGTTTAGAGCTGCAATCTCAAAAGTAAAAATAGTAGACCTGGATCCCGCGTACCAAAAAAAAGTTGATTAATAGCAAGCTGAAAATTTGTTAACACCTTAACGGTGTCTAGTCGGACAAACTTTGATGTATGGGAACACTGGAGCAGGGGAAGTTTTAATTTTGGAACAGGTTAAAAGTCTGGAACGTCAGACTACGAAAACGTTCCATGTATTTTGTCGGACAGAACTTCCAACTGATTTGTTACCATTTAATTAAACTCTCATGCAAAAATCAGCCTGGTGTTTATCACCAACTGGGCCATTTAGTGAGTGGAACACGAAGAACATGTCAAATGACAGGCATCATGTTGGTTAGTAGTAGCAGTCTGACTTTTGCAGTCCGACAAAATACATGGCACGTTTTCGTAATCTGACGTTCCAAATTTATAAACTGTTCCAAAATTAAAACTTCCCCGGTTCCAGTGTTCCCGTACATCAAAGCTTATCCGACTAGACACCCTTAAGCTATTAACAAATTTTCAGCTTGATATTAATCAACTTTTTTTTGGTACGCGGGATCCATGCCTATAGCTGTGATGATTACCAACCTCCTTAGAAGAGACGGTACCTAAAGAAGAAGAAGAAGAAGAAGAAGAAGAAGAAGAAGAAGAAGAAGAAGAAGAAGAAGAAGAAGAAGAAGAAGAAGAAGAAGAAGAAGTCGCCTCTTCAAAAGTCATCATAAGCAAAGGTAACTGTGTTGTCTTTCAGTACAGGCTATCACAATTACTTAGTAGGTATAGCAACTGACCCAACATATCTACTGCCTTGCATGTGCAACTTCAAGGATGACAGTTGAACAGACTTTTATTTCTTCTAGCCATCTTTCGATAACACTTGTGATTCTGTGCGCCTGGTCGATTGTTGAGTGCTTATTCCTAAACGTGAAACATGAATTGATGTGTCGGAGCCAAATTTTTTCTTCAATAATTGGATTAATTGACTTGACGAGAAGTTGCTCAAATAGCTTTGATATCACATGGAGAAGAAGTGACGAAACCTCATATACTAGTTTTCTTGATGTATTAACTTTAATGACAATGTTGTTTGATTTCTATTTTTTTTTAATTACGTTTTTTAAATTTTAGCCCAAAGAACGTGTATGTGATATGAGTCCAGAAGATCAAAAGAAATGGGAGGAGGAACAGATGTCACTTCCCGTCGAATTCATTTGTCATATAGATCCAGCTCCCTTCCAGCTAGTAGAGAGAACATCTTTATTGAAGGTTCATTCCATATTTTCCATGGTGGGAGTCAACCACGCGTACGTTACAGCCATTGGAAAACTAGTCGGAGTAGTGGGCTTAAAAGAACTCCGCCAAGCCATAGAAGACGCCAACGCAGGAAATCTTCCAGCTACTGTGGTGGACATTAATGGTGGTATTAGTGTGAATGATATAAGAGACGTGGAAGCTAATGAACCTAGCGTTACCAGCAATTTGATGGGTAAAGATTCAGAGTCGAAAGTGTAGTGTGAAGTCAATTTTGTACAAAAATTTTGAAAATATTTTTTTTTATGAAAATATTTTCTATTCTAGTAAAGACATCGGTACATATAGGATTTTTGTGTTGTATCAAGTTAAGTCAATCAGTAATCACGGGGATTATTAAAATATTTTAAGTATTTCATCAAAAGCATTAAGCTAGACAAGGTCACTAGCTGTTTTAATAACATGGAGAAATATATTTTGAATAACAACATAATAAGCACTATAATAGGGCTACTAGGTACTATTTAGTACTAACATACTAGCTACTATATAAAGAAGTTTACACCTATACCTATTGACTTACATGTTATTTAAAGTAAAATTTTATTTTGAGGTTGCAGTCATTAATTTAAAGGGTACGATAAAAGAAACTGTTAATATCGAACTTTAGAAAAAATGATTTGCTTCATCAGGATATATGCTTAAATCAGTTTATAATTATTTTATCAGTAATTACAATGAAATTAAGACCAAAAAACATTGTATCAACAAGCTTAAAAAGTTACACGTCATTATATAAATTGGTCGTCCAGAAAGTAAAGAAAGTTTTGGCATATTCAAGGGCCATCTCATAGCTATTCGGACTTTGGAGACGGCTGCTCTAAAGAGTTTATTTGATGTACAGGGTTATTCACTATATATTGACCCCCTGTAACCTGCTTTATTTACAGAATTAGAAAAAAATGTAAAATACAAAAGTTATTCGATTTTTAAATTATGATTTTTTTGACATATGTATATCGTACTAGTGACGTCATCCGTCTGGGCGTGATAACGTAATCGACTATAAACAGCTTCTACACGCTTATAAATGTCGATAGGTGTTTAAAAACCGAATCACACTTCTTACTACTTCATATTTGGCGGTAATGCGCAATGCGCAATCATTCTCTTCTTTCTGAACGACTTCGTAGATATTTAGAATATCTAAGATATTTTATAAAGATTCGCAGAGGGAACATGTTTCGTTAGTATTAGTACAAATCGACATATATTCGTTAGTATTGTAGCGACTGGTATAAAGAATATAAGGCTGTGAATGTACCCGTGCGGGTCTTTTTTCTGCATATTTTATTACAATTATTATTTTATTTACATGCAAATAATTTCAAACTTTACTAATTTCTTAAAAACTGGGAGACTACATATTTATTCATTTGGGAGAGTCGTTACGTTAGTCATACAATTAATTCAATACCAGTTTATAATACATAAATTGATACATAATCAGATTAACTTCAAAGATTACAAATAATCGACTTACGATTTTGATTTTAACAATATTACGTATACTAAAATCACAATAAAGATGCCCTAGAAATAAATAAACCAAGACATGTACAAGGAGCACTCCCGAATCATTATTTGTATATAAACTTTATAAATTATTATTTGTAATTTACAATGTATACAGGGTGTTTGGTAAAGAATGGACCCTAGCTTAACCTTAGATTCCTGAGCCTAAAATAGGTCGATTTAAGCTAACTTACCTTAGTACAAAAGTTGATAATAACCTAAATACAGGGTGTCAAAATTAAACTTTTATTTTATTTATTTTTGAATATTTCCTGACGCATGGGACAACAACACGAAATTTGGTAGGTGGTGCTGGTATTGTACAGTCTACTAAATTATGTTAAATAAACGTTTCTGGCTAATACCAGTGAATGATTGACCCTTCCCAAATTCTACGCCACTGGCGGAATTGCTATTTTAGTGCAATTTTTTTGTTCTTCAATACTTTCTATGTAAAAAAATACTGTTTATTCGTAACGATAAAGCCATTAGTTTTCGAGATATTTGAAGCTAAAAACGAAGGAGCATAATACATTAATCAAAATAAGTGTACCTTTTCATTTTTAACTTCAAATATCTCGAAAACTAATGGCTTTATCGTTTCGAATGAAGAGTATATTATTTGCATAAAAGGTATTGGAGAATCTAAAAATTATGCTAAAATAGCAGTTTCATCAGTGGCGTAGAATTTGGGAAGGTTCAACCATTCACTTTCCCCTGTCGTACGCCTCTGGTATTAACCGCAAACGATTATTTAACATAATTTGGTAGGGTGTACAGTACCTACACTTCCTGCCAAGTACCATAAGGATATATGTCAAATAGTTTTATAGTACCGGGCACACATATTTCTTAAAGTTTTAAATAAAGAATAAATTATTGAAAAAAAATAATACTTTAAAATAATTTGACATATCCGTGTGATACTTGACAGAAAGTGTAGGTACTGTACACCCTACTAAATTATGTTCAATAATCGTTTCTGGCTACTACTAGAGGCATACGATAGGGGAAAGTGAATGGTTGACCCTTCCCAAATTCTACACCACTGATGAAACTGCTATTTTAGCATAATTTTTAGATTCTCCAATACTTTCTATGCAAATAATATACTTTTCATTCGTAACGGTAAAGTCATTAGTTTTTGAGATATTTGAAGTTAAAAATGAAAAGGCACACTTATTTTGATTAATGTATTATGCTCCTTCGTTTTTAGCTTCAAATATCTCGAAAACTAATGGCTTTATCGTTACGAATGAAGAGTATGTTTTTTACATAGAAAGGACTGGAGAATCAAAAAATTGCACTAAAATAGCAATTCCACCAGTGGCGTAGAATTTGGAAAGGGTCAATCATTCACGTTTCCCTGTCGTACGCCTCTGGTAGTAGCCAGAAACGTTTGTTTAACATAACTTAGTAGGGTGTACAGTACCTACCAGCACCACTTACCAAATTTCGTGTTGTTGTCCCATGCCTGTCAGGAAATATTCAAAAATAAATAAAATAAAAGTTTAACTTTGACACCCTGTATTTCGGTTATTATCATTTTTTGTACTAAGGTAAGTTAGCTTAAATCGACCTATTTTAAGTTCAGGAATCGAAGGTTAAGCTATGGCCCATTCTTTACCAAACACCCTGTATACATTGTAAATTAGGATTTGGGAGTACTCCTAATAACATTCAACGTGTCTTGGTTTGTTTACTTCTAGTGCAACTTTATTGTGATTTTAGTATAGATTTATATCTTTAAATCGACTTTATATATAAAGACATTCATTTGTACCTATTTTACTTAACCATAAGTTATAAAAATGAATACTAACGTCTATTCTAAAATGTTTTAATTTATTTTTTAAGGATTTTATAAAATTAGGCTAAAAACGTATACTCGCTCTTTGGACTTAAGACATTATTTTTAAGTAAAAAACTCCTTTACAATAAATTTGAAAATTTTTATACTTCTATAAACTGATCAAGTTTTATAAAGCCAGTCAAATACGAATTAGACTAAAAAATAACACTTTATACATAGATTTTAATAGAAATCAAAAAACTAGATTTTATACAGGGTGTTTTATTAATGTATTCAAATTTGTAAATAAATTTAACGAGCTGTAATATATTCTTTAGTTAAAACTGAAATTAATAGCAGAAATTCTGCTCTAATACTGTGTGACGTCATAAACTGTTTTTCGAAATTAACTAAGTGGACAATAATTAAATTTAGTTACAGTAAAGTTGTGGTAATATTATTGAAATTGTCTAAAAGTATTTAAAAAGAGTTTTTGATAAGGTATGGTTGGTTGCATATATTGAGGAAACTCATAGATACCTAAAAACTTATAGACATTATGGTGAAGATATTAGAATTTAATAGTAATTTACAGAATTTAATAGTATTTTCTATCAACTTATATCTTCACCATAATGTCTATAAGCTTTTAGGTATTTATGAGTTTCGTCAATATATGCAACCAACCATATCTTATCAAGAACTATCTTTTTAAATATTTTTAGACAATTTCAATAATATTCTTTCATTACAATTACCACAACTTTACTGTAACTAAATTTAATTATTTTCCACTTAGTTGATTTCGAAAAACAGTTTATGACGTCACACAGTATTAGAGCAGAATTTTTGCTATTAACTTCAGTTTTAACTAATGAGTAGGGGAAGGGTGGGCAAGTCGACATACTCGAAGGTAAAATCGATTTATTTTGAAAAATGTAAAAGGTAACACGAATTAAAAAGCGCCATAATACAAACAAAACATTCTTTTTTAATATTTATCAAGTGAAAAACAAAATCAGAACTCCATTTTAAAACTGTAAATGTAAAACAAAAAAGAGACAAATTGTCATCTTGCCCTACCCTAGAGGGCAAGACGGCATATACGTGGATTTATACATAAAGTGATCAATTATCAAAACATAATTCGCAAATAAAGTTCTTAGCCTTCATTGATAGTCCTGCACACTCTGCATGAGCCCACATTTTACACATTTGGCAACGTAACCAGCCTTCTTGACATTTGGATAGGCTATATAACTCATTGCAATAGAGGCATGCGCAATCATCGTCGTCGTCCTCATTAAAGGGCTCTTCATAGTCTGATTTATTTTCATAGATTTTAACTGCCGCACTTCGTTCACTTTTTCTTAATTTTCCGGTTCTCTTATCTCGACAATCTTTTTGAGTGTCTTTATCTCCACATTCTAAGGTACCATCAAACACATTTTTCTTTACTGAGTTTTGCTTATTCCCTCTTACCTCTCTCGCTTTCTTAATATTCTGTTGTTCGCGAAGACTCTGGAGGTATGGACTCGTGGTAAGAACATCTTGGTAACTATTGGCCTTTCTTCTTCTGGACTTTCTTGCATTTCCCTGAGGAAGAGGTGAAATTTGCAACAAAACGTTTGTGACGTTATTAGCTGAAGACTCTACACGTTCATGTTGCTTTGTATTTACTGTTGTAGATGACTGCGGATCTTCTTCATTCAAATGTTCTGCTGCAGCGAAACATGCACCCGGATTAAGGGATTCAGTGTTTGCATTATCGGCCTCAAGTGGTACGTCAGTTACTGTGCTGGGCAAATACATGTGTTCTGGAAATATATCCGGGTTGAAAGGTGAGATCCCTGTTGCTTTGAATCCGCTTAAAGCTATCGTTGGTATTGCGGTTTTATTGTAGGCGGAAGAAAAAAGCGAGGCGACCTGATAAAAAGTGATGACACGACTCGGATTTTCCTTCAACCATTGAGTTGCTGCTGCATCGTAGTAGTTACTTAGTGGCCCGAAAAAGCACACATCGAGAGGTTGGAGACGATGTGTGCAATGTGAAGGCAAGCAAAATAGCACCACTGAATTGTTTTTTGCAAGTTCCAATGCTTCTAAATTTTTATGGCTGACATGCCCGTCTAAAATTAGCAGGGCTTTGTTTTTGGTGTTCGGTCGAACATGTTTAATAAAGTGTTCCATCCACTTTAAAAATAGTTCCCCGGTCATGTAACCTGATTCATTGTACAAACATAAAGTCCCAAGGGGCGCTCCGTCGTATAATGTTGGATTGAATTTCTTCCGAGGAAAAATTATAGCAGGTGGAATATAAGTTCCCCCTGAACTCATGCACGCTACTACAGTTGAATGTACTCCCCTTTCCCCGCTGGTGATAGCACCCACTTGTTTCTTTCCTTTTAGCGCAAAAATTTTAGAAGTATTTTGTACAGTTGTCAACCCTGACTCGTCCATGTTAAAAATCATACTTTTGTCGATGTCTTCATTATTTATTACGTTACGTAGATTTTTAAAAAAGGTCTTTACTTGTGGTTTGTTAAAACTTTCAGCGCGTGCCATTGATGTTGCCTCTGGCTGACGTAAAGATATATTCGGATGCCTTAGTCGAAAAGAGCGTAGCCAACCTTTGCCTGCAATTTTTTTCGTGTTATTGAATTGATGTTTTAACTTCATTCTCACTGCAAATTCATATGCCAAAATGCGGACATCTACGGTCGTTAAGCCAAAAAATCTGGCTTCCAGTGCTAGCATATGCTCCACTAGAGCCTCTTCTAGTTCTCGATTTAAGGTTGTTTCATGTCTGCCAAGATGCTTTCTTGTACCAACTGCTATTTTATTTCGATTCATGGCACGGCGGCGAAGTGTTGCCTGGGGCACTTGGTAATGCCTGCTAGCCTTTAACCAACCCATGCGCTTTTCCGCTACAGCCTGCAACGCTCGCTCCATGTTCTTCTCATTCCATGTCCCTCTATTGGTTTTTCTTTTATAATTAGAAACCATCTGTAAATAAAAACAGCAGTTGCAAATTTTAGGTCATAAAGGCCAAGGGCGGATCTATGGTGGGACGGGGGAGGAGCAATGGGGATAATTATTCCCCCAGACAGGTCCCACCATAATTTAAATGAATGGAAAAAACTGGATATAAACACTATAGGTAAGAGCTTAAAAATATACTAAAAAATATATAGGTACCCATGTTTTTACTTCTATATTAATAGCAAGTGCCCAAAACATTAGTTGAGCATTTTATTTTAAAGGATTTTTGGATAAAAGTTGAGCCCAGAGTTTTTTTACCCTCCCCCAGTAATATTTCATAGATCCGTCCTTTAGAGGGCAAGATGACACAGCTATATTTCAACTTGCCCGCTAGCTCGGTGATCATAACATGAAAGCATGGTCGGATAAAATATAACCCTAAGAGCAGTTACAATATCCTAAGGTAAAGATTAGGAACGCCCTTTTTATCTCCAAAATAAATCACGACAAGAAATGCTACGATGGCATAAATATATAACGAAACATATGGTACTTACATTGGACCAAGATACAACAATGACACAAAAACGTAAATATTTTTTTAAACGTACGGAGCATCCGCACCCAAAGACTATCAAACGATTACTGTGAAGGAGTAGATTCTAACGAGCGTACGGACTGAACGAATAATGGACTAGTTTTCGTGGTGGGGGCAGTGTGTCGTCTTGCCCGGCTATGTCAACTTGCCCACCCTTCCCCTATATTACAGCTCATTAAATTTATTTACAAATTTGAATTCATAATAAAATTAATACACACATATTTTCAATATGTATGTATACACCGTTCTTAGGCGTCAACGCCCTTCGGTAGGGATCTATGGGGGAGTATCACCTATCCGCAAGCCCTTATCCCTTGCCGTACTACTCCCTCATAGGTCGATCAGATGCCCGCATATTCCAGTGTAAGCGCCAGATTCATATTTAGAATTTTATACTGACGCGTTAGCCTTTTTGTTTTTCCGATGGCCTGGGCTGGGCTTGAACTCACATACCTCACGGCGGAGTGAAGTGTGGGTCAGCCACTAGTCGCACTGAGCTATCCGATCGACATATTTTCAATATCCTTCAGCCATCCGATATTTTCAATATACCAATTAAAAAAAATAGTAATTTTCCTTATTAAATTTTCGGATGACAGACGAAAAACCACCTACTTGTGACATCTTGTCGTACATTTCTGGCACCAATCGATCTAGCAATAGGGCTTTTCATCGATTGTCCTTTGTTTCCAGCTTCTGTCAGGTGTCACATAATATTAATATATCTACGTCCATACGTCTTTGGTTTGTATCATTGGCAATACCAATAACGTATGACGTAGATATATTAATATTAGATGACACATGACAGAAGCTCGAAACAAATGACTGTGAATGAAAAGCCCTATTAGTCGGTCGTTAACCACTACCATGTGCAATTTTCGAGCAAGGATGAAGTACATTCACATTTTAATTTAAAAATCTTAAGGCATCGGCTTAATGTCGACTGCTCTTTAATGTCTAATGTATCAATAATGTAATTTAGAGGTTTTTACACATATTAAAGTGGCTCGTTTTAATTACTTGTACACTGGACGTAAGTAACCACATTTTCTATTTTGTCAACTGTCAAGATTTCAACCTTTTGCTTTTAATTTAAGTGGTTTACTTATTTCCAGGTGATGGTCAGTTTGACCGAAAACGTTTTGTACAATTTCCACTTCCTTGTGGATAAATTTTAAGAATTTTAATAAATTCATATACCTATATACAACAGAAGTGTTACTTCATTCGACGTTGAACAATTATTCAGTTAAAAACTAAAATATTTGACTGGCAGTGAGACAACAAAATTTTCAAGTCTAGATTAGTTTAATTAAGGAACTAGAATTAACTAGTTAGATTTTGTACATAAGTAGGCCGCTACGACAGTGATAGATTTTTTCTAAGATACTATGTTATTTGTTATTATGATATTGTTAATTTTTTTTTTGTTACTACGAACAAAATATAAATATAAGTGATATTTTTGAGTTGTGATCAATTTTATGTATTGATATCTATTTAGGTTCGAATAAATTATGCTCCAAACTTTTGTTTATTGTTTTTTTTTATACCTACCGACATACATATACAGAGTGTTCCAACGAAAATTTGAAAATTTGACCCCCCCCCCCAGATACTCAGAAACCAAGAGTTTTTTATCTTAATCTTTACAAATTACTAATTTGTATATTTGTAATGGAAGGGGGACGAATTTTTATGCAAAACGAATGTAACCCCCTACTGCCCCACATCAACTCCCAGTTTTTTATGAATAGCACATAGAGTTTATGAATTACATAGAATTTATGAAAGGTAATTTTTTTCTTTATACGACCCTCTATTTTTTTTTAAATTGCATGGTAACTTTAAAGATAATTTTCAATTTAACTAATTTATAAAATTTATAATAAATTTAATAAGTCCAAAATTAACTTCAAAATTATTACGTAAATTAAATAAAATAGAGTGTCGTGTAGAGAAAAAAAATTACCTTTCAAATGGTGCACCACTCAACCACACTTGCTATTTAAAAAAAAAAAAGAATGTGTGAGTACTTTGTACGCACGTAAGAAGTTATACTCCTTCTATTATAATATAATCTAACTTCATATTATGATTTCAACGAAATCAATATACCTATCTACTTTAACAGTTTTTTTGTATTGTATTTAAATACAGGGTGATTGATTAGTAGGGTAAAGCTCAATAGCTCCGCTATAGTAATAGATAGCAATAAAATTTTAGCCACCTTTGAGCTTCACATTACAAAATTAGTTAGAATGTTACAGGGTGTTCGATAACACAGTGGCAGACCTAAATTATGTTTTTTTTAATGAAACACCCTATATTTTATTTTACATTCGAAATCCTGTTAACTTCTCCATCACAAAAATATAAAGGTTTGTTATGTTATACAGGGTATTTACAAATTTATAACCAATTTTATATGAAAATCGTAACAAGTTCAACTCCCTGTATAAATAAAAATAAGCAAAACAACAATGGTTTATTAATGCCATATTTTTTAACGTATTGTCAAAATTTTCAAGAATGGTCGATATTGCTAATTTTCTTTATATCAAATACAGGGTGAGTCAAAACGCAAGTACATTATTATCTCAGTAATTTTAAGTGGAACATCCAGTATTTTATATCAATGTTGAAAAGTACCATTACCGTACTTTAATTTTTAGATAACATTCCCTATGTCTAAATTTATTAGATTTCGAGATATTTTCATTTTTCAATGGACCAGTAGCGTGGCCACCCAAACCACCAGAATTTAATAAACTGGACTGATTTTCTTGGGGTTACGTTAATAATAAAGTTTATAAAATACCTCCAACAACAAGGGATGAGGTGAAAAATAGAATACAAAGTGTATTTCGATGTGTTAATTTACAAATGCTCCGTAGAGTAAGTAGCTCATTCAATGATCGTTTTTAGGCGTACATAAATGTGTTAGGAGATAATTTTGAACACCTTATGTAATTAAATATTAAAAATATTTTATTAAAAGTAGCTTCTAATTTTTTCAAACATATTTTTTGCAAAATTTATTACTGATAAATTATGTTTCCTTCTTTATTTGTTACATTGTTACATTTACATACAAAAGTAGTGTTTAGTTGTCTTCACAAAATATTGTATTTTGTAAAAATGAATAACCATTTTCAATTTCCCAACCATGGGAACCAGAGAAGGTTCCCATTGTTTTCAGTCTGGTAGGATGTAGAATGACATTTTTGGATGTTGTTTTATGTGCTATTAGATTGAAAACTTAGTTTTTTTTTAGTTTTTTTTTATTGTATTTTGTGTTTGTATGTTTTTTTGTAAAATTTATTACTAATTTTCTTTGTTTATTTGTTGCATTTACATAAAAAGATAGTTTTAAATTGTTTCAAAAATGTTGCATGTAGTGGTTGTGTTTTTGTTTGTAAAATGTATTACTAGTAAATTATTTTTATTTCTTTATTCGCTACGGTGTTACATTGATTACCGGATTGATAATTGGCAATCTTCAATTGTCAATTCAGTCATGGCTTACATAAAATTTAGATAAATTTAAACACCTAAAATAATTTGCTCTGAAAAATGAAAATATCTCGAAAACTAATAAATTTGGCCATAGGGAATGTTATATAAAAATTAAAGTACGTTAATGTTACTTTTCAATAATGATATAAAATACAGGGTGTTCCATTTAACATTACTGAGAAAATAATGTACTTGCGTTTTGACTCACCCTGTATTTGATATAAAGAAAATTAGCAATATCAATAATTCTTAAAAATTTTGGCAATAAATAAAAAATATGGCATTAATAAACCATTGCTGTTGTGCTTATTTTTATTTATACAGGGAGTTGAACTTGTTACGATTTTCATACAAAATTGGTTATAACTTTGTAAATACCCTGTATAACATTAACCTTTATATTTTTGTGATGGAGAGGTTAACAGGATTTCGAATATAAAATAAAATATAGGGTGTTCTATTTAAAAAAACAAAAGTTAGGTCTGCCACTGTGTTATCGAACACCCTGTAACATTCTAACTAATTTTGTAATGTGAAGCTCAAAGGTGGCTAAAATTTTTGTTATTAACTTTTATTGCTATCTATTACTATAGCGGAGCTATTGAGCTTTACCCTACTAATCAATCACCCTCTATAGAACTAATTTTAGAAGGAACAAAAAGATTACCAAAAATTAAAAAAAAAAGATATGGACTTTGTCAGGATTCGAACAGGGGACCTCCCGATCCTTAGGCGAATGCTCTACCGATCAGCTACCACCGCTTTTGTATTCAGTCGATCATTTCTCGGACATAATTACAATCACGGTGACAGATACATTAATTGAAAATAAACATTTTCAATAATACTTATAAGGAGGAAGACAAATCCACAGACATAAAAATTATAATAAATTAATATATTTACTAAAAACACTAATAATATATTCTTTTCACGCACACCTTATTTGCGCTACATAATGTACATAACCTAAAAAATGTAGCGATTAATACCATAATGTCGGTGTGTACATGCTCTAGGGAATGTAAAAATTCACTCTCGTGCCTAAAGAAGTATAATTTTAAAAAAGTGGGGGTTGATGCGAGGCAGTAGGGGTTACATTTGAGGGCATGAATTTTGCATGAAAATTCTTCCACCCTCCCAATATAAATTGACGTATTTTTTTAAATTTTGAAGAAGCTCTTGGTTTCTGAGTTTCTGGGGGGGGGGTCAAATTTTCGTTGGAACAGACTGTATTACGATAAGAACAAAACAAATTTTTGATAGACATTCTCTCTCTCTCTCTCTCTCTCTCTCTCTCTCTCTCTCTCTCTCTCTCACTCTCTCTCTCTCTCTCTTTTTTTTTTTTTTTCTTGTCGTTTCCCCATTATTGAGGATCGTGATTTCTCCATTGGCCTCCATCTTTTCCTTCTTATTCTTCTTCCTTATTTATAAATAGGTTCATGGCTGTTTTACTTCGATTTTTAGCCTCAATTGACGTTGTCTGACCATCTTTTCCTCGGTCGTCCCAATGATCTTCTTCAATTTGGCGATTTGTCTCTTGCTATTCGTACCATTCTATTTTCTGTCATTCTTTCTATGTATTGATTCCATTCTATTTTTCTTCTTTTGGTCCACATGTTTATTTCTTCTATACCACATCTCGCTCGTATTTCCTCACTTCTTACTCTGTCTCTTAGAGTTTGCTTTGTTATTTTTGGTAAGACTTTTATTTCTGCTGTTTCCAGCACTCATTTTTTTTTCGCCGTATCTTCTCTTGTTTCCGCTGTGTACGTCATTATCGGTCTTATTGTTGATTTATACATCCTGGTTTTCGTTTCCGTTGTGAGGTAAGTATTTGTAACTCCAGATTGTGTTGTTGAGACATCCTGTTGCTCTCTTCGCCATGTTCACTTGTTTTTGTACTTCTTTTTCCACTTTTCCGTAGCTTGACAGTTTTATTCCCAAGTATTCCGTTTCCATCACTTGTTCTATTATTTTGTTATTTACGACCAGTTTACATCGTCTCGGTTCCGCTGATATCACTATCAATTTAGTTTTCTCTGTTAACATCACCATGTTGTACATGAGGGCCTTGTCTTCGAATTCTTTAATTAATCTTCGTAGATCATCTTCATTTTCGGCTGTTATTATTGCGTCGTCGGCATAGCATATTATCTTTATTTCCTGTTCTCCCATTCTATATCCTCTTCTTTTTTAAATTTCTTAATTCTTTCTTCTTTTAACTATTATCAGATTAAATATTAATGGGCTCCGCGAATCTCCTTGTCTAATGCCAGTTTCATACTTGATAGGTTGCGATAGTTTTCCTTTACATCTTGTCATGGCTATGTTATCTATATACAGGGTAGCGAGAAAGTATGAAAAGACGGTAATTTCTCGGAAACCGCTAAAACGATTTTTATAGATTTTGGTAGGTACGGGTTTTCTGATGCGGCCGATATTATAGTGTTAATTACATTGTTGTCACATATTTTGTTTTTCTGTAAATCTAATGAACTTTCTTATTTTAAATGGAACACCCTATATATTTTTTGCGTTTTGAAGGTCTTACAAGATACTGATTATTTTTCATGTTATATTCCCTATACCGAAATGCCATAACTTCGGAGTTACTGCTACATATTTTAAAATGAATTTTAACCAAATTATAAAAATCAATTTTTTCGGCCCGGATAGACATTATTTTAGGTTCTTTGGGTCATTGGAAACAAAAAGCTTTTTTTGTAATTTTCCTCAAAGTGAATCGTTTCCGAGTTATAAACAATTTAAACCTGAAAAAAAATCGAGAAATGACGATTTTCAAGGTTCAAAAAAATAAGTAAAAAATACCATTTTTGAAACCACAAGGTGTCTAAATTCAAGTTCAAACCTTATTTTATCACGTACCGATAAGTAATTTAGTCTTATGTAATTTTAAATCATTGGTTTTTAGTTGTTAATGCAACCCGATCACCCGTCCTCTCATATATGCGCTTTATTAAAAATTAAAAAAAAACAATGTTTTAGAATAAAATATGCCAAAAATTCTTATAGGGAGCTGATAGAAGATCATTTTTGAGCTTGAATTTAAATACTTTGTAATTTCAAAAATTATTTTTTTTTCTTGTGTTTTTGAACCTTAATAATTGACATTTATCGATTTTTTTCAGTTTTAAATTGTTTATAACTCGGAAACGATTAACTTTTGAGAAAAATTAGAAAAGATCTTTTTTGTTCCCGATGATCTAAAGAACCTAAAATAATTGCTACACGGGCCGAAAAAATGTGATTTTTAAAATTTGTTTAATTTTTTTTTTAATAAATGTAGCAATAATTCCGAAATTGCGGCATTTAGGTATAGGGAATATAACATGAAACATAATCAGTACTTCTTACGGACTTTAAAACGCAAAAAATATACGGGGTGTTCTATTTGAAATAAGAAAGTTCATTAGATTTCCAGAAAACGGAAAATGTGACAACAATGTAATTACCACCATACTATCGGTCGCATTAGAAGACCCTTACCCACCAAAATCTATAAAAATCGGTCTAGCGGTTTCCGAACTGCATTTCGTTAAAAAGCATTTGTAAGTTACTTATTTAATTTGTGACAGAAAATATATCTTTTTTTTTTCATACGATGCGCCTTTTCATAGAAAAAAAATAAAATAAGTACTTATATCAACGCTTAAAAAGTATTCGACATAAGTTTCAATATGGTTTTTTAACGATAACTTCTGTAATTTTCAAGATATTTCATTGTTCCAAAGCTTATTTTGGGGGAATTGTAAGTGCTAAAAGTTTTCAAAAGTTGGACTTTCTGGAGGTCTTTAATTTTTAAAGCATACAATTCAAAATGCTTAGAAAACTGCTTCTCTCACTTACGTGCAAAAAATATAAATATCTCACTCAGTTTTTATCATAGAGACATTGAAAACACTGAAAAAGTTTCAGTATGAAAAATACTACATTTTAGTATTAATATATATTTTTCAAATTTCTTTTAGTTTTCAAGTAATTTTGAAAAAATGGAAAACATTTATAAAATATCAAAAAATAATTTAATAATAAATTGAAATTTTTTTCATACCTAAGCGCCTAAGCACTTTAAACTGGTTAAAATCTCAGAACACGTAGTCAGTTTATAAATAAACCTAATTGTGTATGGCATAATGTTAATTTTTATTTTTGTGGAAAATTCACCAATTTAAGTAATAATTATTCTTTTGTTTTTTAGCGACATAATCGTTTTGTTTTTGTAATAACTCGGCCATTTTTTATCCAAATCACTTTTATCGTAGCAACTTTGAAACGTATCAGTAAAATCTTTAAAACATATATCCATAATTTTTTTCTAAAAATCTCTATTTTTTGCGTTATTTAATAATAAAATATTTGATTCAAGGTTAATTCAAAAAAACCCGATTTTAAGTAGGCTGTAACTTAGATTGTGTTATTGCTATATGCTTCTTTTCATGAGCATTTTTCAGTGCGTCACAAATGATAGTAAAAAGGAAAGTCCGTGATAATATACATTTTAATGACATGATATTTTAGTTAAATCTGACAGTTGTCAAATTTTATTTGCAATTTGGCATAATAACAAATCAATTCTGTTTATTGCATTTATAAAATGGTATTTTCTTTGATTTGTATAGTCTTATAAATTGTACAAATTATATTTGTAGATATATTATATAATTCGAAAATAATTTTTATTTCGATTATAGCGCCATCTATTGATAACTAGAATAAATGTTATAAATGTCACCGACTAAATGTAATCACCGACGTGCGTTTTTTTCTGTCACATGCAATTTAACGCGTTAGAAAGAAATCGAAAAACTGTGACGCACAAAGAACACCACTAAAAGGTTTCTTTTTAATTGTTGTAATGACTTTTTCGTAAAAATGGATAATTTTAGAGTTATTTTTGAAAATCCACTCAAAAACATGCATTCTTAACGCAGGAAATCATCAATTTCGATCGTGAATAACTTGCTAAATATCAATTTACCGATAAAGTCGTATATAATATTTTTTACTTAGAATTGAAATATCTATCAATTTCCGAGGTTATTTTGAGATTAAATATATCCACCCCCGAGAAGGGGTGGCACCCCCAGAGCAAAAGCACACATCGGCACAATATCACTTTTTTTCTTTGAATATTATGTATTGTATATGTAGTCAAAGAATGTACTATAAGTGTTTAGGCAATACGTAAAGTATCCTTAACAATAGTAACCTATACTTATTGTACGGTTATAGAGTATATTCCCATAGGTAAGCTGGTTAAGAGTAGATAACGATTTTTCATATGTAATTTAAAGTATTATCTGCATAAATGGCACAAAGAATATTTGCTACGAGAGGTATATGGTTCAAAATGCATACAGTATCACGACTAATAAGTTATGTTCACATACATGTAGAGTACTTACAGTTTTATTCCTTGATGACGTGTCACATCAGAGCTCTGATTGAATTCCATAATCCATTTGGTTCATTTGTAAGGCACTCACTAATACGCTAAATAAATCATCGTCGATAATACTGAGCAGATTGAATTATCTGAGCGGTATAAAACGATAGCAAAAAAAGCCGGTAAAATGCGGCCTTTTTACGAATAGCGGGAGCGTCGATAGATTAGAGATGATTCCCGTTAGGAAGCTTTTGACGATCTGCCCCGGCGAGGGGTTCAAATGCGAGTCTCAACAATAACCTGGAGTTTCCAGAAAGGTTACATAAATACTACTTGAATTTTAAGTAATCAGTAGTACAGGGGCGTAACTAATTATTTTAGTGAGCCGTGTATAATATATTTATTGTACATATTGCCGGGGGCGACAGGCGAGAGAGATGGCCTATATCAACTCGAAGAGAGGGGATTGGCAAAGATGTGCACAACGATAAGAAATGTTTGAAGAAATTAGAGTTTATATACACAAGGGGTAACAACGATAAAATGGAGGAAAACGATAAGTTTTCCCCCTAGGGATAGATTTTAATCTTCCAGGGGAATCACAGCGATTTTCGTAATACCACGAAGAAAATCACCGTGAGTAGTGTGAATCTTGACAGTACGAACTAGACCATCCTTACCAGGCAATACATCTATTACCCTGGCAGTTGGCCATAAGAGTGGAGGAGTACCATCCTCCTTCAACAGAACCAAATCCCCGATCTTGACAGGGTCAGTAGGGTCGGTCCATTTATTTCTTTGCTGCAGGAGGCAAAGATAGTCTTTTTTCCACAATTTCCAAAATTGCTGTTGAATTTTACTAATACGCTGAAAAAGATTCAACCTATTTTCAGGTATCTCTGAAACACTTGGTTCAGGGGGCGCGGTTAAACTTCTTTGAACTAAGAAGTGAGCTGGAGATAGGAAAGCGAAGTCATTGGCGTCAGACGACATCCTAGTGATGGGTCTCGAATTTAGAATAGCCTCGATTTGGCATAATACTGTGTTAAACACTTCAAAGGTGAAGTGGGAATTTCCTATAATTCGATAGAGGTGATACTTCACACTCTTTATTCCTACCTCATGGAGGCCGAATTGATGGGGGTTGCGGGGAACACCCATCTTGAAAGTTATGGAGTTTTGAGTACAGAATTCCTTAATCTGTTCCGAATTATTTTGATTTAAGAAAAAATCATAGAATTCGCGCATTTCATTTTTTGCCCCATGGAAATTTGTGGCATTGTCGCTCCAAATAATACTGGGCGTGGATCTTCTGGCAATAAACCTTTTCAGAGTAAGAATATAGGCTTCTGCGCTTAATCCTGTGACGAGTTCGATATGAACACATTTAGTGCTCATGCAAATGAAATAGGCTACGTATGCTTTGTAAAGCGGTGCCTTCCTCAAATGTGAGGACTTAATTAAGAAGAACCCCCCATAGTCCACTGAGACGACTTGGAAGGGTCTAGTGGGGAGTACACGATCGGGATGCATATCTGCCATCTGTTGAACAGAATTGGGTGTCATGAATCGGAAACAGTTTACACACTTACGAATTAAGCGTTTAATCTGTCTTAATCCGTCAATTGGCCAGTACTTCATTTTGACATACGAAAGTACTGTTTGCGCGCCTGAATGTAATAACTTATGATGAGCTTGAGTCAAGATTAGTTCTACAACTCGACATTTAGAAGGAAGTAGAATGGGGTGTTTTTGATTATACGATATGGGGGCGTGTCGGAGACGTCCTCCCACACGAATCAGCCCATCATTATGTTGTAGGAAGGGGTTGAGTTTACGAATGGCTTTATTGGTCACGAGTTTAGCATTTTTCAATTCAAGAATCTCTTTTTTAAAGTAGATACTTTGGATATACCTGATGATCGCGTGATCAGCGATCTCCATTTCGGGTGGCGTCAATATATCCGTATCTCGTGGAGAGTTATTTATTTTCTTTTTAATATTACTGATGAATCTAAAAAGATAAGCGACAATTCTTTGAATTTTACGAAAAGAAGAAGATTTAGCGAATAGATTTTCAAAGGTGTCGTTGAGTTCGTGATTTGTTGCTATGTTTGAGACAACTAACTTCCTTAATTCAGGAAGATCATCCTGAAAATGAGGAATTTGATGAAGAGAAAAATCGATGGGATTGTCTCTAATAAAGCTAGGTCCGCATAACCAGTCTTCGGTGGTCTGGGGATTATCAAAGACATTTATCCCTCTGGAAGCGGGGTCAGCGATGTTTTCGTGACTTCTGACGAAATGGAAATCACAAGGAAAAGTTTCCAACAAGGAATTGACCTTTTGAATTCTGTTTTGTACAAAAATGTTCCAAATGTGTTTTTTAGAAAGTATCCAAGACAAGGCAATTGTAGAGTCAGCAAAGAGATGAGATGAAGATATACTCAAATTTTTCTTGAAGATGTGAAAAAGTCTATGAGCCAGAGTGACTCCCAACACTATTCCACAAAGTTCCAATTTGGGGATGGTGAGTTTATTTTTTAGCGGAGAAATTTTGTTTTTAGAAGCGATAAGCCGCGACGATACAGAAAAGTCTGAGTATGTCGCTTTGAGATACACACAAGTGCTGTATATTTTTTCCGATGCGTCGGTGAAAATAATTAATTGAACATCAACAACTTTCTTTTGTAAAAGTAAGCATCGAGGTACCTTGACCTCTTCTATAGTTTTGAATGTCGATAAGAGGTTTTGCCAATTTTTCATAATGATGGGTGAGTCAATGGGTTGATCCCAGTCCAGTTTCTGGGACCATATTTCCTGTATCAAGAGCTTAGCGTTCACAAGGACAGGGGATAACCATCCTAGCGGGTCATACAAAGTAGCAATGTAGGAGAGAATAGTACGTTTAGTAACAACATTAGCCAATTTGAAGATAGGAGTTTTAAACGAAAAGTGGTCGCGTTCTGAATCCCAGAATATGCCTAAGACTTTATCAGATCCCGTGAAGTTAAGACTGACTTCAGAGACGGGATTTAAATTGTGTTGAGACAGAAATTCTGAAGAACTGCAGTTCCACTTGTGGAGGAGGAAACCATGGGTTTCTAGCAAAGAAGTTAATTGTTCGAAAAGACAACTTAATTCATGAAGACTGTCAGCACCGCTGATCAGGTCATCCATATAGATAGATTCTTGCAGAACACTAGTAGCAAGTTCGTGGGTATGTTTGTTGTTGTCAGCGATGTGCTTGATAACTCTTTGAGCGATAAATGGGCTACTTGGGAGCCCGAAGGGTAATCTTTGAAATTGATAGCACCGTAAAGGCTGCTGAATATTGTCCCTAAAGAGAAAATTTAACAGAAATGTTTCAGTGGGACAAATGGCGATTTGTAGGAACATAGCCTTGATGTCGCCTACTAGTGCGAATTTAAACTGACGAAACTTAGCGAGAATGTCAAAAAGTTCATGTTGGACGACATAACCTTTGTCTATGACGTCACTGAGGGAGATTCCCGTAGACGATTTATTGTTTGGATCGAAAACTATACGAGTGGAAGTAGTAGAGTTGGATTTGAAAACGGGAAAGTGAGGGAGAAAGTAATTAGGTTTACCTGAGTCATTTAGCATTTTTAACGGCACTTGAATTATTTGTCCGTTATTGAGATATTCCGATATAATGTCCTGATATTTTTCCAATAAATCAGGGTTGAGTTGAAAACGTTTCTCGAGACTGAGAAAACGTCTTTTTGCCGAGAGAAACGAATTTCCCATGTCTATATCTTCGATAGGGAGTTTGAGATTGAGTGTGGACTCATATCGTCCATTGGGGAGAACATTAACATGTTTTACAAAATTAATTTCAGCGGGGTGATCATTAATGAGATCGGTGTTCTGAGGAGCGGCTTCTTCCAGCTCCCAGAATTTTTGTAAATGATCGGATAGTTCCTCGTTGGACACTACCGGCTCATTTACGGCGGAAGGAGTGTTATGAGAACAACAAGTAACGAGAGAGTTTGAATAAAATTCCAAAGCCTTTTTAGTATTTTTCGACTTAAGAGCAAAGTCTGGAACTGACCCTGATATCGTGTACCCGAGTAGAGTGCGTTGAAGAACGGGAAGACCTTTTCCCAAACGAATTATTTCAGGTTGAATGATATCGTTATACAGGTCTGCACCGAGCAGGATACCAATTGGGGATGTTACATGGAACATCGGATCACCTAATGGTATCTCTGAGGGTATGTTTAGTTTGCTCGCCGAAATAGAAATTTGAGGAAGCGGATTTGTTATCTTTGGGAGTACAGAGCACGAGATGTCAAAAGGAACGTCGTTAGCGACAGCGAAAATTGTTGTATCTACAATAGATTGAGACGAGGATGAGGTGGAGTTAATTCCATTGATCCGTAATTTTCCATCTCTAGTGGTGAGTGACAGTTCCTTTACGAGGTCAGCACTAATAAATGAAACCTGTGAGGCCGAGTCTAAAAGTGCCTTTGCGAAGACCCTCTTGCCGCTAGGAGCGACAAGATAGACCTGGAGTGTGCTTAATAACACCAAATGATTATCAAGCGAGGCTGCAGATAGAGCCATTGAATGTGGAGTCGAATTTTGAAGATTAACTTCCGTTTCAGGAGCTCTAACATGTGAGGGCCCCTGTTGTGAATTACCCTGTGTATGGGAGTTATTTGAGATAGCGGTTTTATTATGATTATTTGAGTTGTGTTGGCCAACAGCCGCGGAAGGGTTACTATGACCCGTTTTGTCGAAATGGAGCAACGTGTGATGACGAGATTTACAAACTATGCAAGAGAATTTGGATTTACACTGATCGAGCATGTGAGACCCAAGACAATTAATACAAAATTTATTTTGTTTGACAAAACTAAAACGTTCTTTAGAATTCAACTGCTTGAACTGAGGACAAGAGTAGATCGAGTGAGAGTCGTTGCAATAGGAACATTTCTTAGGACCTAAGCGAGGCGAAAGGTTACTGGTAGAAGTGTCTGAGGCTAGGTGTAAAGAGTGTCTGGAAGTAGTAGTCGATTTTGGTTTTGATTGAGATTGAATATTCTCAAGATGAACAACGCGTGTCTCGATTTCCCCTAGAAAATGGACAAAATCAGGGGTAGCTTGGCTACCACCGGATTGGAACTCAAGAGCCCTAATGGTAGGTGCGTCGAGTTTCTGAGTAGCGATATGTATGAGAAGTAAATGCAAGAGATCTGAAGGGGGCCTATTCAAGTTCAATAGGGCCTTGAAATTATTTGACATGACCGTATGAAAATTTCTTAATTGTGAGTGATTTGCGTTTCCAGAAATAGGAGGCGCATCAAGAATTTGAGAGATGAGAGTTTTGATAAGCGATTTAGAGTTGGCGTACCTTTGTGTCAGGTTATCCCGGGCTATTTTGTAATTGTCACCTGTGAGTGGGATATGCTCGAGAAGCGTCAAAGGCTCGGAAGTTAGAAAACTTTTGAGGTAAATGAGTTTTTCCAGATCACTTAATGTAGTATCAGATCCTATTATTGTATCAAAGGTCTCAATGAATGAATTGTATTCAGTAACTAAGCCACTAAATGGTTTTAACTGAATACGAGGGAGGTTTACTGTTCGTTGCCTAGCCATAGACTGTGAGGTTAGAGAAGAATTAGGGTCAAATTGGAGGGAGGGGGTAGCAGTCACATTAGAACTTTCAATGACCTCTAACCTTTCTTCCAATAGAGAAATTGTATCCAAATATTTATCAAAAACCACAGAGGAATCAGTAGAGGGGGTAGGTTCCTCGGGGATCGTCTCCAGCACATTTTGAGCATCGCGGAAAAGTCCGTAAGAATGTTTGAGTTGTGAAATTATTTCACGAATTTTATATTTGTTTAGAGAATTAAGAGTTGTGGGAACCGAATCAGCCAACTTGGTTATATCAAGTTTTGCGGTGAGCCTCTGTCGGTTATATTTTGATCGGTCAGCCATGTTGCGAGAATGTGAGATTAGATAGATTATTTGCAAATGTCTAAACCTATAAATCGATGCGAAAATGAGAGAATATGTACAATATATTATATATTACACGTTTAATAGTGTGAGATTGGCTTAATAGTATCACCCTGTATGAGCGCAGATTAGTATATGAAATGCAAAACTATAAAATTTCAAAATATATGCAATTTTCCAAAATGGGTATTTTTCAGCAAGTGTGAGACACCCTTAACAAGTATTTAAATTAATTAAATTGAAGGAAAAAACAATTATTTATTTTCTATAGTTTTCTAGAAGTGTAAAATGAGCTTAAGCGAAGCTAAATGTAGCAAAAACTTACAATTTATGCAAGAAAACAAAATTATTTTTAATAATTTTTGTAACCTGTGAACCAGGCTTAATCGGATTCAAAATTATAAATTTAATTTAAATCAAAAGGTTGAACAAACAATGTTAAAATTATAACACCCGTACTATCAGCCAAGAAATGAGTACACTTTTTGTATACTATAAACAGAAAAATATATTTACGAAAATAAAATAATGTAATATATGCAAATATTTTTTCATACAAACAAAACGACTCCTTTATTTGAACAAAGCAAGTAGTTTCTGAAATTGCACGTGTAGACCGGGCTTAACAACCTACCAGCTATTGTAGAGACGTGCTGGGTTAAATACTGAGAATTTGAGTGCAGAAAGAGAGGAATATTTTATTTTTGTGCCGGGGCGGCGTGGCTTGGAAATTTCCAAATGCAACAGAAAGACACTATAAATGAAAAACCGTTATTCTCAGAATAGAGATTATCAAAATATGCAAATACGAAGGACCTTGAGGATTTAATTAATAAATAATTAATATGATACGGCTCGATGGAACAGAAATGTTTAGGCAATACGTAAAGTATCCTTAACAATAGTAACCTATACTTATTGTACGGTTATAGAGTATATTCCCATAGGTAAGCTGGTTAAGAGTAGATAACGATTTTTCATATGTAATTTAAAGTATTATCTGCATAAATGGCACAAAGAATATTTGCTACGAGAGGTATATGGTTCAAAATGCATACAGTATCACGACTAATAAGTTATGTTCACATACATGTAGAGTACTTACAGTTTTATTCCTTGATGACGTGTCACATCAGAGCTCTGATTGAATTCCATAATCCATTTGGTTCATTTGTAAGGCACTCACTAATACGCTAAATAAATCATCGTCGATAATACTGAGCAGATTGAATTATCTGAGCGGTATAAAACGATAGCAAAAAAAGCCGGTAAAATGCGGCCTTTTTACGAATAGCGGGAGCGTCGATAGATTAGAGATGATTCCCGTTAGGAAGCTTTTGACGATCTGCCCCGGCGAGGGGTTCAAATGCGAGTCTCAACAATAACCTGGAGTTTCCAGAAAGGTTACATAAATACTACTTGAATTTTAAGTAATCAGTAGTACAGGGGCGTAACTAATTATTTTAGTGAGCCGTGTATAATATATTTATTGTACTATAAGTATTTATTTATTTTTTTGTATTCTCTAATTAGAGCTTCCTGATCTAAATAATGGCCAAACGCTACTGGTCGTAGGTATTATTGCCAAAAAAAAACAAAAACTTTGTAGTAGAATTTGACAATATTATTAATTTATTATCGGTTTATAGTTCATCTGTTGCAGTTTTTTGTAATCATTAATGATTTCTCTTATTAAAAAAGACTTGCCAGCTTTTGAGATATGGTGTTATCGAAGATTGTGGAAAATATCATAGACACAACACGTAACAAACACGGAAATATTAAGATGAAAAAAGAAAAAGGTATACTCAACACTACGAAGGAAAGAAAAATAAGCTACTTTGCGTCACATGAATGAAAAATATGAGTGATACGATTGGACATACCTACAACGGAAAATGGAAGGAAAAAGAGGACCGGGACCGGGGAGACGACCAGAGACATGTAAAAGGATACACTTGGCTAGGGATATGCCACTCAATGCATCGAGGTGTAACGTCGACATAGGATTGAGTGGTCTAGCCATCTTTGTCAGTCACATGCGCGGGATCGCTTGGTTAAAAGAGATAGATAGACCAATGATCGACTGTTTCCATGCTGTTTCCGCGTTACGCTTTTTTGGTGAGTATGCCGAGTCTACGCTTAATATGTCAATGGAGATGACGCGCGTCCTGGTTGAAAAATTGAAAGCAGTAGAGTGGAAAAACAACAATAGAACTCTTCAGAACCGTTGTTGACAGAATAAAATTGACTATAATGATCGTCAGTGTCGTTAAAGGATGAGGCACACGAAGAAGAAGAATGATTTCTCTCCTTAATAAAATACAATGTCTGCATTTTTGTTCTAATTGTTTAATTCGGTTCATCTACAGATATTTCATTAAATTTTACTACTCGAGTTTTTGTAAGACGAGTGTACGTACTGAAATAATATCTCTATATTAAAAAATAGATTTTATGTACACAACGTTACAATAAACATCCACTTACAACTTCAAAGTGACTCTTACCAACACTTTCAAGTATAAGCGTGAGAATTAATTGGATAATTCTAGAACAATTGAAAAATTACGGCAACAGTCATCTTATCCGAGACATCCTCAGGACAAACCACTGTATTCCGTAACAGGAGGGAAATAAATGAAATGAGCATTGACCTATGTCTCTGATTAAAAACTTTGCTCGTCGGCATTGCAAATCTCTATTCAGTTGCTAAAAATCTTTCTCAGTTTAGTTGCTTACAATTGGTGATGGATTTTATCGATTTGTGTCGTTAATTTAAGGTAATGTAAACAGATTTCTTAATTTAGTATTATTCATTGTAATATACTTATGGCCAAAAAAATGCAACAACTAGGACAAATATTGTTTTAAATATTTATTTATGGAAGTGTACAATCTTATTACTTGATTAATAATGAGTGGCCCTCCTTGATTTTCTATGCATTAAGTTACTCTATGAGTGTATGAGGCATTGATTGAATTAAGTAGTCCATATCATATTGCGGAATACTCATCCATATTGTTCTTATATGGCATGCCACAGGTCTGATTAAAAACTTTGCTCGTCGGCATTGCAAATCTCTATTCAGTTGCTAAAAATCTTTCTCAGTTTAGTTGCTTACAATTGGTGATGGGTTTTATCGATTTGTGTCGTTAATTTAAGGTAATGTAAACAGATTTCTTAATTTAGTATTATTCATTGTAATATACTTATGGCCAAAAAAAATGCATCAACTAGGACAAATATTGTTTTAAATATTTATTTATGGAAGTGTACAATCTTATTATTTGATTAATAATCAGTGGCCCTCCTTGATTTTCTATGCACTGAGTTACTCTATGAGTCTATGAGGCATTGATTGAATTAAGTGGTCCATATCATATTGCGGAATACTCATCCATATTGTTCTTATGGCATGCCACAGGTCTTTGCTGGAGGACCTGGCAATCGATTTTGGTTGCCACCTGCCATATCTCACACATTTTCGATGGGTGATAAATCAGCGGACCATGATGGCCACTTCAAAGTCTCTATACCAAATTCTCGTATGAACTCCATGGTTTCACGAGCAATATGAGGTCTTGCGTTATCCTGTTGAAAAATCGCATTTGGAGTGGTTTGTAGATAGGGAAGCAAAACCGGTTTCAGTACTTTACCAAAATATGGTCGAGTTGTCAGTACTTGGTTGGCTTGCAGTATGACGTTCAACAGTCAAGTCTATATGTCGTCTCTCACCTCAAAAACGTCTAACCCTTAAGCGCCTATCAGAGTCACCCAAACTAGGGGTCGCCAAATTTTTGAAAATTTCAAGATCTTGTCTTGATCTTGTATTGATTTCAAGACAAAATCAAGACAAGAAGTAATTTTAGATTTCAAAACAAGACAAGAAATTGTATGTCAATACCAAAATTTCTTGTCAAGAAATCAAGAAATCTTGAAATATCTTGACTAGATAATAATGAAAACTCTAAAACGTATTTATTTGTGAAAAATATAATATATTTTAACATAAAATAACGTACTTCAATGTATTGAACACGTTTTTTGTTAAAACGATTTACAAAAATGTAAATCATGTAAATTTAACATACATTTTTTAATCGGAATTGATAAGCCATGAATTAAGGCAGGTAATTAAATTAAATTAATATTTATTGACGGAAAACTCCATTTTACAATTAAAATTAAAAGTCAAAATTAAACATTGAATACAAGTTAACTTACATTACTTACAATAAAACTAACAACATTAAAAAATTAAAATCAAATTAAAATAATTCACTTGAAATAATCTTTTTAAAAGCATTTAGTGTGACTCCCATAAAGTCTATATTTGGAAACTCATTTACACTAGAAACAATTCTATTTAAAGGCATATTTTCTGCATGACGTGTATTGCACGATCTAGCGGATAGCAAGGGACATCTTCTCAAATTCCTAGCTGGAACATAAAAATCTATTCGACCCAGAATGATAGGTGCAACAATAATACCATTTAACACCTTAAATACGAAATTAAGGTCAAAGTATGGCCTGCGATCCTCTAAACGGTGCAAATGAAACATCTGCATGACCTGCCTGGAATTCAATTGCATTCCTCTAGTACCTAATCTATACCGCAGATATCTAACGAATTTATTTTGAATCGATTCAATTCGATATTTGTGATTCTCATAACTTGGACTCCAAATCACTGAAAAATACTCTAGTAATGAACGAACATAACTCAAAAACAATCTCACAATTACAAACAAATTATTAAAATCATATGACATTCTGATGACTAACCCTAATGTCCGATTAGCACGCGCAATAATGGCATCATAATGGTCCACGAAACTTAGTTTACTATCCAGTAACACACCTAAATCCTTAATTACCTGAACCCTAGATAAATCCACATCTCCTATCTTGTATTTAAAATCACTGGTGGTCTTATTACGTGAAAAAATAATTTATGAGCATTTCGAAGCATTCAATTTAAGATTATTCTGGCACCAATGTACTAAAGAATCCAAGTCTCTCTGCAAACCCTCACAATCAGATTCTGACCTAATGCATTTAAATATCTTTAAGTCGTCTGCAAATATCAGATATTCAGATTTAAAGTTCCTACCAATATCATTTACCAACAACAGAAAAAGCTTAGGACCCAAATGGGAACCCTGCGGAACCCCTGACACGGCTTCAAATCCATTAGAAACACATCCTGCTGATCTTACTTGCAATGTTCTTCCTTGCAAATACGAAGTAAACCAAGCTAATAAAGAACCAGTGTTACCAAAGTTTCTCAGCTTTGTAATTAAGACATTATGATCTAGTAGGTCAAAGGCCTTACTGAAATCGGTGTGTATAGAGTGCACCTCGTAACCCTCATCCATTGCTGTACCTATACTATCGATATACAAAAAGAGGTTAGTGAGAGTAGAACGTCCGCCTACAAATCCATGTTGGTTGTCCGTAATAATGTTCCTAAAACAATTATCCAAACTTGGCAAAACCATTTTTTCAAATACTTTAGATAAGGCTGACTGAATACAAACTGGCCGATAATTTTTGATATCACTATGATCTCCTGCCTTGAAAATAGGACACACAAAGGAATGTTTCCATCTGTTCGGGAAAATTCCCGTCTGGAGAGATTTATTAAGAACATATACTAATGGTTCACACAAGGACACTGCACTTTCTCTTACGAACAAATTCGGTATCAAATCAGGGCCAGCCCCTTTATTGATATTTAATGACAACAACACATTCAGTAAATTGTCAAAAGTGACTTCGAGGTTACTAATTTTCACCTCCAGCTGTTGTGAGAAAATTTCATTACTCTCCAGGTTATCCAGAGATTTACCATTAAAAGTGCTGTTACAGTACCAAAATGTTTCGCAAACAACTCTGTTATTTTTTGTTTGTCATTCTCACTTTCCTCACCTAGAAACATAGAGCCAGGGAGAGTACCATGTCCGTTGGTTTTATTTTTGATGAACTTCCAAAATTGCATTGTAAGACTGCTTAGTGAGTGATGAGCATTCATCTCTCAAATTTTTAAATTCAATATAGTGGTGATACTTATTTGTAGTTTTATATTTTTTATGCGCAATCTTTTTGGCAATGACTTTACTCTTAAGTTCAGATGAGAACCAAACAGGAAAATTCGATCTTTTTACAGATATCTTTGGTACAAAAAGTTCGATTGCGTTCCAAATAATGGAATGAAAAGCATCTAAAATGTCAATAATACTTCTTATGGAGTCAACGTCTAGCCGATTTTCTGACTTTAAAAAAAAGCTGCTCTTAAAATTAGCCTTTCCGCAGGTACAGATGTGGCTAGCGTTCCGAGAAAATCCTTGGCCATTTTCGATAATTACGGGTAGACATTTTCGTGTCTTCTATACCAATCAAGTATATTTTCAGTCTCAGCATCTTCTGACCTAGACCCATTTAAGTATTTTTCGGCTCTGGTATTGAATTCTGTAGGTCATTATGGGATCTATTAGGCCGTGTAAGCACGCAACTCAATAAATAGGTCGCCGGGAATCGCCGGACCAGGTAATCAAGAAATTTCAAGATTTTGAAATTTCTTGAGTCAAGACAAGATATAAGATGTCAAGAAAACGTCAAGACAAGATTTTTTTAAATTTCTTGATTTTTTCTCAAGACAAGACAAGAAGTTCTTATCAAGACAAGACAAGAATTCTTGTCTTGTCGACACCTAACTCAAACAAAACCTAGATTCATCACCATCACTGAATCAGACAAAGTTCCATTGGCCATTCGAGTTTTTCCGAGCTCTGTACCATTCTAAGCGTCGAGCTTTATACTGTGGTGTCAAAGGTAACACCAAAATCAGACGGTAAGCTCTCAGTCTGATTCTAAGTAATCTTTGATGAACTGTTCTTCTTCAGACTACCCTTCCTCTAGCTGTAACTAAATTATTTTTTCTTGTTCTTCTTCAGCCTTCAGTAGTCCAACTTTGGACATAGGCCTCCCCCAATTCAATCCAGTGGTGTCTATTTTGCGCCACCTGTTTCTAGTTGTGTCCTCCAAACTTCTTTATGTCATCGGTCCATCTCATTTGTGGCCTTCGTCTACTTCTTTTTCCTAACCACTGTCTCCATTTTTGTATTTCGTTATTCCATCTTTTATCCTTCAGTCGGGCATTGTGTCCTGCGAAGCTCTATTTTAATTTGGCAGCATGTTCTCCTGCGTCTTTTACTTTGGTTTTGCTTCTAATCCATGTATTTGTTTTTTTGTCTATGAGCCTCACCCCGAGCATTGATCTTTCCATCGCTCTCTGTGCCTTTACTATTTTATCCATATTGGCCTTGGTGAGTGTCCACGTCTGTGAACCATACGTAAGTATAGGGAGGATACACTGATCATAAATTATCTCTTAGTTTATGTAAATTGTCACGTCTATTTCTGAGAGCAAATCACGGTCTTGTTATATTCTAGGACGTCCGGACCCTCCACGACGTCAATGAGTCTCAGTATTGGACCACATTCTCCAAACTGTTGATGAATTAGCCTCTACTCTTCGTAATTTGTATTTGCGAAAAAAAAACTTCAGTTAAAGAAAACATAACGAGGTAAAATTTTATTACCTACATTTCTATATATTTTTAGTTAAGACTTACAAAGACATACTTTTGATCCAAATAAATAACCGTATACAAAGTGTTGCTTTTTGTGGTCATCAGTATATTTTATTTTTACGCGTTATAATAATACGGTTCAAAAAAATATTCGAGAGCAGTATTCTGTTCCAGTTGTCCTTTTGTCCTTTGTGTGTTTCATTATCTGCCATTTTGGTATTTTCTTTGTTATTCATTGTTCATTCATTTTTTGTATATAATACCTATAACTTAATAAGTTTATTTGGCGATTATAGCGAATGTGAATTTCGTTGAGAAACTACAAGTTGAGCAAAAAATACGATCCTCGTATACCTTTGCTAGAAATTGTGCACAATATTAATTTCTGAGATGCCTATCTTACTCCGGCAATCGTTGTTTAACTTGCATTCGGTACGGAAATCCACTTATGGCTTTAAATTTGTTCTGAAGCTATTTCCTTGTGGCATTTTTATGATTAACTATTTAGATGGGAAATAAGCCACAATTAAATTGAAAAAAATATATCTTTATTAACGTTTCGACGCCCAAATCGGGTGTCAAAATTTTTGTTTAATTTAGTAGTATTTTATATTTTGACAACGACACCCGATTTGGGCATTGAAACGTTAATAAAATTAATTTTTTCATTTTAATTGTGGCTTATCTCCCATCTAAATAGTTAATTATGGCTTTAACCATTCGTCGAATTGACGTATTGCTGATGTTTAATTTCAGAGCTATTTGTCGACGTCTTAGCTTTGGTGACGTCAACAGCTGATTGAGGATACATCCATAATTTTAGTTTGTAGACATTGTTTTTGAGGATGTTAAGGAGAATACTGGGACCCATTTGCGAAAATGGTATATGGAGAATAAGGTTCAACCAAGAGTTCCAATACAAACACCCTCTATACTATAGAAAATTATGCAACATAACTGTGTGCTTCTTAAAGTGTTCACGCTATTTTTCAGAGACTAACTTTCAACTCAGCCAGTCTTGATAACTACATATTTCCGTACCAGCGAAAATAATACTCCACTACTTATTTGTGTGTCTACTCGTGACAAATGCTAGCGATTGCCATGTAAATCTTTATCTGGTCTGTAGTAGCACAGAAAAGCTGTACAGATGTGTTAAACCAAATATCCAATTTTTTTATCCAGAGTTTTCTTCTTCTTGAACCTAGCCTTTCAAATATTTTTCCTTGCAGGATGACTTGTAGGGGGCATATCTGGATTTATTTCGAATAAGGTATCCGAAGTATTGTAACTTTCGAGTTTTGGTAGTGGCCAGTATCTCTCAGTTCTTCTTCATTCTTCTGAGGACCTTCTCATTTGTGACTCGGTTAGTCAACGGGATCTTAAGTTTTCTTCATTATAGGCACATCTCAAATACTTCCAATTTTCTTCAGATATCTTTATTCAAGTTTCACGATCCACGCCAGAAAAAAGGACAGAGAAGACGTAGCATGGCAGTATTCTTACTTTTATAACAAGAGAGACGTTATGGCTCTTGAAAGAGGCATTCATCCGGCTGAAGATGGATGTAGCTTTTCCGATGCGCCTGGATGTTGATCATTATTCATTTATTATGGTGCCGAAACTTATGTAGCATGTATATCTGCTATGTAGCAGAAACTATTACAGATGTACAAAGAATTTTAGATAAGGTTGTTGCAACGAGTGAAGAATTTGGTCTGTCACTAGACATAAAGAAAACGAAATTCATGGTTAGACCAAAGAAAAATATTAGAAACATCAATCTACACGTAAATATTAAGACGAGTTCAGAATTATAACTATTTAGGGACAAACATTAGTGAAACAAACGATTATACCAAAGAAATCCGAATTAGAATAGAAAAGGCTAGAAGTGCATTCACTAATATGAAACAAATATTATGTAGTAGAAATCTTAGCCTACATCTTAGAAAGCGAGTAATAAAATGTTATATGTATTTTCTGTTCTTTTTTATGGTGCAGAGACATGAACTCTCAATAAACAATGCCTCAATAGATTGGAAGCATTTGAGATGTGGACGTATCGAAGAATACTGATAATCTCCTGGACAGACAGAATAACCAATGAGGAAGTACTAAGAATAATACAGAACAGCAGGGAGATACTGGATTCCATCAAAATAAGAAAACTTCAATACTTGGGTCATATAACACTATAGCACGTGGTGACAGATACGAACTCCTAAAATTAATTATGCAGGGAAAGATTCAAGGAAGGTGCAGCATAGGTAGGAGAAAAATGTCCTGAGTGAGATATCTCAGAGAATAGTCTGGATGCAGCTCAACTGAACTCTTTCGGACTGCAGTGTCAAAAGTGAGAATAGCAATGATGATTGCCAACCTTCGTCGCGGAGATGGCACCTAAAGAAGAAGATGGTGCTGAGGTAGTTGCAGCACATCACTCTTGTTACTGGGGTTTAGTTGACGTAGAGTGTTTGGAGCTTTGTCTTCTTTACGTTAATATTGAATATATTCCCTTTTTAGAAATACTAAATTTAATAAATAAATATAAATGTGTTAAATTTCTATTAGCTATATTAAAACAAACTACTGTCTTTACAGACATTTATTTGAAACTAAAGTTCCAAGCAAAATGGACTCATATTACGGTGAAGATAACGCAGAAGACCTTGATAAGGAATGGGAGGACTTCACAAAATTATTGGAAAAGAAAAAACGAAACAGTTCTCAAGGATTTTATCCATGTCCTCCTCCAGAAGATGTAGAAGATTACGTACAAACTCTGGTGAGTATTTTATATATTTATGTAACGGTGTGTACAGAAACAATAAATGTATTATTAACAATTCTACTCTCATTGTAAGCACTCTACTATTTATCACAAAATTTAATAAAAAAAAGAAATTAAAAGTAATTAAACATTCATTCGTAACAACTAAATTGACCTCTGCGATTTGGATATGTTTTTTTATCATTCCGTTAGCTCAGATTTGTGAACTATACAGATATATTTCAATTGACTTTTAGTCTATTGAAATGTTACATATTATATGCGGTACGATTCATTTTCAATCAAATTAAGTCAAAACAGAAAGTGAAACGTACGCCGATATGTGTAGTATATAGTATACAGTATACAAAATGTATATACACATCGACGTTCGTTTCAATTTATGTTTTGACTTAATTTGATTGAAAATGAATCGTACCGCATGGGAAAAGTTATAGCGGACGGACTATGTTAGGACTTGCATTTTTCAGAGGATGCAATTTTATTTTTTTGATGTGTTTGGGGATATGCTTAAGTTCAAGTTTGTGTAGTTGCCCCCCTTGACCCCGGCCGCCGTCTGGAAAAAGGGGTGTAAAGTGTTTTCACACTACCTATATGTATGAAATCTACTAATACGGAAATCTACGGATATCACTACCTACTAGCAATCCTATAGAAAATTTTATCAAACATTATTATCATAAAGAGTTATCTTCTTCTTAGCCTTCTATCGTCCACGTTTGGACATAGTCCTCTCCCAACTTCTTCCATCGGTCTCTATCCTGAGCAACATATTTCCAATTTCAAGAGTTCTATAGAACTGAATTTAAGCCATTCCCTTAAATTCTTCAACCGTGACAGTATCCTTCTCCCTATACTACTTCCTCCTCTTATCTTTCCCTTTATTACCAGTCTTATCATTTCATATAGCTGTCCCCTCATTACGTGTCCCAGATATTGTAACTTAATTCATTTTGATTGCGTTTATTATTGCGTTTATTGTTAATTATATATTAATACTTTATTATTGTGAGTGCGTTTATTATTGCCTATTCTTTGCCTACTTCTCGCAATACTTCCGTGTTCGATTTCTTCTGTGTATATTCTATTTTAAGCACCGTCCTGTAACACCACGTTTCAAATTTCAAAGGGGGGGCAGCTGCCCCTCCCCCTAGAAATTCGCCAAATTAAAAAATAAATAACTACAACTAAAAAGTAAATTTTTGATATTTTTCAATATTATAAATGTTGCTATTAGCATTGAAGACTTTACCTTTCAATTGCCAGATGACGCTAGTCACCTAATCCATACACGTCAGTTGCAATGTGGGGGTAAGCTTTCATGGTTGGTCACTTCGGGGATGGAGAAGCAGGCTTACGTCTCTCCGATGAGACTCCAATAAGAGTCGAAAATCGTCGATTCACAGTGCTGGACTGCGCTCCGTATTCTATTCTAAGTGAAAAATAAGATTGTTTTGCCTTCGCATTGCAACTGAATAAAAATGGTATACATTTTTATTTTATGTTAGTATTACTCCTTTAGAGTAACTAGGTCCATTTTCCGTCGGAACTTTAGTAAAGACAAAAGGAAGGAATTCTAAACCCTCGTCCTCAGCTTGAGGACGAGGGTTTAGAATTCCTTCCTTTTGTCTTTACTGCAGCATCCATTTGGCTTGCAAATTTAAGAAGCCTTGGAAGTGTCACCAGGGAAATGGACCAATAAGTTTTCAATTTAAAAATCTTTTAGTAATATTTTTAATATTATAAATGTTGCTATTAGGATTTCAATTGCCAGATGAACCTAGTCACCTAATCCATACACGTCAGTTGCAATGTGGGGGATGAACCCTCGTTGTTGGTCGCTTAGAGTATGGAACAGCAGGCCTACGTCTCTCCGATGAGACTCCAATAAGAGTCGAAAATCGTCGATTCAGAGTGCTGGACTGCGCTCCGTATTTTAAGTGAAAAATAAGATTGTTTTGCCTTCGCATTGCAACTGAATAAAAATGGTATACATTATTATTTTTATTTTAAAAAGTAAATAATTAAAAACAAGGACGTTTGATAATGCCGCTAATAACTTATATCGTCTTGGTTTTCCCAACTTAAAGGATTTATCTGTTTACTGCCAGTAGTGCCAGTGTTATTTACATAAGTACCTACAGCTTCTACAACGCTACAGCTACAGCTTCTAAAGCTACGTTCATTCTGACTCTTATTTTGATAGCTAAATATTCAGCTATGATGGAACCAGTTGTAAACGTACTTCAGTGTGTAACTTTGGATGCGGTTAAGGCATCCCAGCACAGGCTGTTACATCGGACCGTAACATAAGGTTACATATGAAATTATGATGATGGTAATATACTTGCAGATAAAATTGGAGTGGAAGAGGATATAAAGTTATTACCCCGTATTGTTGGGAGAGTATTGCATCGAACCAATTACACAGCAGAAAGCCCATCAGAATTTTGGCGGAGGTCTTTATAGTAGTCCCATATTTGGACTCCATAATTAGCTGTCTTGAAATTCGTTTTTCTGAATAAAAAACCCCGTCATTTGCATTATCTAAATTGCACCCAGATCAAATGTTAACAATGTCACTTAAAGATCTCATAGAATCTTGCAAACTCTTCTCCTATTTTTACGGATTATCGAATATTAAAAATTAATTGAACTTTGACAGGATAAATCTGAGTCAACGGCATAAATAGGTGTCCTAAAAGAGATTGAACATTTTTCCCCGAAACGAGGATAGGTTTAAAAATTTTGATTGCCTTATATTATTATTACCTTATATTATTACCTTGTACGACGTCTACTGTTGAATGATCCTTCACTAGCTTAAGAAGAATTAAAACCTGGTTGAGAAGGACTATGGCAGAAAGTTGGCTTAATGGCCTTGCAATGATGAGAGTGCACTGAAAGTATATTATGTAATTGAAAATTCGGAAGATTTTAGTAATAAAGTACTTAGTTGACAGATTTGTAAAGAATGTTTTAAATAATTTTTATTAATTTTCATATTTTTGTTTTTTTTAATTCTTTTAAAATTAACAACTTTTCTATAAAAATGTATTAAGTGTATATGAGTTAGAATATATAGTTACATACATAATTATCTGTTTTCTAATTTCATGTTTGTCCCCTCTTGTCCCCCCTTATCATGCTGGCTGGCGACACCCTTGGTTCTCGCTTTAATGTCCAGCTTTCAACTCCATATTGTAACTTTTATGGAATATTTATGATATTACCCAATATTATGAAAGTTTAGGTAATCACAGAATTTAATATTTATATGAAAAAAGTAGAAAGCCCAAGAAATCTACATTTCTTATTTACCATAACAATGACAGTGTGGTTGTAATATATAGCAATCGTGAGATAAATCATTTTGATTACGAATATAAATATTATTTAATCAATTATTACCAACAGGTCAACAGTTTAGTTAGCATTATAGACCTGGATCCCGCGTAAGAAAAAAAAGTTGATTAATAGCAAGCTGAAAATTTGTTAATAGATTAACGGTGTCTAGTCGGACAAACATTGATGCATGCGAATACTGGAACAGGGGAAGTTTTAACGGTGGACCATGATAAACGTGTCGTCCTGACAAGTTTATGATGGTGAAAAATAGCAAGTTGTTTTTAAGTTTATTCAATAATAGCCAACGTTATATAATATCTATATGAAAAATGTTTGTCCGACAAAAAGGTTGGGCATTTTAACGAGTCCGACACGTAGAACATGTCACATCACAGGAATTATGTTGGTGATGAATAGCAGTCTGATTTTTGCATGAGAGTTTAATGAAAGGTTAAAAAAGCAATTGGAAGTTCTGTCGGACAAAATTAATGGGAAATTTTCCTAGTCGGACATTCTAAACATGTAAGATATAGACAAAAATGTTGGTGATAAATAGCAAGCTAATTTTGATTTGTATATGTAAAAATTATATTTTGTAACGCAAAAAGTTATATGTCGGACAAAAAGTTTGGGCAAATCGAAGGAAATAAATAAAAAACATTTTTTCAGAATGACTTAGTCACATATTGATAAAGTTATTTTAGCTGTATATTATTATTTATATTCACATATTTGCATGTGCATATATATACATGCACACTCCAAAAACAGTGAGGTAAGTATCAATGCATGTATATATAGCAAAACAATTATTTTTTTGGGTGGAGTTTGTTCTAGATATTCTCAAAATGATAATAAAAAATGTCAAAGAACATGTGAAAGCAATCTCTTAGGGTTTTCTAATTAGGCGCATCAGAAAGTACGGAAAATTTCCTACAAAAAACGTTGTATACACTTTTTTCCATACTTAAATCTTAACCCTGTAAACGACATTGAAAAATGTGAAGAGTGTAAAACTCCGGTGCTTATAAGAACAGACGTAAATATGACACATTTTGCTTAGAAGTATGTATTATAATAGAAGGCTGCATTTGTCAGTGTGACACTTTGTGCTATACAAAGTAGTATTTGAAAGTACATGGTCTCTGAGTTTCTGTTTGCCACGTGTGTTGGAAATTAAAATTTATATTAACTATGGAGTGTTTTTGTGTCTATTTTTGAGTGTCAACAGTTTAAATTTTAAGTCGCCAAGTCAAAAGTGAAACCATTCAACGGAACATTTTTGAGTAATTTTCGAACATTTTACAAAGTTCGTAAAATGCTTGGTCATCAATTCAATGAGATTCAGTTGCCAGCTAATTGTGAAAATTCTACTGAATATCATTCTTCGTGCTGTAATGCTTTGCTTGATTGAAAAAGGGTACCTAAATAAATTATTATTAAAATTGTATAACGTAATTTTTCTCAACTTTCTACAAATGAAATATATTAATGTAATATGTCACATGGCTAGAAATAATTTGCTGCCAAAATAAATCGATTAGTTTAAATTTGAAGTTACGATTGCAATTTATTATGAATTATTGTCAAAAGTGACATTTTTCTTAAATGGAAATGTATTCATAGACATAAGGGTAGACAGGGAATCCAGTGCAAAAAGTCGATAGGTGGTCTATCTATCTCTTTTAACCAAGCGATCCCGCGCATGTGGCAGACAAAGATAGCTAGACCACTCAATCCATAATATACTTTGCCTGATCTACTATAAATGTATTACAGTGAGGTATCTAAATGATGTTGAGATAAATCGAAAGATATCGATTGTAATTGACTGCAGGTACTTTTGACATAGAATGATCACCCCTTATTGAAATTTCAAAAATTATTTTTTTAAATTGTCCGACTACAAAATCTACCCCTTATTTTTTTCCGACAACAGTCATTCTTGGTAAGGAATAATTTATTTAATTAAATTTCATCTTTGTCGGAAAGCTATTTATCACCAGCATTTTTGTGTATATCTTACCTGTTTAGAATGTCCGACCACGAAAACTTCCCATTAATTTTGTCGGACATAACTTCCAATTGCTTTTTTAACCTTTCATTAAACTCTCATCCAAAAATCAGACTGCTATTCATCACCAACATAATTCCGGTCATGTGACATGTTCTACGTGTCGGACTCGTTAAAATGCCCAACATTTTTGTCGGACAAACATTTTCTCATATATTATATAACGTTGGCTATCGAATAAACTTAAAAACAACTTGTTATTTTTCACAATCATAAACTTGTGAGGACGACACGTTTATCATGCTCCACAGTTAAAACTTCCCCTGTTCCAGTGTTCCCGTGCATCAAAGTTTGTCCGACTAGACACCGTTAAGCTATTAACAAATTTTCAGCTTGCTATTAATCAACTTTTTTTTCTTACGCGGGATCCAGGTCTATTAGATACTCTATTTTTAAAGAAATTTATAACCAAACAAAATAAATGTAATAGGTGGGTGTTGCAGTGTAGAGAGATATGATTTAATAAGTGAACCACATCAAAATTGGCTAAATGTATGTATATTTCTATAATAATTTTGTCAGGTTTGTAGTATATTAAACAAAAATATTTATTTGTGTAAGAGGTTATAATGATTTATTAAAACGTATGTAATGATACAAAGAATGTCAAACTACAACAAAAATGTTTGCAGGAATATTAAAATTTGTTTTATAAAACAGTTTAGTGAAATGGTTACAGAATAATTTTATTTGTTTAAGTGACTTTTGTACTTTAATACATGCATTACTTATCTTATGTATGCTGATTATTTGGAAACATCTTAAGAGTAAACAGTAGCGATCAACAGGTAGCAAAAACGCGTTCCAAAATTGCGGCTGTAATTTTAAATATTTTTTGGAGATATTTGGCACACGTATTCGAAATATAATAAAGAATGGCGGTACAGAGCCTAATTTGAAAAATATATTAATATGTGGAAATTACTCTGTAATTAAATACGATATTAAAAAAATAGCCTGTACAGCCATTAATAAGAACAAAAAAAATACACTTTCTTCAAATAAACTTTTTTATCCGATGCCTAGATTTTGTGTCATTTTGGAACTACTAAAATTTTTTATTTCATTAGTAGTTCCAAAATGACACAAAATCTAGGCATCGGATAAAAAAGTTTATTTGAAGAAAGTGTATTTTTTTGTTCTTCTTAATGGCGGTACAGGCTCGTTTTTTTCATATTGTATTTAATTACTGAGTAATTTCCACATATTAATATATTTTTCAAATTGGGCTCTGTACCGCCATTCTTTATTATATTACGAATACGTGTGCCAAATATCTCGAAAAAATATTCAAAATTACAGCCGAAATCTTGGAACGCGTTTTCGCTACCTGTTGATCGCTACTGTTTCCTCGGGTGGAGAAGGGCGGGATATACAACTTTCCCAAAACGGGATAGCTAAAGTTCTTTAAATCTAAGCTCCTTAACTATGCTAGTCGCATCTATCGTTTTTTACTAGTAACTTCCCAATGTATTCCTTTTTATGTCTAGCTATAGTTATTCTTCCATAGATTGATGATGACATACAAAATGTAATTTTGTATTAACTGTTTGTCTCGTTTATTTCTTTTCTTTTCTTTGGTTAGTGAAACATATTATTTTAATTTTTTTCCTTTGGCCTCTCCTACATTTTGATCTTCTTCCAAGTTTAGTTTGGGTTTTGTAATGGGCTTCTTCTCTATACATGCTTCGAGTTTTTCTTTGGAAGTTGTTGAAGTTAGCACAATAGTTTCTCCTCTTCGTTTATCTTCAGCATTCATTTTTATTTCTGACTGAGGAAGTGGAACTATTTCTTCAAATGTTACTTGAAAATTCGTGTTAATGTTCGAAGAAGAGGGGGTCACATTTTTTTAGAATTTACAGCAGGAAACAGAGGAAGGGATTTTATGCGAAATTTTCTTTTCTGCAAGCGGCTGATATGATTTTTGTGGTGTTAAAAATAATCTGGAGATGGTGTTTTTGGAGAATTCCAATATTTTCTGGAGCATTCCTTGCTTCTTGTTGGTGATGATATACGTGGTGAAGAATGCTTACTATTTTCTTAGACTGTACCAACTGCAAGATTGTTAAGAGGCATATCTGGTGGTGGTGGTATCGGGGGTGAAGAGCACTTATTATTTTCTTGGACCCTACTAATTGCAGTCTTCAAATATTTCCTGGTTGAAAGGTTGAATGCCTGTTTTTTAAACCCATTCACTGCTGTTTGGATCTAACTACTCTTATTATATGCGCCTCCACAAAGCTTACCGATTTGGCATATTGTAATTGGTCGACCTGGACGTTGCAACATTCATCTCTAAACTTTTGACGTGTAACATGTGCTTACTTATGACATAAATCTGACATCTAGAGGTTGTAAGCGGTATGTAAGTATATAGTAAGCGGTGGAAAGCATAGCATTAAATCAACGTTGCCTCCACTATCCTCAGTATAAAGGTACGTTTTTAATTTGATTTATTTATCTATATCAAGAATCTATAAAGCAGCAATTAGACTTGTATTGACATATACTGCAGAGACAAGGCCTGACACATCTAAAACGGGACGACTACTAGAAACAACAGAGATGAAAATACTTCGACGAATATCAGGGAAAAGTCTGTTGGATAGGGAGAGAATCTAAAACAAAAGAAGATCATGCAATGTAAACGATATAAATTGATGGGTGACAAAATGCAAACAGGAGTGAAACGAAGACATTAGTAGAATGGTAGAGCAAATGATAGTACGAATAGCACGAGATAAGTCACCAAGTGGGCGAAGAAGTATTGACAGACCAAGAAAAAGATGGTGCGATAATTTAAACAATTTAGGAGGCTAATCATCATCATCATCATTAGCCTCTCTCAATCCACTGCTGGATATAGGCCTCCCCTGTTTGTCTCCAAAGTGTTCTATCTTGTGCTTTTTGTGTCCAGTTTTTTGTTGTCTTTCGTAAGTCGTCTTGCCATCGTATTGGTGGTCTTCATCTGCTACGTTTATCGGCTCTTGGTCTCCATTCAACTAGTTTGCGAGTCCATCTTCCGTCCTTCATTCTGGCAACGTGCCCAGCCCATTTCCATTTTAAGTTACAGCTTCTTTCAATGACGTCTATGACTTTGGTCTTAGCTCGTAGATCTTCGTTTCTAATCCTGTCTCGGAGAGTGGCCCCTATCATTGATTGCTCCATTCTTCTCTGCGCTAGTCTTAGTTTTTGTGCGCTTTTATTTGTGAGCGATAATGTTTCTGCACCATAGGTCATCACCGGTAGCACGCATTGGTCGAAAACTTTTTTCTTCATGTTAGTTGGAATGTCACTCTTAAAAATGTCCCTAAGAGCTCCGTATGCTGCCCATCCTTGTATTATTCTTCTGGATACTTCTGTTGTTTGATTGTCCTTACCTATCTTAATTTCGTGACCCAGATATATATATATATATATATATATATATATATATATATATATATATATATATATATATATATATATATATTGATGTGATCTTGATTATTGATATGAGATAATATTCTTATTTGTCATTTAATTTAATCAATGCATTAATAATAATTTAATTAATTAACCAGATCACATATCAATATGTTTTCAATCTCAGGGCGAATTATAAAATTAATTACTTACTTACGTGGCTTCTCAGTATTTCTCAATGGTTCCTAATCGGGATAGGAAAGAAAAGAGTAAAATAATACACACATATGGGTTACAATTATAATCAAAATATTGTTTATTTTATTTAAATGGCAATCACTGCTTAATATTTACTATATCTTATTATTCCTAAACATAACATTTACACATGGGAATCTTATTTCCTTTTGGTTTCCAATTGAAAGTTTTTATTAACATTTAACTATTATGATTTATTAGCAACAATTCTATTTAATTTTGATGAAGCTTTTCTGATATTATTGATTATGTTCTTCAATTTTAAATGTGGTATTTAATACGAAAAACCCATACATTCATGTCCAAACAAATGAGACTGACCTTTTTCTGGTGAACTGAGAATGTCTTCACACAAGACCCGCTTCCTGCTATCCTTGGCTGCGATCAAAACCTCGTCCTGGCTTCCAGTAATGTTCTCCTTTGAAACTAGCTCGTATAGCTCTCGTTCCTGCTTCTGTCGTGATGCTGTGTTCTACCTTTTTCGAAACTGCAATCAGCTACCGGGACACTCTTGGCTCAAGGAGGTTCTTTACTCTCGACCTGGCCTACCTCTCGTTCCACGATAGATACTCCACACTCACGGAACTACACCGGCTTTCTCACTCTCCGTACACTACCGTCTACTACTGGACTTCACTTCTCGACAGCTCAAAACATTCTGATCTCTATTTGTCATTCATTCCCCTACTTTCTAAATATCCCTTCCAGATTCACAAATCAACCTTCCACCACCAACTCTCATTCGCAGTATTCCTCAAAACCAATTTTTAATCTTTCTAAATACGCTTAATGGATTTCAAAAAAAAATAGTTAATTCCCATTCTAAAATTACTTTCTACTATTTACAAAATTTAATGATCTATTATCTACTTCAACTGAGTCTTATTTAGCATAGGCTAATGATCGAACCTTCCGCGAACAACGATAATAACCTATTATCGATTTCACTTGAGTTTTATTTAGCATAGGCTAATGATCGAACCTTCCGCGAACAACGATAATGGTACGCGCCATTCACTTTGTTTATTCTAAGCGCATTGTCCCGAGTTTCGTTTAATCACTTCTTAAAATTAAATATAACAATTTGTTGTATACAGGTTGTTCTACATTTATATGCCCGTGGTTGAGAAAATTGAAAATATTTTATATTAAATTGAATCCTTTTTATAATTATCAAAATTTAATTTTCATATCAAATAGAAATATAACAATATATATATATATATATATATATATATATATATATATATATATATATATATATATATATATTGTCTACCAGTTCTATTTGTTCATTTTGTATTTCAAGGTGTTTACTTGGTACTAAGTTCGTCATATATTTTGTTTTTGTTATATTCATTTTTAAGCCTATTTTATGACATGCCGTACCAAGTTCTTCCAACATTTTCTTTATTTGTCCCAAATCGTCTGCAATCAGGACTATATCGTCTACGTAGCTTAGGTGGTGTAGCATCTCTCCGTCCACATTTATTCCTTTATCACCCCATTCGAGGGATTTGATCGCTTTTTCTAGAGCCGATATGAAAAGTTTAGGTGACAACGTATCCCCTTGACGGATACCTCTTTGGATTTTTATTTGTTTGCTGTTAGCGTGTAGTTGTATCGAGCTTGTCGCATTTTTATATATATTACATATTAGCCTCGAATATCGGCTATCAATGCGGCTCTCGTTTAGTGCTTCTATAACACTGTCGAGTTCTACTGAGTGGAATGCTTTGTGGAAATCTACGAATGCTAAAACTAAGGGCTTGTTATATTCTATGGATTTTTCGATGAGTTGTTTTATTGTTTGGAGGTGATCGTTGGTTCCAAAGTTTGCTCTGAATCCAGCTTGTTCTCTACTTTTATACAGGTCTAATTTCTTGTCTAATCTTGTGCTGATTACTCTCGTGAAAAGTTTATAAAGATGGTTTAACAGACTGATTGGTCGGTAATTTTCCAGATCAGTCAGGAGGCTAATACTGAAGAAGAAACAAGCTTTAAAGCCTACATACAAGAAGGAAGAAGAAGAAGAATTATTTTCATATACGTGTTTTTATATTATTGGCTACAGAAATCGATCATTCTATTTTATTTTCTATTTCTTTCCATTTCCCCGTATTCTCCCGTGCATCCACGTCCTTTGTTTATAACATTTCCTATCCTAGCGTCCCAGTCCCCTGGAACTAATTCTCTCTCTAGAACTAATTCATAATAACATGTTATTATAAACTATAATATTAAAGCCGAATCAATAAACTGTAAATCCCATTTTCATTGTAAAAAATATTATTAACATTGTAAAATGTGTAACAGCTTATTATAAAAAATATTGTTGATAATTATTGCATCGTAAATAAATATTTCTTTGAATAATCTACAAGCTCAAGAAACTGGGATTTTAGAGTAAACACGATACCGAGGACACTGCTTATCTTGACATCTGACGCCATGTCGTTCCATTTTATACAAAGCATCCGTTTTACAGAGCTACCCAAAATAAGAAATTTTCATAAATATTATATGACCTTTTAAAGTTAATTTCGAAACTATAGAAGCATATCGCTTATTAGCACAGCATTAGCTTCTTTAAATTATCTTGCTCCGTATTCGGAAGATATTCTAGGCGACTATAACATTCCATATAATTATACCAATTCGGATTTCGTGCTGGAAGGTCAACAATAGATAAAATATTTACGATCCGACAAATATTAGAAAAAAAACTGGGAATTCAACCGAAATGTACACCAAATTTTCGTAGATTTCCAGCAAGCATATGATTCGATAAAAAGAAGAGAACTATGGCTAGAAATGCTAGAAATGGGAATACCAAGAAAATTAGTGGAGTTGACTCAAATGTGCGTGACAGACTCACATACATAGATGTAAATAGGAAACAGAATGTCTATGCCATTTACTATAACATCAGGACTTAAACAAGGATACCCCTTATCATCGTTGCTATTCAATTTGGCCTTAGAATATGCAATAAGTAAAATATCATCTGAGCTCACAGGGTGATTTACAAATCGAAGATCAAAACTATTGTTAGCCTTTGCTGATGATCTAGATGCAGTCGCTCATTCTATACAAGAGGCGTGAAAGAGGTGTTTTCAGAACTCGAGGAAGAAACATGTAGTCTAGATATCCGAATAGATGAAGAGAAGACGAAATACATGCTCGTAACCAAAAATCCAAGACCAAGAGTTAGGCATAACATAACTATTAATTACCGCAACTTTGAAGTACTAAAATATTTTGAATATCTGGGGGCGGTAATCACAGATGACAACCACATAGAAAAAGAGGTCTCAGCAAGGATAGCTGCGGCTGCGGGGCATTATACTACCTATCATCATCAATAAGATCTAAGCTGCTAAAAGGAAAATCTAAATTAAGACTGTACATGTTGTCAATTATTCGTCCAGTTGGGAAGTGAAACATAAGTGAAATTCATTGAAAAACAGTGAAAAACATTCGTGAAATAAATAAGCTGCTGGTATTTGCAAGGAAGGTTCTCAGAATAATATTTTACCCTCAAAGAGATGAATTGACAGGAGAGTGGAGAAAGCAACTTAATGCTGAATTGGTGACTCTTCTGTATGGTACTGAAAACATCGTCAGACATATAAAAGCTACATAAACGGATAAAATGGGAAAGTCATGTGGTAAGGTGAGAGGAAGACAGCGTTAAAGACAGTACTTTTTGAGAGGCCAGACGGTAGAAGATCAGTAGACCGTCCCGTAAAAAGATGGAAGAATGATGTTGAAGCCGATTTATCTATGATTAGGATACACCAACGGGAAATGGAAGCGTAAAATGGAGGGCTATAGTAGATGCATCTAAGACTCACCCCTAGTTGTAAAGACAGTCAGGAGGGAGATCTTTTAAAGTTGTAGGCAGAATGGAAAAGAAATTCTAAATACATTAATTCTGAATGAATTCGACGAGTTATCAACCAAAAGGATAATTCTTCTTCTTTTGGTGAAGTACGCTATACAGAGTGTAGATGTTTACGTTATTTGGATTATGTGTAAGGATCCTTCGAAAAGTTATCAACCAAAAGGATAATTCTTCTTCTTCTTCTGGTGTAGTACGCTATACAGCGTGTACATATTTATGTTAATTGGATTATGTGTAAGGATCCTTCTTCTGCTCTTCTTATTATTTTATTGATACCAAGTATGTCGCACCAGTTTCTTATATCTCTGAACCATGAGTCTCGTCTGCAACCTGGTGCTCTCCAACCTTAAATTTTGCCCATTAAAAAATTATATTTGTTTCATCTTAACAGATGGCCTAGATATAAGACTTTTCTCTGTTTAACGATGTTTAGAAGCTCTGTTTGGATATTAGGTCTTCTTAAGACCTCTTCATTTGTGATATGGTGGACCCATGGAATTCTAAGCAATTTTCTGAGACACCACATTTCGAATACTCCAATACGGTTTAGCGATCTTACTTTAAGTGACAATTAAGCTACCGTACATTATTATTGGCCATATGTAGCATTTTGGGACGCGAACACGGAGACCCAAAGAGGTTTCGTGCTGACAAAGATAGTTATTGAATTTGGTGAAAATATTTCTAGCTATTGCTACTCGTATCTTCAGTTCTGCCTCGCAGTCCCATTGACTGTTTAAGGTAACTGAAAGATATTTATATTTCTCAACTTTGTTTATAAGCTGGTTGTTTATTTTCAACTTTTATTCCTCTCCCACTGTATTAATATGATTTACTATCTCTTGTAATTCTTCTAGGTTGTCTGCTATGATAACTGTATCATCGGCATATTGCAATGTATTTATAGGAATTCTATTTATTTTGATACATCTTTCATCTGCTGTGCAATTTGGAAGATCTTTTTTACATAGATGTTAAATAGTATAGGGGAGAGGGTTCTGCCCTGTCTCACACCCGCACTTATTTCTACTTGTTGTATATATAGATTGTTGGAGATATAAAAGGAGAATATGCATCGCAAATAAAACATATATCGGGCTTATCAAAAACTTAAGATCTGATTTCGTAACAGGAAGAACATATAAAATTTACAAGATATTGATTAGACCAGTCCTAACATATGGATGAGAAACATTGAAAATGCCAAAAAGCGATGACAGGAGAAAGTTTAGTAAAACCTTCCTCGTCAAAAATGTGCTTCTGAGAAATAAATGAAAATAAATAAATGAGGAGGTTTCAATACCACTCCGTAGAGTTCAGAAAAGCCTACGAAAAGCCTACGAAAATATAAATGTAGGAAATGTTCGTTACACAAATATATATAGGTAATAGTATAATCGTAAAGTATGAAGCATTTTATTCTCCAATAAGTTGCTTGTTTTATCTGCGAATAAAACTGTTTTTTGTAATTGGTGTCAATTGTAGGGAATGTATCACAATAATTATTATATTAATTATTGCATATGAAACTGTTCGACTCAGTAGACTATTTTATCGATGTTTACCAAAAAATTATTTAAAATAAAAACAATTTGTAAACAAATCAATCTGCAGTAATAAAAGACAAATTACACGAAAATTAAAAGATCAAAATAACGTCCATTCCCATTCAAATATGTTATTAAAATATCATTTGTTTCTCATAATAAAAGTAAGAAATATATAAAATATAAAATAAATTGTAAAATGTGTAAGTATAATTGAATTATTTTTTAGATGTACGGCCGCTATAGTAAACAATTGGGAGAATTGGCAAAACTAGAAGGCCTAAAAGCCGCTGAGAGAAAACGATTAAAAGAAGAAAAGGCACGGAAAAGTGAGCTAAGAGGATATCAAGGTAAGTTTTTAACCCTTTACTGCTGGCATGGATGTTTTAGGCCGTAGACTCTAATATGCGGTATGTCATACCGTTGCCTATTCTCCTTTGTTTTCGGTATAAATTTTTCTTATATCACTGTATTTATTTTTTACATCAACTACAGGATGATTCTTCACACTGCTATAGAAAAAAAATACTGCTCTAAATAAAATAAACTTTATTTTTTCAAGAAAATTATTAACGCATTCATGGTATTAAAAACTATGTTCGTATTTCTGTTTTGTCTGCTGCTACATGCCCGTTGCTGTCAATTACTTTATTTTTGGCCCTGTGTCCCTTATTTTCTTTCTTGTTTCTTTGTGTATCTTGGCATATATTGTTTTATCTGCAGTTTTAGTGATTCTGCCGTTATGCTGAAATACGGTATGCGGCAAGATAAACAGACCCGAAATCGGTGGCGCCCAAAATCCCCGACAGCCGAAATCTCGACGGCCAAAACACCGACACGCCAGAATCCCGACACGCCAGAATCCCGACAGGCCAAAATCCCGACAGGCCAAAATCCCGACATGCAACAATCCTCGCATAAGCAAAAATCCCGACCACTATATTTTGAATATATTGTTGTTTCCTTTTCAAATGCAATACCTACCAAATCATATTACAGAGTATTGAAATTGAAAAATAATTACTTACTCATAAGTACGGGTACTAATTATTATATATTTTAAAAGAAACAATCAAAAGTGTAATAAGTCAGGAAATAAATTGACTCATAGATGGTGCTAGTGGCATCTTTGGTAATTATTTTGATAATTACCCGGAAAGGATGAAAGGATTTGATTTCAGTTCAGTGCCTCTACCCAGGTGCTCCGATAAGGAAACGGTTGTTCCGAAATACGTATAAGCACATAGTAGAGGTTCTGTACTGTAATCAAATCTGAACCATCTTTTATTTTCTTTTAATTATTAAACACTTCATTTTATAATATAAAAGCTATACTTACTGAAATGGCAGATTGTAAGTGACATAAAAATATATATTATATGAAAGTAAACTTGAATTCAGGATTTGATTATACATATATTATTGGACTACCTATTGTTGTGGAATTGTTTTTTTAAGGAAATTAAAAAAAAAATTAAATTTATATCAACGACTATAAAATCATAGTTTTTCATCACCCTGTATATCATCAAATTTGTTTAGAATTTAATTTTACTATTAAGCAAGTGTTTCGGGAAAAAGTGAAACGACTAATAAGTGATTCGACGAAATGCACGGGACAATGAACAAACATTGCGGTGATTGGAGAGTTGGACATCGTGGTCGAAAACAAAGACGGTTTTAAGATCCTTCCGGGAAGGTATTTTAATGTGGTAAACAAACTGTATTAGTTTTTAGTTGTAAAAGTAGAAAGTAGTAAAGAACTAATTATGGTATTCTTTGAAATTTGACAAATTGGGAAAGTTATATGGAAGGATATTTGGTTTCTTAAGAAATAAATGGTTTGAGAGAGGTTGTTGTTTATTGGATGGAAAATTTCAGGAGAAGGGATAATGAATGTGAGAGTATGGATTTGAGAGAAAAAGAAAGACACGGTGAAATTGACATCTGAAGAAGGCAGTCGAGTTGTAAAAAAGTGTATAATCAGTGTAGAGTGGTGTGATCGGCCTTTGCGAGCAGAATCAAGTTGAAACCAAATCGTCGACCGGTTGAAGAGTTAATTTTCCTGGTCCGATGGAGATTCCTTTATTTTGTGTAGAACGAGGAGCTGATTATTATCCGTTTGTGCACAAGATATTCGAGCAATCCTGTGTGTTTTTCTTGGAAGCAGTTTTGACGAGAGGGACTTTTTCGCAACAACCAGAGAGTACGTGTTGAGAGAGTCAAGGACGGCGCAATCCAGAAAACGAGGGAGTGAAGAATAAAAGGTTAGTCAAATCATTTGTCTGAATGGAGAAAATTTATTTATATCAAAACCATATTTGTTTATTTGTTTATTGAACAATTTTTTTAACGCAGTCATTTCAAATTTGAGAAATCAATTCAAAAGAAGAAATGTAAAATTCATTCAATTTAGTATGAGTAAATAAGAAATTAATTAAATAAATATTTTTGTCAAAACAAGGAGATATCAGAGTTAGAGTTTAAATTTATTAAGTTAGAGATTGTTGCAACAAAGTTAAATTTTAGTATTTTTTGAATCATATGTACACGGCTTAATTGATAAAAACAATAGATTACATTTATATGATTTTGAGTGCTTTCAATTTCCCTGTTTCTACCCTGGAAGAAGTAAGTAACTAGAAATACTAGAAGCCACAGATCACAGGTATTGTATCAAATACTAAATTAGCCCTGAGAATAAAATTGATTGGAAAATTTAATTGAAATTTAGTTGTGTTTTTACATAGGCAATAAATAAAATAATTGGATAATCAATTAAATTAAGAAATTGCTAATTAATCTAAATAAATAGAAAAAGTAGAGCATAACACTATATATTGCCAAAAAAATTATTTAATTCATATACCCATGTAAGAAATTTTATTTAGAAAATTAGTTCATATTAAATGGTAAATACTTTTGTTTAGTAACAAAAAATAAAAAACAGATGGCCATTAACAAAAAACCAGAAATAAATGTAATTATACGTTAAAAAGGAACTTATCAAACCTGTCGGGATTCTGGCGTGTCGGTATTTTGGCCGTCACGATTTTGGGGTAGACCCACTGAAATACGCATGCCTCAAATTTGTATATGTCATGCGTCGAAACGTACTGAGTGGTTTCCGAACGTCGTTATAACGTATGTGAATGTCGTGTTAATGTTAGTGTGCTTGAGGATGGTTCCCAGTTCTGCAGAAAAAATTTTTATCGTGGGGTGATATTTTCGGTCATACAGAAAAGGTCGCGAAAACGATCCAAGCTTAAAATCAACAATGGTTTCAGCAGGACGGGGCAACCTGTCACACGGTCAAGGAGTCTCTTCGAATACTGCGCGATCATTTTGGGAGATCGCCAATCATCAGCCCTAACGCCACCTGATGCGTACATATAGGTAGGTAATGCTGAAGGAGGCAGACCGATCCACCGTCTGACATTCCGGAATTACGGATTAGAATTAAAGATTTTTTCGTGTCAGAGGGCGTCTTTAACATCTGTTTTATCTGTAACGTCGCGCGTCGTCGTGAATAATGTTTGAAGGCTATATCATGTATACTAAATATACAAATAATCATAAACGTTTCAATATTCATTTCAGTATCTACTATTTATTTTGCCGTATATAGGGTGAGGCAGATAAAGGGCCTATTAGAAATATCTCGGGAACTAAAGGCAACTGAATTATGAAAATTGGAATAAGGGGGTTCTGAAGAGTGATCTATTTAATTAAAATATTTTCATCTATTTGGTACTTCCGCTTATACCGGAAGTTGCTTATAACTTCGTTTTTTTAAATGGGACACCCTGTATATTTTTACATTTTTTGATATTCTACTCGATTTCTTCTTTCTTAAAATATAAGGTTTTGTAACATTATATAGGGTAGGTTGAAAAATAATTACGTTTTTTTATTAATTTCGTAGCAATATTCACACCCTGTAGGATTGTAGTAGTTTGACATAATAAACTCTATTTATGTTCAAATGATTTTTAATATAGTCTACTATTGTTAACAATCATTAGTATAGCTAAATTTTTAATTTTAGTATACAGGGTGAGTCGAAACTCGGAATGAGTATTTTCTGAGTTTTCTTAAATGGAACACCCTATATTTTAGTATTGTAATGAAATGATAATTTATGGTACTTTTTTACTTCTTAAGCATTCCCTATACCTAACTGCTTTAGTTTGTGCTTAATTGTTAATCGTACCAACAGTCTTAACTTCCTCGGTATTTTGATATCTCAACCATTATTGGCAATTTTAAGTATTAGTCTAGATTAATGTATGTATTTATTTCCAAAAAATTATTTGTGATTGAATATTTTCACGGCCAACCTAATACAATTTCACATATTGTGTGTTGCAATTAATGTTTGGCTTGAATCACCAATAACTCACAAAATAAAGCAGTTAGGTATAGGGAATGCTTAAGAAATTAAAAAGTACCATAAAATAACATTTTATTACAATACTAAAATACAGGGTGTTCCAATTAAGAAAACTCAGAAAATACTCATTCCGAGTTTCGACCAACCCTGTATACTAAAATGAAAAATTTAACTATACCAATAATTCTTAACAATAGTAGACTATATTAAAAATCATTTGATCATAAATAGAGTTTATTATGTCAAACTACTACAATCTTACAGGGTGCGAATATTGCTACGAAATTGATAAGAAAACGTAATTATCTTTTAACCTACCTTGTATAATATTACAAAACCTTATATTTTAAGAAAGAAGAAATCGAGGAGAATCCAAAAATGTAAAAATATACAGGGTGTCCCATTTAAAAAAACAAAGTTACAATCAACTTTTGGTATAACCGTAAGTGGCAAAGAGACCAAAATATTTTCATTATATAGTCCACATCTCAAAACTCCTATATTCTAATTTTCATGATTATCTTACCTTTAGTTCTCGAGATATTTCTAATAGGCCCTTTATCTGCCTCACCCTGTATACATACTGTATTTCAACTTAAAGTCACCCAGTCTTTTTCATTTTTGGTACTTTTTACTGAGTTCATCTTTCCTTTTTGTAAAATAATGTATGTATTTTAAGTTCTTTCATTGAATGTTTGTAGCTGTAACCCCTATTAAGCTGCACCCCCACCATCGCGAATAAAGTTCGAACTAGGCAAAAAATTTAGTGCTATTTATGTGCTAATTAGTTGCTCTAATTCAAATTTTGTTGCTCAAACGATTGACCAGAAAATCGCGTTGATAGCAGGAGGTCCCTCCACCTAAAAAAGTTCAAACTTCTTGATTTGTTTGGTGAAGAATTTCCTTCTATTTATGTGCTAATTTAAATATAAACTTAAAAATTTAATCATAAACTTTATTAAACTCTTCTACGAAGGATACAAAGCCAAACTAGAACATTCAGGTGAAGTAACACAAGAAATATCCATAGAATGTGGAGTAAAACAGGGTTGTGCACTATCCCCTACCCTATTCCTTATTATGATAGATTGGGTAATGAGAAAAGTAATAGACGATCGAACAGGCATCAGGTAGAACCTATTCAAACAGTTAGAAAATCTCGAATTTGCAGATGACATCTGCCTGATAACTGAAGACCGAAATCATATGCAAGCAAAAATTGACAAATTGGCACAATAGGTACTCCGACACGATCGGACTTCGAATAAACACAGAGAAAACTAAACTTCTAAAAAATAATAACCATCCAAAAAATAAAATAATGATAAACGGTAAAGAAGTAGAAGAGGTAGACAAGTTCACATATCTGGGATCTGTCATGGAAAGGAGCGACACGCCTTCAACGCTTTAAATAGAATTTGGCAAACAAACGAAATATCGGATACAACAAAAATTAAAATCTTTAATAGTTGCATTAAAAGTATACAACGCTTTAAATAGAATTTGGCAAACAAACGAAATATCGGATACAACAAAAATTAAAATCTTAAATAGTTGCATTAAAAGTATACTGCTCTATGGAACAGAAACATGGAAACAAGGATGAAAATACAACTAAAAAACTACAAACATTTGTATACAAATCTCTAAGAAAAATCCTGAAAATATACTGGCCAAACAAAATAACTAATACAGAACTATACAAAAAACTACAAATATTTGTATACAAATCTCTAAGAAAAATCCTGAAAATATACTGGCCAAACAAAGTAACTAATACAGAACTATGGGAAAGGACAAAGCAAACTAACATATCTACTATAGTCAAGGAAAAAAAATGGAAATGAATCGACCAGACTTTGAGGAAAGACCAAAACAGCATAGCAAGACAAGCACTTGAATACCAACCAGAGGGGAAAAGAAAGAGAGGCAAACCAGACAGCAGCTGGAAAAGAACAACAACGAGAGAACACGAAAAAATTGAACTAAGATGTGGCGAAGTCAAAAAGAGAGCAAAAGATAGAAGAGAGTGGAGGGAATTAGTTCACAATTTATCCAGAGAATAAAAACAAAAGAAGATGCGCTGTCCCGGCCAGACAGCAATCTAACACTTTTGGCCAAGAAACGCATAAGCGCCCAATACTCCATAAGGAGGGATGGAACGAGAGAGATGTGCTAATTAGTTGCTGTAGTCCGAATTTTGTTGCTCAAACATTTGACCAGGAAATCGCGTTGAAAGTGGGGGATCCAGCTTAATGACAAGCTGGGCCCACCCCACACCGAAAAAAGATCAATTTTCTTGATTTGTTGGGTGAAAAATTTACTTCTATTTATGTGGTAATTAGTTGCTCTATTTCGGATTTTGTTGCTCTAAGCGTTAAGCAGGAAATTGAATTGAAAGTGGGGCGGGGCCAGCATCTCATTAGACGTACAACGAAAGACTTGTATATTCACTAAAACAATGATAAAATCAGATACCGGTATATTTCGATGGTACGTGTTCCCTAAATTATTTTAGTACCAAATTGTACGAGTAACTAATTTATTTAACATAGAACAGAGACACATATAGCGTGGAGCAAGGTCTGATGGGATAAACTAATAACTAATGCATTTGCAAGTTTTACGGTTAGCAACAAAATCGGATACCAATATATTTCGACAGTACGTGTTACCTAGAATATTTTAATACTAAATATGTGCGAGCAGAGCAGCTAATAGTCCATTCATTAACGGTAAAATATTGCAAAACCTTTAAATTTTAAAGAACCGCTTGGATTGACATGAAATTTGGCATACACACAGCTAACAAGTCAAAGAAAAAAAGTGATATTGTGCCGATATGTGCTTTTGCCCTGGGGGTGGTTTTCACCCCCTCTTAAGGGTTAAAAAATATTGTCCAAACAAAGTCAGGAAATGGGTAAACTGGCTAATTTAAAGTAACTTTTGCTCTATAGAGTTTTTTCACTAAGTCAATACTTTTCGAGTTATTTGGCAGTGAATATGTTCATTTTTTCAACAAAATAACCACGCTTTTAGACGGTTTTTCGCAAATAACTCAAATTGTAAGTATTTTGTCGAAAAAGCATTCTTAGCAAAAATATAGCCTATAAAAATTTTTAAAAAATAGTGAATATCTCACGTTTTTTTATTTAGTAAAAGCAGAGTTATAGCTAATGAAATATAGGTTCATATTCGTCAAATTCCAAGAGGAATATTTTAACGTGAAATAAACAATAATGAAGCACATTTCGGGGAAAACTCATTTAAACTTATTTAAAGTGTTTAAAAAAATCTTCATTTTTGTTTTATAAAAAAAATTTCTAGCATCAAAATTAAACAAGTTACGCTCAAAATCAAGTTAGTCCCTTTTGGTTTTGGTAAAAAAATCGAGAAAATCACCCCCTAATTAGTATCTTAAATGAACTTAATCGTAACGACTTCACAAGTTTCTTGACTCGTGTATATATTGTTTATATGATCTGTAAGTTTCATCGGTTCAAAGTCCTTATTATTGAAACGGCTGTAGTTAAAAGGGGTTGAACGAGTCACTGATCACGAATGTATGCAAATTTAGAAACACCAAATCTTGATCAATTTTTGTCTAACAGAAAAACAAAAAATACATGATATTCAGAAAAGCAAATCTGACTTTTTTTGTATTTCGAGACTTTTGGTATTTCTAACAATTTTTAAGTTATTTTGAAAAAAAGCATATTTTTCAAAATTTAAATTTTTAAAAATTTTACTTTGAAACCAAATTTTTTCAAAAATAAACACTTTGAATCGATGAAACTTACAGATCATATAAACACAATATAAGTAAAATAATTTATGGAGCGGCAACGATTAATTTCATTTAAGTTGCTAATTAGGGGGTGGTCTTCCCGATTTTTTTTTGCAAAAACAAAAGGGACCAACTTTATTTTGAGCGTAACTTGCTTAAATTTAATGCTAGAAACTTTTCGTTAAAACGGAAATAAAGCTTTTTTTAAACACTTTAAAAAAGTTAAAATGAGTTTTCCCCAAAAATGCTTAATTTTTGGATATTTCACGTCGAAATATTCTATTTGAAATTTGGTGAATATGAATCTATATTTCATTGGCTATAACTCTGGTTCTACGAGATCCAGGGACCTAACGCGTACACCATTTTTTTACTTTTTTATAGGCTATATTTTTGCTAAGAACGGTTTTTTCGACAAAATACTTACTTTTTGAGTTATTTGCGAAAAACCGTCTAAAAATGTGGTTATTTTGTTTAAAAATGAACATATTCACTCGCAAATAACTCGAAAAGTGTTGACTTGGCGAAAAAGCTCTATAGAACAAAAGTTACTTAAAATTAGTCAGTTTACCCATTTCCGGAGTTGTTTTGGACATATATTTTTTCACCCCCAAGAGTGGGTGAAAGTCACCCCCAGGGCAAAAGCACACGTCGGCACAATATCACTTTTTTTCTTTGACATGTAAGCTATGCGTATGCCAAATTTCATGTCAATCCAAGCGGTTCTTTAAAATTTAGAGCAAAAACCGTGAAAGAATAGACTATAATTTATTTTACAAAAGACAGAGGAATATAAAGCGCGGTAGAACGTTCGGTGGGACAAACTAATAAATTTTAATATTTTAACTTACTTATTAATTAATAACTTACTTTAATAATTTACTAATTTAAGTTCTACATTTCATGCCTGTCTTGCCCCCACTTGGAACAAAGGGCTGTTAAGCATTCAGGCTATAATCCCCCAGCTCTCAGGCACATTGCTGAGACAGCACTTTTCTCTTATATCACACATCCTATAAACAAGTCACAGCACAAATCTCATTATCCATCTCAATATGTTTTCCATCTTTTGCGTTATTTTGTTGCTAACCCTAGAACTTAAAAATTTATTAGTTCATCCCACCCTTCCTTGTACCGCGCTTTATATTCCTCTGTATCGTGTAAAATAAAATATTTGCTCGCACATGGTTGGTACTAAAATATTCTAGGGAACACGTATTATCGAAATACATATACTGGTACTCAATTTTGTTGCTTCCTCTATGTCGTGTAAAATAAATTAGTTGCTCGCACAGTGACGGTTTAAGGCATCATGGGACCCTAGGCGGCCATAAGAAGTAGGCCCCTTGATATCGACCATTTACTTAAAACAAATTTACAGATATTTATGTTGTTTTGGGAAGCAGTTACTCCAAAAATAAATTACGACAATGTAAAAAAGATCATTTTTCCCTTTTTAGTCCTGTCGCCAGGGGGGGTACAACGGCCTCCTGTATTCAGATGGACTTACCCAAGATTTTTTTATGTATTTTGACCTGTAGAACACGAATTTTTTGGGTAACAGTTGATCCGGATGTCGATAAGATTGTTATAAACCAAGAAGTTGAGGAATCACATAACAGCGATTTCTTGCAAAAAAAAAACATTTTTTTGTATTTTTTGGGCCTTTCTAACCAAAAAATGTTCCTACAAATTTTTTCGTAGGATGCATAGTTTTCGAGATAAACGCGGTTGAACTTTCAAAAAATCGAAAAATTGCAATTTTTGAACCCGAATAACTTTTGATTAAAAAATAAAATAGCAATTCTGCTTACCGCATTTGAAAGTTCAAGTCAAATTATATCGGTTTTAATTATTTGTATTGCTAAAAATTTATTATTTTATTGTTAAAACAAAGCTATAAACACCTAGTGCTTGAGTGATGTTTTCAATGATTTCTCATTTAAAATCGAATGAGTAGGTAGAGGAGGTAAAAGTGCAAGCGGCGCTATTTCTACGTAGCATGCATTAAAATGCATGTATTAGGCACGGGAAACACGATGTGTTTATAGCTTTTTTTAACAATCAAAAAATAAATTTTTAGCAATGCAAATATTCAAAACAGATAAAATTTTACTTAAACTTTTAAAGGCGGTAAGCAGAATTGCTATTTTATTTTTTAATCAAAAGTTATTCGGGTTCAAAAATTGCAATTTTTAGATTTTTTGAAAGTTCAACCGCGGTTATCTCGAAAACTGTGCATCCTAAGAAAAAATTTGTAGGAACATTTTTTGGTTAGAATGGCCCAAAAAATACAAAAAAATGTTTTGTTTTGCGAGAAATCGCTGTTATGTGATTCCTCAACTTCTTGGTTTATAACAATCTTATCGACATCCGGATCAACTGTTACCCAAAAAATTCGTGTTCTACAGATCAGAATACATAAAAAAAACTTGGGTAAGTCCATCTGAATACAGGAGGCCGTTGTACCCCCCTTGGCGACAGGACTATTTTTACATTTCGCAACAACTTCTCATTAATATTCCATAGCTAATATGCCAAAGAAAAAAAGGGATATTGTGTCGATATGTGATTTTGCCCTGGGTATGAGTGTCTCTCCTTCGGGGGTTTAAAAAAAATTTACATTCAAAATAATGGATAACTGATTAATTTGAACTAACTTTTGTTCTATCGAGTTTTTTCACTAAATCAATACTTATTGAGTTATTTGCGAGTGAATATGTTCATTTTTCAAAAAAAAACACCTTCTTAGACGGTTTTTCGCAAATAACTCCAAAATTAAGTATTTTATCGAAAAAATATTCTTTAGAAAAAATATAGCGTATACAGAATTTAAAAAAATGGTGTATATATGAGGTATGTAGACCCAGTATAAGTAGAACTGGAGCTAATGAAAAGTAGATTCTTATTCGACAAATTCCAAATCAAATATTTCAAAGTAAATTACCAAAAAATGAAGCACTTTTCGGTGAAAAATCATCACAACTTTTTTAAAGTGTTAAAAAAGTTTTATTTTTGTTTTTTTTTAACAAGTTTCAAGTATGAAAATTAAGTAAGTAAAGCTTAAAATAATGTTGATTCCTTTTTTGGCACAAAAATCTTGAAAATTTATGAAAATCTTGAAAAAGCTTGTAAGTATATTATTTATATGATCTGTAAGTTTCACCGGTTCACAGTGCTTGTATTATTTCAAAACATTGGGATTTAAAGTAAAACAAATTTTTTGAAATTTTGAAAAAAATGTCTTTTTTCAAAATAACTTAAAACTTATTAGTGGTACCAAAAATCTTAAAGAGTAAAAAATATAGGTTTTGATTTTCTGAATATTTCAGATTTTTGCTTTTTTGGAAGATAAAAATTGGTTAAGATATGACTGTTCAAAATTTGCATACCCTGGGTAGAGAATTTTTCATTTATTAAAAATTAATAAATGAAAATAGTTTCTATCCTTGTGGGATCGGTACTCACCGGAGGGATCGCAGACGTTCGGACACAATTAGCGTCTCTTTGCAAAAACAATGACGATTTTGCTAAGTAACAAGACATTTACTCAACACACACTACCCACTACACTAGGTACCTGATTGGAAAAATCCACTGTACCATGCCAATGGCCATTAGTTGTCGAGGCATTAAGCTAAATAAAAAAAATTGCTTACACTCGTGATTAGTGACTTGTTCAAACCCTTTCTACTACAGGCCTTTTATAAATAAGCACTTTATACCGATAAAACTTACAGAGCATATAAACAATACATAAGTAAAGTAGCTTGTGAAGCGGTAAGGATTAATTTTATGTGGGATGCTAGTTAGGGGGTTATTTTCACCAGTTTTTTTTTACCCAAAAAATGGGATCAACTTTATTTTGAGCGTATCTTGCTTAATTTTTTAGGATAGAAATTTTTTTAAAAAACAAGAATAATGCTTTTTTAAAACATTTAAACAAGTTATGATGAGTTTTCCATGAAAAGTGCTTCATTTTTTGATTATTTCACGTTAAAATATTCGATTTGGAATTTGACGAATAAGAACCTACTTTTCATTAGCTACAACTCTGCTTCTACTTGGTCTACAGACAGCACACATACACCATTTTTTCAATTTTTTAAAAGCTATATTTTTGCTAAGAATAATTTTTCGATAAACTACTTACTTTTTGAGTTATTTGCGAAGAACCGTCTAAAAACGTGTTACTTTTTGTTGAAAAATGAAGATATTCACTTGCAAATAACTCGAAATGTATTGACTTAATGAGAAAACTCTATTGAACAAAAGTTGCTTAGAATTCGTCAGTTTATCCACTTCAGGACGTATTTTGACGGTATATTTTTCACCCCCGAGAAGGGGTGGACTCAACCGTAGAGCAAAAACACGCATTGGCACACATCACTTTTTTTTGACATGTTAGCTATGCTTATAACTTATACCAAATTTCATGTCAATCCAAGCTCTTGTTTCAAATCCAAAGGTTCTTTAAAATCCCGAAGTCTTTGCAATATTTTACCGTGAGTGAATGGACTATAAGGTCCATCGCATCGGTGGGTAGAAATTGAAAAAAAAAACGTACCATACCAAAATAATTACCAGGTTTTATCAAAATTTGCTTGCAAAATTGATTGCCAAATTGAGGGAATGGTTAGAACATGGAATATAAAAATGCCTTTGAAGATAACTGCTTAATTTGTCTTGAAGTCGGTTGTATTTTTCTGATATTTGACAACAGACAAAGCAAAAAACTGAGTTTGATTGGAAATCACAAATTAATCATTTCCTTTTTTTTTTGTTAGCCCTAATTGATTTTTTTAACATTTTAATTTTTTTTTAAATAACTGCTTAAATAATTAAATATTAATGAATGCATTTGTGTGGAATGCGGGCCCCATCAAGTGCCCGGGCCCTAGGCGGCCGCCTAGTCCGCCTAATGGTTAATCCGGCACTGTGCTCGCACTTAATATTTGATACTAAATTATTCTAGGGAACATGATTTATCGAAATATGCCGGTAGCCGATTTTGTTGCTAACTGTAGAACTTAAAAATGTATTACTTCTTCCCTCCAAACATTGCAACGCGCTTTATATTCCTCTGTCTCGTGTAAAATAAATTACTTGCTCGCACCTATTTAGTATTAAAATATTCTAGGAAACACGTGCTATCGAAATATATCGGTATCCGATTTTGTTGCTAACCGTAGAACTTGCAAATGTATTAGTTTATTCCACCCGACCTTGCTCCGCGCTATATGTGTCTCTGTTCTATGTTAAATAAATTAGTTGCTCGTACATATTTCGCACTAAATTAATTTAGGGAACACGTACCATCGAAATATATCGGTATCTGATTTTATTGCTAATTGTTTTGTGAATATACAAGTCTTTCGTTGTACTTCTAATGAGACGCTGGCCCTGCCCCACTTTCAATTCGACTTCCTGTTTAATGCTTAGAGCAACAAAATCCGAACTAGAGCAACTAATTAGCACATAAATAAAAGTAAATTGTTCACCCAACAAATCAAGAATTTTGAACATTTTTCGGTGTGGGGTGGGTCCAGCTTGCCATTAAGTTGGACCCCCCACTTTCATTGCAATTTCCTGGTCAACGGTTTGAGCAACAAATTCGAATCAGAGCAACTAAATCAGAGCACATAAATAGAAGTAAATTTTTCACCAAAAAAATCAAAAAGTTTGATGAACTTTTTTCGGTCCCCACCCCCCTCCCGCTTTCAACGCGATTTCCTGGTCAACGGTTTGAGCAACAAAATTTGGATTAGAGCAACAATTAGCACATAAATAGCACTCAATTTTTGCCTAGTCCGAACTTTATTCGCGATGGTGGGGGTGCAGCTTAAAGGGTGTAGCTGTAGTAGGATGTTTTCAATTGTAGGAAGTAGTTCTTGATTTATCCTTTTTTCAACGATAAATTTTGTTTCCCTCTTGATAATTGAATTTGAAAATTGAATCAGAATAAATTTACAAATAAAACAAATATCAAATAATGATTAGATCCTCATAGACTTGATTTTTAGATGCTAGAAAAGATAATAGTAACACTAAGTTATAATAGGTAACGGAATGTGAAAATGTCCAAACTTTATTATTAGTTTCGATATATAAAACTAGTGACGGAATTAGACAAATAAAAGCACCAATTAGAAAATAATGCGGCCCCTAAAAATAAACAAAACTTAAGTAAACGTTTAACATGCGTATAATAAATAGGTGCAATAAGATAATGTATTTACGTATTGTATTATGGATGATGCAGTTTTATTAAAAATATCAGCAATTAATATGTATTTATTACTTTGTACATATACTCAGATAACCAGTCGTTCCTTCGCACCCCAAAGAAGTACTTAGTGATTACATTATGGTGATATCGCGTTTATTTAGTAAGACCACTAATCGTCGTAATAGTCTCGGTCTAGAACTACAATCTAAGCAAGGTTAGTGTTTGTTACTCTATTTTAGTCCAATCAACAGCCATTTTCTCATGGAATTTTGAGAACCAAAGTCGATTTCCTTGAAAATTTGGATTTAGATAGTCAAATTGTAACCTTTGTCAAAATCTACCCTATGCCGAAGTAAGCTTTTGCCGTGGGGGTGAAAACAACCCCATCTAGGGGATGAAAATTTTTTAATCAAATTTTGTTTTATAAAATTTTTTTGCAAAATTGACACTTTCCAAGTTATTTACGATTGAAACTATGAATTTTTCATTGAAAAAACTCACGTTTTATAACCATTTTTCATGAATAAATTAAAGAAATTTAATTATATATAAAAACAATTAAGAACAAAATTGTAGATAATAAAAAACAAAGAGACTCGACTCTGAAAGACCTATGTAAACCCAATAACGACTGAGGTATTGCTCTTTTAAGGATAGTAGTTATTTTCGAAGAACATCGAAATGGAGAACTTTTAATCTCAAATAACTCGAATTTAGTGCAATTTTTTGGGAAAACTTAACAGACATCTTTTAAAGATCATTAAAATACCATTTAAATAAAGCTCCGACAAAAAATTTTTGCATAAGAACTGACTGACTTATGACGAAAATAAAGTCGCTCTCTGCTTTTTTTTTGAAATATCAAAATTAAACCCTCGTCGTTACAATCCTAATAGAAATAAATAGCTATCCACTTGAAATTATCTTTAATTAGGTATAATTGATACGATCCATGTAATTTGACTGGTTTGGAATGCTTAGTTTATAAAAAATAGTTGATTAAATCGAAAATGACATTTTTAAAATTACAAAAAAAAAGTGCATTTTTCTTAAGTATATCTGAAAGTGTTCATAATATAAAAAAATGTTTTATTAATTGTAGAATTTCTTTTACAGAAAATTTGATTTCTTTCTTGTTTTTGTACCATGAATACTTTTAGATTTATTTAAGAAAAATGCACTTTTTTAAATTATAATAATGTCATTATCAATTTAATTAACTATTTTTTCTAAACTAAGCACTCCAAACCAGTCGAATCACATGGATCGTATCAAATATACTTAAATAAAGTTAATTTCAAGTCGGAAGCTATTTATTTCTATTAGAATTGTAACGACGAGGGTTTAATTTTTACATTTCAAAAAGAACAAAGGAGAGAGAGACTTTTGCAAGTCCACGACTTTTGCGAGTTCTTATGCAAAAACTTTTGTCAGAGCTTATTGAAAGATTTATTAATGAGCTGTAAAAGAAGTCTCTTAAGTTTTCCCAAAAAATTGCACCACATTCGAGTTATTTGAGATTGAAGGTTCTCCATTTCGAGGTTCTTCGAAAATAACCATCCTTTAAATAACTGTTACATTAAAACATAACGTTTTCGGATTAAGAAAGCGATCATCAGTGTTACTAAAAAGCCAAAAAATGGCATGCCTAAGCCACCAAAATGTATTGGGTAAAAACCCTTTAAATGTTAACAGTTATGTTATATTACATATTAATAAAAATTATTAAAGATGTTGCAGATATACCTGGATATTACCCAGGGCAACACAGGACTCTTCCCACGTGGTTAGAATTTTTGAGGATTAAAACCTCACATATGGTTTCACACAGTTCAATGGTCAACTGACAACTGAGTTGTCAGTGATTTATTTTATATGAATATAATTACAAAATACTACAGAATTTCACTTTTTGACATAAATTTAATTAATTCCACAAGAAAATTGAATTCCTGTAACTGGCTATGTATACTATAAATCACAGAAACTGTAAAATTTGTTTGTAAAAGATACCTACATTTAAAAATATCCCTAAAAAGGGCTACGTGAAGATAACAAACGTTTTAGGAATAAGAATTCCATCATCAGGTTTTAAATTCAAAATAGCATACCTGAGCCACCAAAATACTAGGGTGAATAACTACTAGGAAACTAGTATTTTGGTGGCTCAGGTATGCTATTTCGAATTTAAAACTTGATGATGGAATTGACGTAGCCCTTTTGAGGGATATTTTTAAATATAGGTACCTTTTACAAACAAATTTTACATGTTTTGTGATTCATAGTATACATGTAAACTATGGCTGCAGTCAGCTACAGGAATTCAATTTCCTTGTGGGTTTAATTAAATTTATGTCAAAAAGTGAAATTCTGTAGTATTTTGTAATTATATTCATATAAAATAAATCATTTAAATATAAGTATAAATATAAAATATGTTTAAATATAAAATTCTTCCACTTCCGGAATTAATTTTCATAATATTATGTCAAATTGTTCATTAATATTTAATATAACCCAACAAAAATAAAATTAGGTATTTATGACTATTCATTTTTTGTATGTTTGCACAGTAAAAAGATTAAACAAAAATATTCCCATTTGTTAACGTTTTTTATGGTTGGCGATAAAATTTGTATGCACCACGTCAGTTAAGAATCTTTATCGAACTCGTCTGTTACTCGCCTCGGTCGCTTCGCTCGCTCGGCTCGTAATATCAGATTCGTTCGATAAAAAGTCACTTTACTGACTTGGTATATAAATTACTATTATTGTACTTTATAATCATGTATTACTTTCTTGTTTTAATTTATTAGACTAAATTATTATCATACGCAGTTGTGATAAAAGTCATTGACGTTAATGTTCACCTCGCTTTTAAATTATAAGTAAATACTTTTAATAAATAAAAACTATTTTTGAATATGGATATTAGTGTAGTTAATGCCACATTGGAATATTCCAACAGGTATTCAAATTTATCTACTTTTACTGCATGACTCATAAAAAGGCTTATCACCAGTCTTGGGGTAATTTTTCCTTGGGTCACCAGACTACTAAGGTAACCAACCACTTGAGGACTCTTTGACCTTTGACCTCTGACGACATACCTAAACGTAACAATGACAAAAAAGTGGAGAAGAAACAGATTACAAAACAGGATATTATATTACACTACAATACAACAAAAGGTGCATTGGATACAACAGATAAATTGGCAAAAGGCTTCACTACTTACAGAAAAGGTAAACAGTGCTTCGATACAGGGCCGGATTTACATGTTGAACCCGACTTGGCATTAATATTTCTGACGCCCCACTCCTTCATCTCCCCCCAATCGTTCTAAAGCGGTACTCCAAAATATGGACAAAAATGCTGTCTCTAGTGATTCAAGGTTTAATCTTAGAGCAGATGCATCACTTTGGCATGAAGGTTTTTCATTTATGTCATTCACCATTAGTTTCAAAGTTTCTGTACCAATTTTCTTTCAGAGCTCGATAAGCATCGTTTCTCACTGACCAACGTGTTTTAGATAGGCTTTGAAGTACCACAGAGCATTTGTAGTCAAAATAAAGCTCCCATCGATGTGTTGAACTTGTGAAAAAATTGTACAGTTCTTGAAGTAGACTAAAAAAGAAACAGCAACCACACATGAACTAACTCCCACAGATCCTACCAGATTTAAGCAACGAGCGGCACATGGGACATAATCAGCCTGAGGACATAGTTTTTTAATTCTGGCTTGAACACCTGAGTATATCCCTGCCATATTACTGGCATTGTCATATGACTGACCACGGCATTTTGTGATATCCAAATCAAATTTATTAAAACATCGATAATAGCGCTATACAGGTACAACGTAAAGAAAGTAACAGAATTAACATACGCCTGTTTTGGATTACTTCAACAACGAATATTTTACTGTGCAAAATAAGAAGAGCGAAAGTAAATTGCAAATTACATTGTTGTTTATTGGAATAATTATTAGCGCCATTTACTTTCGTACTTCTTATGTTGCACAGTAAAATATTCGTTGTCGAAGTAATCCAAAACATAAGTGCGTATGTTCGTGGAATGGCCCATAATATATTCTCACGCCCATATCGAAGTTCGATAACAATATTTTTCATGTGCTGGAGATGGGTGGCAATAAGACTTGTTACAAACTTTGGATGTTGAAAAATCCATATTGGAAAATTTATGGTTATTATTAATTAATTAATTATTAATAATATAATTATAGGATAGGATAATATTGTTTTTATTGGAGTTCGGTCAACAATTAAATAGGAAAAAATATAATTATATAATACCATAATGGCAAGTCATTACATTTCAATGTAAAAACAATTTTATTATTCATGTTAACAATTTTGACAGACTTAAAACGTAAGGAATAAATCACAGAACCCTTAATTATTTACTAAACTTACGAGGGTATTAATGACAAAGTCGGAGAGGATTAAATTCCCGCAGCATTTAAGCACTGGTTTAGATGATAAGGCTCCTTATCGGGTTTACCAAAGGTTCAAAGCCTTATTTAGAGAAAAAGTTTAAGTAGGGAGGTAAACCATAAACTACTAAGGTAGCCACTTGAGGTAATTTTTTTGTATCATAAATGCGATTGAATAAAAGTATGCTTCTTTTCATGAGCATTTTTCAGTGCGTCAAAAATGATAGAAAAAAAGGTAAGTCCGTGATAATATACATTTTAGTGACAAACCAATATTTCGATGTTTTTGGCATTTCGAATGGCATTTATAATTTTGGTTCTCAGAACTTCTGGTCCTTTGGACCTTTATACCTGAAAGGTACCTTTGGTATCAGAATCAGTTTATCTTCTTCTTCTTCCTTCTCTGTAGATATGACTTTGTTTTTCAATGATCCTTCAGTATTTTTCAATGTTTCTCCAGTACGTTGTCGTTCCATCGTTTTCGTGGTCTCCCCACTGATCGTTTTCCTATTGAGGATCCGTCTCTCGTCATATTTGCTTCTCTACTTGTTGTCACTCAGCATATATAATAGATCTATTCTACTCTTCTATTTCTTACACAATGCTTGATGTTCTCCGCCTTGCATCTCCATCGTATATCTGTAATTCTACCTGTGTATCTACCCTTTATCATCGATTTTTCTAAAGATTTTCATCTCTGCTGTTTTATATATCCTTTTTGTCCTCTCTATGTCAGATCGTGTTTCTATCGAGTATGTCATTCTTGATCTGATTACTAGTCCATTGAAATGTTACATTCATTAGGCCGTACCTTGCATTTGTTAGAGGAGTTAATTTTATTTTTTTATTCTGTAGAGGAGATCCAGTGACGGTTTAAGGCAGCATGGGGCCCTAGGCGGTCATAAGAAGTAGACCCCTTTAAAGCGACAATTTACTTAAAACAAATTTACAGATATTTTTGTTGTTTTGGAAAGTAGTTACTACAAAAATAAATTACGACAATGTAAAAAAGATCATTTTTCTTTTTTTACTTCTGTTACTTTGCTAAAGATTTAAGGAAAATAACTGCATCTGATAAATTTATAGTTGGAATTTTTAATATTTAGTAGCAGCACTAAAACGTTCAAAAATTTTGGACCACATAATGGTTAAAAGAGCTATTTGATTCTTATTCATCTTCCTATATAACATTTGTACTGCTATAACAGCATCAAATCTAGCTGAATATCTAGTATACAGTATACGTCTACTGTATATAACATATATGGTATACCATCTAGTATTCCATCTTGTAAGTCTTTTAAGCGACTTTTGGAGCGCTGTAAAACCTAGATAAATAAATAAAATTAAACAACTTTATAGTGGAAATTGTTCGTTGAAAAATCCTCTACAAAATCGCTATATTGTTATTTTATTGTGAAATGAACGGAAAAAAGTTATAACCTGCAAAAGGAAAGTTCTTACATAATTTTCTCTTATTTTTGTTTATAACTTTTTTGTTGGTCACTTGACAATAAAAAGTGATAGATATAAAATTATACAAAATGTAATTTGCTACATTTTACGTGTAATTAAATTTTCTGTAGGGTTGCTAGTTCAGGAGCCCTTTGCACCCCATTTTCCAAGATGGCGGCCGGGGGACAAGAGTGGCGCCCCCAAAAACTTGAACTTAAGCTTCTACTGAACCCCCTACACATTAAAAAAATAAAATTGACTCCTCTAAGAAATGCAACCTTAAATGTAACATTTTAATGGACTACATATACTGTTTTTTTTTAATTCTGCCTTTCATTTCTTTTCCGATATTTTTATTTTTCCAAGTTGTTTCAGTCAGGCAACCTGCGCTCTCTTTGCTCTTCCATTTGTGTTTCAAGCTTTCCGTAGCTAGATAGTGTGATGCCTATACTGCGTTTCAAACGTTAGAATCAGTGTACTTGTATATTGCAAGTGAGTTTGTCATATTTAGCCCGTTCTGTGAATTATCATAAATAAATCCTCCTTTTGCATACCACAGCAATTAATAGGCAATCATCTACAAGTACCTGCCTAATACTACATTTCACGACCGCTGTCGTGAAGAGCGGCAACGTTGTCAAGCAACTCTAGACAAGGCGAAAACGGTGGGTTCGTTGGAAAAAATATTCCCATGAGATTTTTTGCATAATCACAGTCGTGAGACATCCCAGAATAAGGTTCAAGAAGTCGCACACGCGAAAAGTGGTACAAAATTTTTTTAACAATTTTTTTTTAATCAAATTGCAAAAATCAATGTTTTTGGCCCAGACAATTTTTTTTTAGATATTTCGGACAATTCGGGACAAAAAAGGTATCTTGTAATTTTTCTCTAAAGTTGATCGTGTTCGAGTTATAAGCAATTTAAAATTTGAAAAACGCGAAAATGGCCATTTTTAAGACTTAATAACTCGGTTAACAATTATTATTAATATGAAAGTCAGAAAGTGACTAAATCAAATTTAAAGCCCCCCTACATGATCCTGACGAAATTTGTGTAATTAATTTATTACTAAGCTGTTATTTTTAATTATTAATAATGAGCGGTAACATCGTATTGACGCAGCTGTAAATGTGAGTGCGAGTGAGTTCTGCCATTGGACTGCCTCAATGGCATCTCTTTCGCACTCATCATGGACGGCCGCCTAATACGTGCATGGCGCTTATTATTATTACTTAAAAATAACAGCTTAGTAATCAAATAATAACAAAAATTTCTTCAGGATCTTATAAGGGGGGCTTTAAACTTTGATTTAGTCAGTTTCTGACTTTCATAATAATAACTTTTAACCGAGTTATTCAGCCTTGAAAATCGCCATTTTTCGTTTTTTTTTCAATTTTAAATTGCTTTTACCTCGAAAACGATCAACTTTAGAGAAAAATTACAAGAGATCTTTTTTATCCAGAATGGTCCAAAAAACCCAAAAAATGCCCGGGCCGAAAATATTGACTTTTTGCAATTTAATAAAAAAAATTGTTAAAAAAAATTTGGACCACTTTTCGCATGGGCGACTTCTTGAATCTTATTCTGGAATGTCTCACGAATGTGATTATGCAAAAAAATCTCATGGGAATATTTTCTCCAAAGCACCCGCCGTTTTCGTCTTGTCTATTAGTTAGCATGGCCCTATCATTCTACACTGCATCGCATGTCTGAAATACGCTGTAGATATTTAAACTCCATCACTGTCCAGCTCTAATTTATATTTTAGTAGATTGTCGTTATTGCCATGCATTTAATGGGGGGTGGGGGATTAACATATTAAAGAAGCAGTTTATTAAACCCCAAAAATTTTAATCTTGTTCTGAAATTGTCTATGTTATAAAATTTATAGAGACATAGGTGCAAGATTACGTTAGGACTGGCTCATCTATTATTAAAAGTATCTTTTCTTTTAGGTAAAGTAGCAAAATGTATTTCATTTTTATGGAAACATACTTTTGCTAAATTGGGAGAAGATTGGGTTTTCTTGGCCCTCCTTGGCTTTATTATGGCGCTTTTAAGTTTCTTAATGGATAGAGGTATTGCCATATGTAATAATGGTAAGTGATCATCCACTTTCAATATGAATAACCATCCAAGTTATAATTATAAAAAATTATTCATAAATACAAAAAAGTCTTTTATTATATAAGTATAATATATTTTTTCTGTCGACCGTCCATTTATGATCAATTTTAACACCCTCAAAATCATTCATTCCCCCTATCATTGATTAATGACCCGTATTAATCAATGATTTTGTATTAATGAACGATTTCATTATAGGCAACACAACATACAGTCGGAAAAATGAAAGAATAGGGCTTTTCATCGATTGTCATTTGTTTCGAGCTTCTGTCATGTGTCAAATAATATTAATATATCTACGTCATACGTCTTTGGTTTGTATCATTGGTATATACCAATAACGTACGACGTAGATATATTAATATTATGTGACACATGACACAAGCTCGAAACAAATGACTGTGAATGAAAAGCCCTATACGCTCTGAGCTTCGCTGGTGTCGCTCCTAGCGGTTACTAATTCAACTTTTACCGGTAATTTTTAAATTTATTATTTAATTGTTATCGCTTAATATTTACAACGCAAAAAAGTAATTAAATTGTAATCGATTTTTTTAAGATTTTTCTAATCATTTTGACGTTCTATTGATAAAATATCAATTTCTTACTTCGGATACTTTGACAATAATCCTGTAGATGGCGCTAAGATTATAATAGATTATTCATAATTAGATATTACGGAACATTAAAAAAACTTAAATTCAGTATTTAAAACGTGAGTATATTTAAGGTAAAAATATATACCACAGATTTGACCAACTAATATTGTTTATAATTAATGTTTTTAATTTTAATTTTAAATTAATCACTTTGACATTTATGTCAAATTTCCAGTAAACGTTTACAAACTTGTCACTACTGGCGTTCGCGAATTTGTAAATATCCCCTCTACGTACGAGCTCACAGCGTATACCCATGAACGATCACATCAATCACATATTATTCAGATTATTAATAATCTCTCTCTCTCGTTTGTTATTTATGAAAAAAGAACAGCAAATACAAAATATGTGATTGACGTGATCGTTCATGGGTGTAGGGCTTTTCATTGATTGTCATTTGTTTCGAGCTTCTGTCATATGTTGTATAATCTGTGTATAATATTACACGGATTAATATTAATATACGACATATATACGATTAATATTAATATACGATATATGACAGAATCTCAAAACAAATGACTTTGCATGAAAAGCCCTATTCTTTCATTTTTTGACTGTACATTGCTTGCATAAATTAATTAAACGCTCTGTGATTGGCAGTGACCTGTGGTGTAGGCAACCAAACATATACCTATTTATATTCCCACTAAAAAATTTAAAATCAAGTAGCCGCTGTTAGTACTATCTGTCATTGTATGTCATTATTTACTTTATTGTTTAAAATTCTGTGTATTTGAAAAATTAAAAGATGGATATATCTTTATTTCTGAAAAGTACGGTCGACCGAAAAGTTTTGTAACGAACCCGTGAATTAAAATGGCGATTAACAATATCGAATATTAACGCGCTCGCGCCGCTCACGCGTTAAAATATCTCAGTTATTAATTGCTCTTATTAATACACTTGTTGGATAAAAAACTATTATTATCTTAATAAAAACAAAAACTCACGGACAAAGAAATATTGCATATTTTGAAATTAACGTGTGAAATAAAAATTTTTGTTCTGCCCCCAGTGTCATAGGAATAGGATTTCTTTTCCGAATGTGATGTTTTGGAGTATCATATAAATGAAATAATCGGATTTAAATTTGATGTGGGCTATATGGTGGCCAATATAATTTTTAGATTGAATCTCATCAAGTATTCACTATTCTACCAAGATGAAGACCTACCTCATGGTGCATTAACACCAAATTATTATCCAATATGGCTGGCAAATGGCAAAACATGATCTTATGAAATGTTTATCATATCACTACATATCAGCTGTCATTCACCCAATCACCTCCACAAGATCGGTATCTCCTTTCCAAGAAATACCACTCCAATAGCACTATGCCGCCTACACAAAAATTAACACTCTGTATGAGGTTAGATCTGGCATAGCTTCATCATAGGGAAGCAAGAATTTACAAAACTTCGCCTACAGAAGAGTTGGCGAACAGTATGTCAGTTGTAACCTCATACAGAGCGTTAGTTTTGATGGTGGCGGCATAGTACTACGGAGCGGTATTGCTTTGAAAGGACGTACCGAACACGTGGAGGTGATTAGGCGAATGCCAACTGATATGTACTATTGTGTTTCAATTTATAAATCGAAGATAGAATAAAAATTTAATTTTTTTAATATAACGCGGGCACATAAATTTGATACATTCTGTATATTGATTTGTAAATATTTATTAGAAGTTAGCTTTCACGCAAGGTGGTTTCTCCTTAATGAATTTTTCCATGAAGAATATTAAAAACATTTTTGTAAATAAAAAGTGAAACGAACATTTATTTAGGTTTATAATTTTAAACCGATTGTTTATTACGGGAAAGGTAGAAGCCATAGGTAATTAGTTCTTAGAAAATTAAGGTAAAGAAAGTTTGGAATTTTAATCTCTTTTTGTTTAACCCCGAGTAAATTTTGTAGAATTTCCCGAAAGTAATTATTATGATGGTAGGAATATTTTTGAAAGTATGAGTGGTTTTTTCGAATGAAAAAAAGAATGGGTAAGAAGAAATGTCTCTGATTGGTTTGGCAATTTGGAATGGGAAGGAGAGAAGGTTGAATTTTCAGATAGTTTTGTAAAGAGGGATTATTGTGTTACCGGCATCCGAAAAGAGCAGTCAAAAGTTTTCGTGAGTAGTTCAGAAGCAAGTACTATTGTTTTGTTTTGATAGTGAGAGTAACTGAAAAGTGGAACGAGAGGCAAATCAAATCGAAAAGAAATACCTCTTTGATTCTGTAAAGTCCAAGAGAGTAAGTTACAAGAATTATCATTATTAAAATTATTTGTGACACCAAGTAAAAAAGATATTTGGGTCTCAGAAGATTATTGTTGAGAGAAAGAGAGGAGAGAGTTTTGGAGTTTATTGAACGGGTACTGGCAAAAAAGAGGCCTGGCTTTTGTTTTTGGAGAAATAGTTGCTGGTATCCTGCAGGATTGTTTGCTGAGAATGGAGAGGGCTTTGATTGGTAGCCTAACATAATCAACAAGGAGAAGCTGTTTGGGTCAAGAGGAGACATCATTGTGTGTGAATCAAAAAGGTCAGTCAATAACCTATGTGATAGATTTTTTTTCTGATTATAAACATAGCATATGAATTTAAGATTCCAACATTTCAAAAATTTAATAGGAAGTATAAGTAATTTTGCGAATACCAAATTTGTTTGTTTAGCTGGGTTTATTAATGGTATCAAGAACAAAGCGATAAATATTTGTTTGAATTAGATTAATTTATATGGTAAAAGTTTCTTTTGGACAGTTATGCCCACAGAATTTAATTGATAAATTTACAGAACAATGCTTTTGATAATAAAGGTGCTTATTTATGATTTTTCTATTTATTTCCTTTTCCTATTTTATCCCGATAAGGATCAACTAAGAGATACTGAAGCCACGAGAAAGGATAAGTATAACCTAAGAGAATTTAATTAAATTTTTTATGACAAAAGGCACCCTGATATTTTTTCTTAATTTTTTATGTATGATTTGCGTTAATTAAATAATTAATCAAATAAATACTAATTAATATAAAAGTAATAGAAAGCAGATCATAACAATATATTGAAAACATTCAAGAAGATCATGTTTTGCCATTTGAAAGCCATATTGGATATGACATATTGGTGCTAATGCACGTATTCATGTCGCTAGCATAGTGAAGCCTTACCTTGATGAGATTCTATTTAAAAATTATACTAGCCAGCATAAAGCCCAGATCAGATTTAAATCCAAATATAATACTTATTTGATACTTTAAAACATCGCATTCGGAAAGGAGATCCTATTCCTGTGATACAGGGGGGCTAAGGATCACAGCACAAAAAATTTCATTCTACATGCATATTATGCAATATTTGTGTCCGTGAGTATATCGTATATCTACATTGGACTAAATAATTTTAAATTTATAGCAATCTATAATCGTTATTTTTTAGCAAGACTGTGGTTATTTAGGGATCTGACGATGCATCCAGCAGCCCAATATGCAGCTTGGATATCGCTTCCAGTCTGTCTAATTTTGTTCAGTACAGGATTTGTACAACTAGTAGCACCACAGTCAATAGGTAAGTTTTTACAACTTTTTGGTTAGACTAACATCAGTCGCCAAAATAGAGAATTGTGAGTACATCAGAAGTTTTAGATTGCTACTTCCAATACAAACTGCAAATGAAAGTATAGGATTAACAAAACTCAAGCTTAATTAAACCAAAATAGTCCATTTTGGTTTAATTAAGCTAGAGTCCAAAGAAACGACGGTCAAAGCCATGATTCAATACTGACACCAGAGATTTGGTATAAGAGAATACGAAATTTTGCATACAACGCTGTAGCAATATTTTAAGCCATGTATCATTCAAGGCATTTAACAATGACTTGGATGATACATGATTTTAAGTTAAAATTTGCTGATTTTTCGTTGCTAGCCAAATAAAAAGAATTTGATAACAATAAGTTTTGAATATCTCTATGGCACTCAAAAGTGTGTGAAAAGTGCCTTAAAACTCACCGTTTTAACCCTAAGTTTAAAAAAATTTTCCCAAGTCCTGGAGGTCCTGGTTCCGCCCTTGACTAAAAGCGCGCATTGAAAATATGCTTTCCTTTTAGCGCTCTTAAAAGTTATACCAACAAATGGATCCAGCTTGTCGTATTCAGCATATCTTACCAATGCTTTTTTCAAAAGATATATTTTTTTTTCTACGTTATTCCCTCAACTCTAGTGTTTTTTTAATATTTTTTAGGTTCTGGAATTCCCGAAATGAAAACCATACTTCGGGGTGTAACTTTGAAGGAGTACCTAACGTTTAGAACTCTCGTAGCAAAAGCAATAGGTCTTACAGCAACTCTTGGCAGTGGGATGCCCTTGGGAAAAGAAGGTCCTTTCGTACATATTGCTAGCATAACGGCAACGTTGCTCAGTAAGTTAGTAACGGGCTTTCAAGGAATCTACGAAAACGAAAACAGAACCTCTGAAATGTTGGCGGCTGCTTGCGCTGTGGGAGTAGCGAGTTGTTTTGCTGCACCAGTTGGAGGTATGCAGGTACTTGTTGCTATAAGTTTACTTTTTTGTATTATAAAACCTAAAACTGTTTAAAAGGGAAATCACTTAAATCGAATTCAAAAATATTTAAATAATACGTCATAGTACGAACATAAGATACATCCTTTGTTCTTGATTGTAACGTCCTGATCATAGGAAGACCAGGGCATTAAGCAACACCACACTGCTGGGAGAAACGAGGGGAGAAATTCCTCGAATATCCCTTAGGATATTCAAAAGAAAAACGTCCACCGTTGCATCCATCAGAATGGTGCTCTGCCCGACTGATCAGCCCTGGGTTCGTTCCCTGTTCATTCTTCCTTCACACTTATCCTAGGAAGGTACAGGAAATAAAGAGTCTACCAAATCATGCTAAATACACTATATTTATTCAAATAAAAAAAATAACAAAAATCATTGTATTGTTCTGAAGCTATTTTCTTGTGGCATTTTTATAATCAAGTATATTCAAATGGGAAATAAGCCACAATTTTACCTAAAAATGATTTTATTAACGTTTCGACGCCCAAGTCGGGTGTTGTTGTCAAAATACAAAATAATACTAAATAAACAAAAATGTTGTTGCTTAGTAAAAAATTCTTCTAATAATTTATTTAATCTGACTCATTTATATCGGCAATTCAGACACGTATTATACATTTTAAAATAGACAACTTTAAAATGATATTGCCAATATTGATGAGTTGCGTTCCTGGGACGACTTTACTAAAAGTTAGTTCATTCGATTACATGAAATCAATCCCAACTCAAGAATATCCGCCACAAAAAATCATAGCATGTGATCTGTCTTTAAAAAGACAATCAAATGCAACGGTGGCACTGAAATTCTCGCGTTAGAGATTCCATAGTAAATATCAATACCATATGTAAAAGGACTATCCGAGAAACTTTAAACAATAGGAAATAAATTCAACATATCAACAACATTCAAAACAACAAACACATTGAGATCTATTCTATCTAAAACTAAACCTAACAGTGAACAAGAAAGAACAAAGAATTGTATTTATAAAATACCTTGTGAATGCGAACAATTTTATATAGGTGAAACGTCAAGACCATTAGACGTTAGAGTAAATGAACATCAGTCTTATATAAAAAACAGAGAATTTGATAGATCTCAAATATGTCAACACGCATGGGATAATGAACATAGAGTTCAGTGGAGAGATTCAAGTATAGTCCTAAAAGAAGCAGATAGTAAAAAGAGAAAAATCAAAGAAGAGCTCTAATTATGCTAAATGAAACCAATTGTGTCGCAAATTCCTCGGTAGAATGCAGTAGGATGTGGTTACCCATATTAAAGGAGGAAGTCAATAGAAAGAAAATACCACAATTAGTAAATCAGTAACATATCGAGTTAGTACATATTTAGTATTTTAGTATTATTTAAAATTTAAAATATCAAGTCAGAATTTGGTATTGGTTTTGAGAGTAAACTAAATGTAAACCCAAATACTTGCGATGTCGGGATAGTATCACGAGGTTTTTCCTGGTTTTCCCTCGTGATTTACTATGGAATCTCTAACGCGAGAATTTCAGTGCCACCGTTGCATTTGGTTGTCTTTTTAAAGACAGATCACATGCTATGATTTTTTGTGGCGGATATTCTTGAGTTGGGATTGATTTCATGTAATCGAATGAACTATCTTTTAGTAAAGTCGTCCCAGGAACGCAACTCATCAATATTGGCAATATCATTTTAAAGTCGTCTACTTTAAAATGTATAATACGTGTCTGAATTGCCGATATAAATGAGTCAGATTAAATAAATTATTAGAAGAATTTTTTACTAAGCAACAACATTTTTGTTTATTTAGTATTATTTTGTATTTTGACAACGACACCCGACTTGGGCGTCGAAACGTTAATAAAATCATTTTTAGGTACAATTGTGGCTAATTTCCCATTTGAATATACTTAATCATTGTATTATTTAGGCAACAAAATTAATTCTCCAAAACTGTGACAGAGACCCTGCTGGTTACCGGTATAAAAAGTATTAAGGTACTTAGTATCCTTAACACGTTGACGGACAGTGCGTCAAATGTGTAAGCAAGTGTTTTGACACTATATGAATTTTGCAAAGTAGACTAGGGAAATTGCTGAATTTCTTTAAGCGCTTATAGTTTATGGCAACAATAAGTTTTTTAACATTTTTTGTAAACATGTGGACGACGACCATGGATGTCTTGTTACATTTCATATGCATCGGTAGATGTAATGTGACAAAAAAATCTACCTATTTTTTGTCACAACTCGTTATAGACGTCTATAGACGTTGTCTCACATTACATCGATGGAAATTAGACGTCTATAGACGTTATGTCTGTCAACGTGTTAATTATAAGTATTCAGCTTTAAATCTTCCCTTAGGAGTCACACAGTTCTTAAGGGAGGGTTCCAATCTCTGTAGAAATTGTTGCTGTATGTTGTGGGAGTCTAGGGCTATCTTGTAGAAACCATTCTTCTGATGCATCAGTAGTTGGATCCAGGATACTGTGGGCTGTTGCGAGACAGTTCTGCTCTCCAAGGTGATGTGGGCTACCGTTTGCGTCCCCGGGTAGTGTTTGCCTACAGCTTTATTCCAAAGCTAGGGGCTAGAAAAATTCACACAAAAATCAGTTTTCTCCCAAAAGAAAAGCCTGATCAGAAATAAAGCTGAGTATCCAAAGAAAAAAAGGATCTCAACAAAATATCTGATCACAGCGTGGCATTATTAAAAATAAATAGAAACAGGAATAATTATATCAATAAAATATTATAACTATGTATATGAAATAAAGTAATACATATATACCAATAAAAAGAAATAAAATTAGAAAAGTTTTTAGCTTTATTTCAAGGAAGAAAGTAGGTATGTGCTGTGCAAAAGAAATCGAAATCAGTAAAAAAACTAAGGCTTAAAACTAGATAATCAAACTTACCCTTATGTCTAACGGCCTAAACACAAACACAATTTGTGCGAATATTGTTGCTCATTTGCGGTTATGATGGAGAAAAGGGCGAGTACAAATTTGTATCGGCTTAAATACCTTAGAAGAATTGAACAAATTAATTTGACGATAGTACGGTCGCTTGTAGAAATATATAGTACGAGGGACAAATACCAAGCGGAGCTTGGTGTAGCGTTCAATCGGTTGATTGAAAAGTTGGCGATCATCATGGCAATCTTTACCTTATCTGTAGCAGCGCGAAAAACATTACCTTATCTGCACAGATATTGTGTTGTACCAAGTTCTGAGGTTCTTCAACCAGAAGATTTGTTTGGTGGTCAGTACCTCTTGGTTTTTCTTCATCCTTTTGAGGACCTTCTTATTTGTGACTTGGTCAGTCCACGGGATTTTAAGTATTTTCCGATATGGCCACATCTCAAATTCTTCTAATTTTCTGCACATATCTTCGTTCAGGGTTCACGATTCAACACCATAAAAGAGAACAGAGAGGACGTAACATCGCAGCATTCTTACTGTTATGCCAAGAAAGAGGTAGTAGCTCTTAAAGAAGGTTGAAGGTGGATCTAGGTTTCCGATGCTTGCTCTTTCAGATAAAGCTTCGATAAATATTCTTTTAGAGAAGAGATTGAAGATTACCCAGAGGAGACAAAATACACAAAACATATTCCTTGTTTGGAACATTTTTATGTTGGTTGGGTCGTTAACGACCAGTGGCGCATAAATGGGTTAAATTATTTATATTAATTCATTTTCTAAGTGATTTGATATTATTTTTACATTCATTATTTAAGTGACTTGAACGCCAGAAGCTCCAACAGCTTTCTTTAGATTTAATTTTCGGGAAAGGTACTAGGAATATTCTTCTTTTTTCGATCAAAGTTTCATTGTTTAAACTAGCTTCTAAAAAAAACTTATAATTATCAACATCTCCAACGCTTTATAGATATTGTCCTACTGTGATATTCCACGTATCATAATTTTGGTCTTCTGTTTGCTATTCTTTGTATGAAATAGTAATGTCTGTTTTTAATTATTATAGGTCTGGATCCCGCGTATGAAAAAAAAGTTGATTAATAGCAAGCTGAAAATTTGTTAATAGCTTAAGGGTGTCTAGTCGGTTAAACTTTGATATATGGGAACACTGGAACAGGGGCAGTTTTGATTATGGAACAGGTTAAAAATTTGGAACGGTCAGACCACGAAAACGGCACATTTATTTTGTCCGACAGAACAGACTTAAACTCTCCGAACAGAGATTAAACTCCCATGCAAAAATCAGACTGCTATTTATCACCTGTCATAATTCCTGTCATTTGAAATATTCTACATGTTCCACTCATTAAAACGAACATTTGGCGATAAATAGCAGTCTGATTTTTGCATGAGAGTTTAATCTCTGTTCGGAGAGTTTAAGTCTGTTTTGTCGGACAAAATACATGTGCCGTTTTCGTGGTCTGACCGTTCCAAATTTTTAACCTGTTCCACAATTAAAACTTCCCCTGTTCCAGTGTTGCCATATATCAAAGTTTGTCTGACTAGACACCCTTAAGCTATTAACAAATTTTCAGCTTGCTATTAATCAACTTTTTTTCATACGCGGGATCCAGACCTATTATATTAATGTGTTTTTTTGGTTAATTTTTGAGTATTTAGATTTTTCAACATTTGTCCCATACGGATCATCCAACATAACATAAGATGCATTCCTTATACGACGTAAAGACTTCAAAATTAATTTGTGTGCACCAAACATTGTTATATCTAACATCTTCAAAATCATTCGAAACTCCAAAAGATGACCTGACCCTGGACACCAGGTGCACCGGGTGTCACTCTGATGACATATTCGTTTTGAGCAACTCCAAAAACCCCCCCGAGAAATCTGTGTGCATCAATTTCATACCGAAAACCTTCGAAACTCCAGAAGATGACGTGTCTTGGCAGTGACAGTGGACACCAGGTGTTCCGGGGGTAGATTCTGATGGCGTATTCGTGTTCAGTGACTACAAAAATCTCCAAGTAACCGGTTTGCATCAATTAGGTGTCGGTAGCACTCGAACCTTCAGACGACGTGCTTGAACAGTGGCTCTGGGCACCAGGTGCTGCGGCGGTTGGTTCTGATGACGTAGTCGTTTTCAGCGACCCCAAAAACACCCGCGTAACCAAAACTGGCCCTTAATATTTTTATTTTTACATGCTTATGAACTTTTGGATGCATTTTATGCACTTTAAAATGCAATTTTGCAATGCCACCCATTTTCTATAGTTGACTGTTTTCCTGACATCATCCTGAACACAATAGTCCAGTCGGGTTAGACGAATAACAGGCCTAACTTTGCATTAGGAGCTGCCCCAAATTTTATTTTTCAAATCTTTAGGGAGGGTCAATATTAGTATAAATTTAAAATCTCGACTGAATTCCACCGTTGCGTTAGCCGCCATCTTGATTTTAAACGAGAACCGTTTTTGCTCAATATCTCCGCCATTTTCAATTTTTTGACAAAAAATGTAGAAACTGAAATTGTTGAAAATGTGATTTTCTATAATTTCATTTATTATAATTTTTTTCGTGCGGTCGATATTTTCCGAGTTATGAGGGGAAAATAGTGAGAGTTGGAGCATAATTATTGAATTATTGAATTATCTCGTTTATTATTAGTTTTACAACAAATACGTACCCATACAAAAATGAAGAGAATTAAATATAATTCTACACAATTTTGGTCTCCTTCATTTTTTTGCTAAAATTAATATTTAAGGTAGTACGTATGCGGTAATGGCGCGAGCGTAAGACCGGATTGATTTTATAGCAATTGGTTTTGTTCAATATCTACGCCATTTTCAACTAAAATTGTTCAAAATATAATTTCCTACAATTTCTTTTTAACAATTTTTTTCATGCGATTGATATTTTCCGAGTTACATGGGAAAATAGTAAAAAGTGATGGGGGGAGCATAATTATTGAATTGAATTTTGTTTCCGAGCTGCCCCAAATTTTATAATTCTATCCTTTAGAAGAGATCAATAGTAGTGTAAATTTAAAATCTCGACTGAATTCCGCGGTTGCATTAGCCGCCATATTGATTTTAAATCAGAACTGTTGTTGCTTAATATCTCCGCCATTTTCAACTTTTCGACATAAATGGTGGGAAAGAAAATTGTTGGAAATGCAATTTCATACAATTTCTTTGGCACAATTTTTTTATACGATCAATATTCTCCGAGTTAAGGGGGAAAATAATGGAAGCGGAGGGGAAGCATAATTATTGAATTGTCTCATTTATTATTAACTTTACGACATAATTGTACATAAACCAAAATAAAGAGAATTATATTTTATACAATTTTTGAAACTTCCAATGAAACATCAACCAAACTAAATATATAAAAGACATAAAAAGACATTATATGCATTAAGTTCACTTAATTTTATTAACTAGCGGGTTTTATTGGTTGAATTTGTCTGTCGATATTTTAAGTTTTATGTCAGCTAATATATCGTGATGTTTCAGCAATTTTTTTTTAAATTTTGGACATTGGGGGGAATTTTTTCATTTCCCCCCTTGTAGACCCGCCACTGGTTCTTCGAAAAATGTAGTAAATCGTAATTGCAAAAATTTCAGTTCTTACACTTTTTGTCGAAAAGTTGAAAATGGCGGAGATATTGAACAAAAACAATTGCTACAAAATCAATCAGGTCTTACGCTCGCACTTTTACCACATACGTACTACCTTAAATATTGATTTTATCAAAAAAATGTATGGCATCAAAATTATATAAAATTTAATTCTCTTCATTTTTGTATAGGTATATATTTGTTGTAAAACTAATAATAAACGAGATAATTCAATAATTCAATAATTATGCTACAACTGTCACTATTTTCCCCTCATAACTCGAAAAATATCGACCGCACGAAAAAAATAAAATATATGAAATTATAGAAAATCGCATTTTCAACAATTTCAGTTTCTACACTTTTTGTCAAAAAGTTGAAAATGGCGGAGATATTGAGCAAAAACGGTTCTCGTTTAAAATCAAGATGGCGGCTAACGCAACGGCGGAATTCAGTCGAGATTTTAAATTTATACTAATATTGACCCTCCCTAAAGATTAGAAAAATAAAATTTGGGGCAGCTCCTAATGCAAGGTCAAATGCTATCCCGACTGGGCTACAATGCAAAAAGTTGCAAGTATCCAGGTACTGTATTTAAAAATCGATTTATTCCTGTATTTCTAGTGCTAAATGCCCTGGTCTAATACACAAAGTGATGGGCTGTATTGTATACCCATATTTTTTTATTATTAATATTTTTTTAAGAATAACATATATTAGATTTAATACAAATTCCAACTTTTATTAGGAGTCTTATTCAGTATCGAAGTAACCACAACATACTTTGCTGTTCGAAATTATTGGAGAGGATTCTTTGCTGCAGTTTGTGGAGCTACAACATTTCGTCTACTGGCAGTGTGGTTCCAAAGAGCCGATACCGTTAGTGCCGTTTTTAAAACGAACTTTTATATGGACTTTCCGTTTGATCCTCAAGAACTTTTTGTATTTGCCTTAATGGGGTAAGATGTGTATGTTGATAATCATGATAACAGTGTTTAACGTCTTATAGTTTTATTATGGTTCTTGTAATATTATTGATGAATCAATCATTGTGAAAACAGTACAAAAAATGAAACGCATGGTTAGAGAATACATCCCTGTCGTATACACTCATTAATACTCATTTACTCTGGCAGGGACCATTTGAGTTTCATTCTTGTCGTTTGACCCCTTATAATCTTGATACAAGAATAAAAAACCGGTAAACACCGTAAAAATGAGTGGCGCATACAATACTAACCCGTGTTGAGCTGGAACCCCCCCACTTCCAAAAATTAAAAAACAAATAGCCCTGATTTATGAGCTATTTATGAGCTTTCATATTCCGCAAACTAAAAATGTTGAGCTCGTTCCACTGAGCAGGAATTTAATATTTTATTGGGGGGGCTGAGTCAGCCCCCCACTACTTAAAAATAGGAATATTGAATCGGTTTTTGCGGCAGAATTACGAGCTATTTATGAGCTCTTGAAATTATATAGTTTCGATTTTTGAGCTCATCCTCTTCACCCCCAAACAACCCTTTAATTGATTTAACTTAAGAGAAAAATGCTGAGAAAACTTAAAATATATCGTATTGCGGATATAATTCCTATAGCTTATATACTCTAAGAATAAACTATTAAATCACGTGCATTTCGATTATTGAGCTACAACCCCTTCGCAAGAAAACCACCCTATCTTCCCGGCTTAAGAAAAAGTTGTACTTAAAATGCATTAAATTAATTATTTGGCGACTACATACCATTTAATAATTTATAAGCTACCAAATTACGCGCATTTAGATCAGTAAATTGCAAATTATTTTGTATAGTGCAGTCACTGAAGGTAAAAATCAACGATTACCTTAAATTTCGATGAACCTTCATCGATTTTCACGAAAATTGGTCAGTGGTTAGAGGATACCTCTAGAAACAAAGGTGACATGGTACCACCTTGCGCCTTTACCCTGAGGGTGGATACCGCCCCTTCTCAGGGGTGAAAATTATTTTATAAAAAATAACTGCACAAATCTATAAAAGAATAAATTATAAGCAAAATTTATTATATAAAGTTATTAAAATAAGTCAATACTTTTTAAGTTATTAAAGACCAAAAATTTTAATTATTCGTGAAATATTATTCGAAAAACTGTAAGTTTTTACAAAAAAGTTAATATTAGTTTAATTCGTATAGCTTATATTCTAAGAATAAACTCTTAAATCACGCGCCTTTCGATTATTGAGCTACAACCTCTTCAAAACTATCCCATATTCCCGGCTTAAGAGAGAGTTGTACTTAAAATAATTTAAATTAATTATTTGGCGACTAGATATCGTTTATGAGCTCGCAAAATATACGCATCTCAATTATTAAATTGCCATTTTCTTTCTGTAGTGCAGTCACTGAAGGTAAAAATCAACTATGACCTTCGATTTCGGTAAATCTCTATTCATTTTCACGAAAATTGGTGAGCGGATAGAGGATACTTCAAGAAAGAAAATTAACAATAATAACTTAGCCGGGGGTATATGTCACCCCTTCTCGGGGGTGAAAATTACTTTATTAAAAATAACCCCACAAATCAAGAGAGGGACAAATTCTAAGGAAAATTTGTTATATAATGTTATTAAAATAAATCAATACTATTTGAGTTATTAAAGATCAAATATTTTAATTTTTGTGTTGGTCTGTGCCCATTGAATTGGCAAGTACCTAGCATCTTCGAGCAGGGAAACATGGTGCCCTTTTAACATGTGTTCCATTATATCTATCAACATCGACTTGTAGTCATAAAATTTTACCAAATTATATTATGTAAACCATATATTATGGGGTTACCACTATATACAGTGTGCTAGTTTCAAACTACTCGGCAGAATCCACTGAAGATGTTCTGTATTAGAACTAAAACGTTTTGCAATCCATGACATTTTAGATAGTTTTTAAATAAACGATTTTATACCAGAATATATCTCGAAGTTTTTTACTTCTGTATGAGTTTTTTTTAAAAAGTATTGATTTATTTTAATATCATTATATAACAAATTTTGCTTACAATTTGTTCCTCTCTCGATTTGTGGGGTTATTTTTAATAAAGTAATTTTCATCCCCAAGAAGGGGTGACATATACCACAGGCTAAAACCGCAAGTTGTTATTGTCAATTCGTGAAAATGAATGGAGATTTACCTAAATCGAAGGTCATAGTTGATTTTTACCTTCAGTGACTGCACTATAGAAAGAAAATGGCAATTCAATAATTGAGATGCGTATATTTTGCGAGCTCATAAGTTATTAAACGATATGTAGTCGCCAAATAATTAATTTAAATTATTGTAAGTACAACTCTCTCTTAAGCCGGGAATATGGGATGGTTTTCTTGCGAAGGGGTTGTAGCTCTATAATCAAAAGGCGCGTGATTTAAGAGTTTATTCTTAGAATATAAGCTATACCAATTAAACTACTATTAACTTTTTTGTAAAAACTTACAGTTTTTCAGTGATTTACGAAAAACCGCTTCAAAACATGCATTTTTTTTTTCACGAATAATTAAAATCTTTGATCTTTAATAACTTAAAAAGTATTGACTTATTTTAATAACTTTATATAATAAATTTTGCTCTTAATTTGTTCTTTTATTGATTTGTGCAGTTATTTTTTATAAAATAATTTTCACCCCCGGGAAGGGGCGGTATCCACCCTCAGGGTAAAGGTGCAAGGTGGTACCATGTCACCTTTGTTTCTTGACGTATCCTCTAACCACTGACCAATTTTCGTGAAAATCGATGAAGGTAATCGTTGATTTTTACCTTCAGTGACTGCACTATACAAAATAAATTGCAATTTACTGATCTAAATGCGCGTAATTTGGAAGCTTATAAATTATTAAATGATATGTAGTCGCCAAATAATTAATTTAATGCATTTTAAGTACAACTTTCTCTTTAGCCGGGAAGATAGGGTGGTTTTCTTGCGAAGGGGTTGTAGCTCAATAATCGAAATGCACGTGATTTAATAGTTTATTCTTAGAGTATATAAGCTATAGGAATTATATCCGCAATACGATATATTTTAAGTTTTCTCAGCATTTTTCTCTTAGGTTAAATCAATTAAAGGGTTGTTTGGGGGTGAAGAGGATGAGCTCAAAAATCGAAACTATATAATTTCAAGAGCTCATAAATAACTCGTAATTCTGCCGCAAAAACCGATTCAATATTCCTATTTTTAAGTAGTGGGGGGGGCTGACTCAGCCCCCCCCCCCCCAATAAAGTATTAAATTCCTGCTCACTGGAACGAGCTCAAAATTTTTAGTTTGCGGAATATGAAAGCTCATAAATAGCTCATAAATCAGGGCTATTTGTTTTTTAATTTTTGCAAGTGGGGGGGGGGGCAGCTCAACACGGGTACAATATTCCAGCTACAAAAGAGCTGATATGAATATTACGTCGCGCGAAAATGTATTTTCATTTTGTTGGAAAATGAAATTATAGTTTTATTTTAAAAGATGTTTCCATAATATTTGCTAAAATTAAAGTAAAACGCGCCACAAAAGTGTAACTTTGATAGATTTTGTATTTTGAAGATCTATTTTGTGGCGCGTTTTACTTCAAAATTTAGCAAATATTATGCAAACACCTTTTAAAACAAAACTATAATTTTATTTTCCAACAAAATGAAAATACATTTTCGCTCCACGTAATATGCATATCAGCTCTTTTTTAGCTGGAATATTGTATGCGCCACTCATTTTTACGGCGTTTAGCGGTTTTTTATTCTTGTATCAGGAGTTTTTCAAGTTATTTATAAATTAAACGTATGAAGTTGAATGTAATATTTTTTGATTCCACGTTAAGCGGTATAAATGGTCCTTTCTAGCATTATCTCTCAAATGATCTAGTGCACATCGAATGTACACTAGATTTTTTTCTATTCGAAATAGATTGAAAAGAAAATATTGGGATGGCCGGTAAATGAAATTTTCCTATCAAATTTAGCGTCATAACCACTACAACTACATAAACTATTTCGGCGATAATGGTCAAATGGATTATACTTTGGAGCTTTGATAACTTCGAAGCGGCTTAACCGATTTTAATCACTAAACGTGAGTTTGAATCGTATTAACAAGTAGTATCTGATGCATTCAAGGTCAAGTATGATAACTAAAGGTATTACAGGAATTATTGAGCTTGAAAAACCGTTCTTCCCATAGGAAATAGATTTGATCACACTTATGAAGCTTATAACTTAAATTATATGAATTATTTGAATATCTTGATAGTGAATGTTTGGTTTATGCCTCCTCCTCCTAAGTGCCTTCTCTATTGAAGTTGGCGATCAATATGGCGATTAGATTTTACAACATATATTTAATAGCGGAACTTTAAGATTTTTTTTAATATGGATTACTTTCCTTACAGCGCTGTATGCGGTTTAGGAGGAGCATTTTATGTATGGATGCATCGTCAGTACGTTTTATTTATGAGGAATAGTAAAATTATTAACAACTTCTTAAAAAGAAGGTAAGTTCTTACATACAGCAAAATATTTTGTATACAACCTTAGTATTATCAAAGTCATAATCATCATCATCATCATCATCATCATCATCATCATCATCATCAACAGCTAATCCGTCCATCGTCGGATGTAAGCCTCCGTTAGATATATTCATTCATTTGTGTTCCCTGTTTTCTGTTTCCATTCGTGGCCAGTCATTCGCTTGATGTCATCAGTTCATTGGTTTGAGGTCTGCCTCTACTTTTCTTACTTGTTCTTGGTCGTCATTCAAGAATTCGCTTCGTTCAACTGTTGTATTCCATTCTTCCTTTGTGTCCTGCCCAGTTTCATTTTAACATGGCAATCTTTTGAATCACATCTGTTAGGTAATTTTGAATGTCTTCTTATTTCTTCGTTAAATTTGCCATTGCTGAACTTAAGGTTAAGCATTTTCCGTTCCATAGCTCTCTGCGTCACCTAAAGTTTATGGACTATGCTGTTGTTAGAAGCCCATGTTACAGTTCCATATGTCAGAAGCGGCCATACGTACTGATCAAAGGTTTTTGCCTTTAAAGTATTTGGTAAGTTTGATTTGAATACGGTTTGTAATCGACGAAATGTTGCCCATGCTAGAGAACATCTTCCATTTAAATTGTATATATTATTATTTTCCAGAAGTATATCCTCAGTTATATCTAGAGGTTTGTTGGTTATATATTTAGTATTTGCCATATTTATTATTAATCCTATTATTTTGATTTTGTATTTAGGTATAATAACATTTCCTACAATTCGTCTGTGTCGTTTGCTATTAGAGCAACAGCATCGGCAAATCTTCGGTTCAGGTTTTCGTCGTCTATCGTCACATGATGTACTTTCCTATTTAAAAAAAAAAATCAAAGGTATGACTGCCACCTGAAGATGGATCGCGTAAAGTTCGAAATATTGATGCTATAATATACTATGATTATTTTAAAAATCGACCTCTCAGAGCGTTTTGCTTATGTACTAAAAATAAATAAGTTACTCTATAGGGGTAACACTTATTCCAGCGCACTGTATACAGGGTGTCATGAGGAACTGTACATACTCCTACCTCGTATGGAAGCTCCTATGGGGAATAACAGATGACCATTAAAAAGTGTCTGCTTCCATTTTTTAATAATATACAGGGCGAGTTATTAATTTTTTTAGAAATTTTTATTCGTCATAATTTTTGAACGGAAGATTGATGTCTGTTATTTTGGTCAATAACTATTACCACTCAATCAACTGAATTATTCAAACTAGAAAAAAATCAGGTGCGGCTTTAAAAAATTAGTTTGTTTTGGTCTTAGAAAAAATTTGTCTATGAATTAAAAATTTGGTGAAGTGAACTATAGATTTAAAAAAATTAACTTTTATTACAAAAATTCATTTTATCTGAACAAGCATTTAGTTTATACGTTACCACTCAACCGATTTATTCAAACTAAAAAAAATCAGGTCCGGATTTAAAAAATTAGTTCGTTTTGATCTTGGAAAAAATTTCACCCTGTATATGGTTTTTGAAACCTCTAATAAGAATTTTAGAAATTAGACAAATAGGCAATTAAACTGGCAGATTTATTTTTTCCCCACTCGATTACTTAATTTTTTATAAAAAAAATCAAATTTGACTATGAATTAAAAGTTTGGTGAAGTAAACCATAGATTTAAAAAAAATAGCTTCTCTTGCAAAATCTATTTTTTTGAACATATATTTAATTTATACATATGCTTGTGCTATACGTTGTAAATAATAAAACCCTTTTAGGGTTAAAATCAGGTGATCTAGGTGGTCATGCATGAGGCCCTCCGCGCCCTATCCACCTATTTCCATAAGTCACAGGAAGATGTTGACGAACAGCAACTGAGAAATGTGGTGATGCTCCATCGTGCATAAAGTACATACCTCGGGCGGCTACATTGGCAAGTAGATTCGGCAAAATATTTTGTAAAATATGATAATGCAAAAAAGTACAAATAGTGTAAGAAACACAAATAAATAATAACAATGGCGAACGAAAAGTTAAATTATGTACTCAAACAACGAAAATGTCAAATTATCATTTTTATACACATGCATAGTATCAATACATGATGAGAAGGTAGTGATGCAAAAATCAAAGAAAAAAATATTTCTTTTTGTTTTTGTTTAATTTAGGTTTATTTGTTTATCTCCTTTTTGACAAACAAATATTATACAAGATGATATTTTAGTATTATTCAAAACAACCTGTTCCTTTTGAAATTCTGGAAATTGGCTAAAAAGGTTGTATTATTTAAAGCATATAGCACGAGCAGTGGTAGTATTATGACTTATAAATTAAATATTTTTTCAAGAAAAAAAAGTAATTTTTGTAATAAAAGTTAATTTTTTTTAATCTATGTTTCACTTTACCAAACTTTTAATTCATAGTCAATTTAATTTTTTTATAAAAAATTAAGTGATCGTGTGGGGAAAAAATGAATATGCCGTTTTATTTGCCTACTTGTGTAATTTTTAAAATTCTTATTAGAGTTTTTAAAAATCGTAAACAGGGTGAATTTTTTTTCAAGACCAAAACGAACTATTTTTTTAAATCCTGACCTGATTTTCTTCTAGTTTGATTAAATCAGTTGATTGGGTGGTAATAGTGTAACGATTGCCCAAAATAAGAGACACATCGATCTTACCGTTCAAAATTATGACAAATACAAATTTCTGTAAAAATTAACAACTCGCCCTGTATATTATTAAACAATGGGAGCAAACACTGTTTAATGGTCATTTGTTATTCCCCATAGAGGCCTCCATACGAGGTAGAAGTATGTACAGTTTCTCATGACTCACCCTGTATCAGTTATGTATTATATCTTTCAGTCGATTTTTATATCCAGCCATCGTGTCGTTACTGGTGTCAACGGCTACATTTCCTTTGGGTACTGGACAATTCATGGCCGGAGACTTAACCACACATGGACAAGTTGCGTCTCTATTCAGCAACTTTACGTGGACAAATCACAACGTATCTGTGGATCAAGACGAAGTAATAGGACATTGGAGAACTCCATGGACCGGAGTTTATGTCAGTTTAACTTGTTATGTGCTTTTTACTGTGAGTATAATATTTTGAGTAAGAGCTGTAGTAGTTTTGTATACTATTTTTATAAATGGAGTACTCTTGTTCCCCTACCTAGAACGAATCCGCATTGTTCTTGGGGAATTTGTGGCAAAAGAATTGATTTTAGTATTTCGTGGTGGTTAGTACTTTGCACGTATGGGATATCAATGCTACTGTACGGTAATTGCTGCAATCTGTCGGTGAACCTTTCTTATATAAGGGAATAAAAGTGAGTTTACCCCAGTCATTTAGCCACTTTCCGGTATTCCAGACCTCCAGTCCGTACTTCTCCCGTTTCTTTGACTGTCTCAGCTGTTATTCCATTTTTCTCTTCTGCTTTTCTGAATTTTAGCTTTTGTATTTCCGCCCCAACTTCACATTTCAGTATTTGTGGATATTTTTCATAACTTCTTTTCTCTGTATTATTGTCCGAATCATTGTTAAAGAATATTAATTCGCAATATTGTTTCTACACCCCTGTGATGCCTTCTGGGTTTGTTATTATATTTCCACTATTATTTTTGATGATCTGTGTCTGCGGTTTGAATTCTCTCGGTAGATATTTGACTTTTGAGAAAAGTTCTCTAGATTCTGGGTTGTCTGCACGTTCTGTTATTAGCAGACTTTTAAATTATAAAACCAAAACTATGTAAATTGTAAATTTATAAACCGTTACACGTACTTAAGTATTTTACCATCTACTTCGCCAACTTTCATGGCTGCGTAATATTAGACAATGGTGTGATTCCTCAGTAGAAGAATTATTTCGCAAAGCAGCCGATAAAGAAATGTTTCAGGAAATTGTAAATGTGATGATGGCCAACGTCTGAATACAGACACGGCATCTAAAGAAGACACGTAATTATTAACTCTTGATTATTTCTTTTACTTTAGTTCTTCTTTTCGATTATCTGTTCTACAGTCCCAGTTCCCAGTGGCAGTTTCATACCTGTGTTTAAAATCGGTGCAGCTCTAGGCAGAATAGTTGGAGAACTAATGCACTATTGGTTTCCTACAGGTAATTTGGACAAAAATTTATACACATTAACGGCAGTAACAATAAATTTATTATTGTAGGTATGCGATATGGAGGAAAAATAGCAGAAATAGTTCCAGGTGGCTATGCTACCGTTGGTGCTGCAGCTTTTAGCGGTGCTGTAACTCATACCATTTCAGTATCGGTTATAGTGTTTGAGATGACTGGCCAGATCACCCATATTATTCCTATAATGATTGCAGTGCTTATCTCAAATGCCATAGCAAGTCTTCTGTTTCCTAGTATTTACGACAGTATTATTTTGATCAAAAAGCTTCCTTACTTACCCGATCTTCTACCCAGCAGCAGTGGTAAGCTTACACAATCTATAATATAGGTATAAATAGTTTACTCTGGGCTAATTAGCAAAATTCATGGAAAAGTTATTTACCAGCAATTTTATTGCTGGAATCGAACTATAAGATCCTCCATATTAATAATATAGGTATGCAAAGTCCGCAGATAGTGTGCTACTTTTTTTATAAACAAAATGGCGCCGACAAATCATATTTTTTCAATTATTGCTCTATAACTCCGAATATTTTAACTTTACAACAAAAACACTCAAATAAAAATTCACCGCAATTAAATTCTGCATAGAGATATGTTTTTCACGATTAGCTCCGACGAAAATTTTCCTCGGAAAATGCGGGTGTTCCTAACAAAAACTCTAATAATTTTCAAATAAAGTTTTAGGTAAGTAATTATTAATCAATAATTGAATAACTTAGTGACATCAAAGCTTTCTTGGTATAGATTGTAATTCCAGAAGCCGGTGAAAATTAAACAAATATTTTAGCAACAATTCAATTGTTAATTAACAATTTATGATCGCAATAAAAACCAAAATAATCATGATACATTGATCAAACTTATAAAGATTATAAAGATGAGATGCTTATTTAATATTTTATCGACAAAATATTAATTTTTCTTTTTTTTGCATAATCTTTAAATTTTGAAAAAAAAATAGTTATAATACGCGGGTCTAATTAGTAAAGTACAAAGAAAGGTTATTTACCAGCAATTTTATTGCTGGAATCGAATTATAAGATCCTATATATTATTAATATAGGTATGCAAAGTCCGCAGATAGTGTGCTACTTTTTTTATAAACAAAATGGCGCCGACAAATCGTATTTTTTTCAATTATTGCTCTATAACTCCGAAGATTTTAACTTTACACCAAAAACACTCAAATAAAAATTCACCCCAATTTAATTCTACATAGAGGCATGTTTTTCCCGATTTGCTTTAACGAAAATTTTCCTCGAAAAATGTGGGTTTTCCCAACAAAATCTCGAATTTTCAAATAATTTTTTTGGGCCAGTAATTATTGATTAATGATTATTATTTAGCTTAGTGAAATAAAAGATTTCTTGGTATAGATTATAAATTCAGAAGGCGGTGAAAATGAAACGAATATTTTAGCAACAATTCAATTCTTAATTAACAATTTACAGTCGCAATAACAACCAAAATAATCATGAGACATTGATCAAACTTGAAAAGATTATAAAGGTGTGATGCCTATTTAATATTTTGTCGACAAAATATAAATTTTTCATTTTTTTGCATAATCTTTAAATGTTTAAAAAAAATTGTTATAAACAAATTAACATTTCTCAGAAATTGTTTATTATATTCTAATTTTAAAAAATACTTAAAATGCGTATTTCGTAGGTCTTGAAAATGAATGCTTTAAAAAAAATTTCCAACCATTTGCAAAAAAGTTATGAAACAGCAAAGTAAATATACGATTTCTCCGTTGTTTATAATTTGTTTTAATTGTTTCAAAGCTCAAAAGTGAGGCTATGGTACAATCTAATTACTCACAAAGAATGTCAAAAATTAGTGCAATGGTTATATTTTAATCAAAGATTAAAAATACTTTTTTGTAATTTTTAGCGCAAAAGTATGCCTGATACAGAGTCGGAGCTAAAATGTTCACTCCAAGCGACTGACACGCAGCATACATTATTTATTAAAAGTGTACGTCGCGCGGCCGCCGCTCGTCGCTCCGAGTGAAGATTTTAGCTACAGTACTGTATTATTCTACTTTCGCGCGTGTAAATTACAAAAAAATATATTTATAATCTTTAATTAAAATATAACCATTAAACTTTGTAAATAATTAGCTTGTACTTTAAACTCACTTCTACGCTTTGAAGGAATTAAAAAAATGTATAAACACCGTAGTAATCGTATGTTTACTTTGCTGTTTCATAACTTTTTTGCAAATGGTTGCAAAAAAGTTTTAAAGCATTCATTTTCAAGATATTTGAAATGTGCATTTTAGTTATTTTTTAAAATCATAATATAATAAAAACTTTCTGAGAAACGTTAATTTGTTTATAACTATTTTTTTTAACATTTAAAGATTATGCAAAAAAATTAAAAGTTTATATTTTGTCGAGAAAATGTTAAATAGGCATCTCATCTTTATAAGATTTCAAAGTTTGATCAGTGTATCATAATTATTTTGGTTATTATTGCGACCGTAAATTATTAATTAACAATTGAATTGTTGCTAAAATATTCGTTCAATTTTCACCAGCTTCTGGAACTATAATCTAAACCAAGAAGGCTTTTAAGTCACCAAATTATTTAATTATTGGTTGATAATTACTTATCTAAAACTTTATTTGAAAATTAAAAATTTTGTTGGGAAAACCTGCATTTTCCAAAGAAATTTTCGTCAGAGCAGATCGGGAAAAACACGTCTCTATGCATAATTTAATCACGGTAAATTTTTATTTGGGTGTTTTTGTTGTAAAGTTAAAATCTTCTGAGTTATAGAGCAATCATTGAAAAAAACACGATTTTCGTGCGCCAATTTGTTTATAAAAAAAAGTAGCATACTATCTGAGGACTTTGCATACCTATATTATTAATATACAGAGAGAGTCTGTAAAGTGGAATAAATTCAATATCTCAAATACTAATTGTTTTTTTGGAAAATGCTCAGACCCGTCGATTAGTATTTCAAATTGTCCTTTTTGACATTCAATAATAATGTATACAGGGTGTCCCAATTTAGAGATATGACGTCATCGTCGATTTTCTTAAATGGCAACACTGTCATTTTGATAGCTAATTTGATAGGGTTTGTAAAGTTATACATAACTGCAAAATATCAAATTTTTATTCTCTACCATTTACAAGATAATAGAAAATAACAAAGTTATATCTGTAATTTGGAATATATTCAATAATTAAAATACTAACTGTTTTTTTGAAAAATTCTCAGACCCGTCGATTAGTATATCAAATTGTCCTTTTTGACATATAATAATAATGTACACAGGGTGTCCCAATTTAGAAATATGACGTCATCGTTGATTTTCTTAAATGGCAACACTGTCATTTTGATAGCTATTTTGATAGGGTGTGTAAAGTTATACACAACTGCAAAATTTCAAATTTGTATTCTCTACCATTTAGATGATAATAAAAAATAACAAAGTTATGAAAAAGAAGTGATCAACTAATAATTGAATTTAATTATTTCAATAAATTAAGCAAAAACTCATAATGTTGCCCTCAATTATTGTCAAATTGTCAATGGGCAACGTTATGAGCATTTTCTTAATTGAAATAAATAAATTCAATTATTATTTGATTACTTTTTGTTCTTCATAACTTTGTTATTTTTTATTATCTTTTAAATGGTAGGGAATAAAAATTTGAAATTGTTCAGATGTGTATAACTTTACACACGCTATCAAAATAGCTATCAAAATGATAGTGTTGCCATTTAAGAAAATCAACGATGACGTCATATCTCTAAATTGGGACACCCTGTATACATTATTATTATATGTCAAAAATGACAATTTGATATACTAATCGACGGGTCTGAGCATTTTTCAAAAAAACAGTTAGTATTTTAATTATTGAATATATTCCAAATTACAGATATAACTTTGTTATTTTCTCTTATCTTGTAAATGGTAGAGAATAAAAATTTGATATTTTGCAGTTATGTATAACTTTACAAACCCTATCAAATTAGCTATCAAAATGACAGTGTTGCCATTTAAGAAAATCGACGATGACGTCATATCTCTAAATTGGGACACCCTGTATACATTTTTATTGAATGTCAAAAAGGACAATTTGAAATACTAATCGACGGGTCTGAGCATTTTCCAAAAAAACAATTAGTATTTGAGGTATTGAATTTATTCCACTTTACAGACTCTCTCTGTATAGGATCTTATAATTCGATTCCAGCAATAAAATTACTGGTAAATAACTTTTCCCAAAAATGGCCTATTCTCCGATAATCAGCCCAGACTAGTTGCATTTTGTTTATTTTAAGTTAAATTTAGTTTATGTGTTCCTTTCATATCCATTCATGGCTGATCATCCTCCTCACAAAAAAAATTGAACAATTATCCTCTAACCTAACTGGATAAATAAAAAAAAATTGTTTTCACTTCTAATATTTTTTTATTTATTATACCAATAAGCCAAGGGTACTTTGTACTACAATCTGATCAAGAAGGTCTATTTTAACCTCAATTATTAGAGTTGACATATAAACACCAATACAGTACAAATAACTGCATATGCAGACGATGTAGTTGTTTGATAGACGAGTAGTAGGAACAAGCCAGGACTAATGGAAGCGATCAAATAAATTGATCCTGAAGCACGAAAAAGTCGGTTTAAAATAAACGAAGCAATAACGAAATACATGGCCGTCAAAAGGACACCTAACAATGAAAATAACATCGCAATAGACAACTATACTATTGAACGTGTGGATGCCATCACATATTCTGGGCACATAATTCAATCAAAAGAATTCCGTAAGTAGCGAAATTAATGATAATCCGAAACGAATAGGAACCAGAAGAACAAGAAGGCTGATTAATCGCTTTCTTTTATAGGTGAAATTAACCCATTAACGCCCAAGTTTTTTTTATTTAAAAATCTTTACTTTTAGGGTTGATTTGATGAAAATGTTAATAATTTAATCCAAAAAAACAAGTTTTTCGGTTTCCTGTCTTTTTTTTTAATTATATGGTGTTACCATATGGTAACGCTGGGCGCTTAAGGAATTTTTAGGATCGTTGAAACCAAAATTTTTTATTTTTTTTTTTAAATATTTATTTGAGAATATTTTCATCATCTGGTGTGGTATCTTATAAAACAATTAACACACAAACCAACGTTTCATTTTTTACACATTGTTCGTCCAGATGTTGTACATCTGTCTCCAGCACATCGCCTTCTACTGCTTGATGTAACAAATGGTCGAAGCGATCAAAACGAAGATCTGGCAAGTTCTGTCTATGTAGACTAGGTCTTGCTGTATATAAGGGACGACTTCCATATCTTGCGAGAACTTGGGCCAATTCTCTCCTAAACGATAGCAAGGATATATTTTTTTATTTATTTTTTTATATAAATGCCATGAATTATGGTCTGCAACATCCAACAACCATGTTACAATTTGCCAGTACCATTTTTTACTGCAAATTGCTACTCGGTAGGTTGAAACACCTTGATCCATCCACTCGGTACCCACCATATTTTGTTGTATTCAGCAATATAGTGAGGCCGACTTACTTGAATGTGGCCTTTTTCTTCATGAGAAAATCTTTTTAGCGTGCCCAATGCTGAATCACCACAACTCGTAGATGCTATTGTAACAACAGAGTTATCTTTCCGTCACACCAGTAACCCTATCGCTTGTGCTAACAAAGATCCACGACTGAAAAAAAAATAAGATTATGACTCCGTAAGCGCCCACCGCAACCATATGGTAACGGCGTACTTTGACTGTTCCTACCGAATTCGCTACATTTAATTGTTGATAAAATACAACAATTTATAATAAGTTGGGGTATAATAAACTTAGTTTTTTTTAATTATGCAAATATAGTTACTAGAAGACTCTCAAAAATTGCTTACGCAAAACGGACGTCCATCTTTTCTATAAATTTAAACCACACTGTCATATGATTATCTCTCGACGGTTAAGAAAAGGCTAAAATACGAATCCGTTACGTTTTATGGGTGCCTGAAGTATTCCTAGAAACGATAGTTCTCAAAATATGTGGCTGACTAATTCCATGGGCATACCGCAGAATTTTTAAAAATCATGTGTTTTACGTTACCATATGGTAACGCTGGGCGCTAATGGGTTAACATGCACAGATTTTGTACCAATAATTTTAATTCTCCATTTTTTTGTTCAATGATTGATTTTATTCGCTGAGGTCTGTAGTTCTCTCGCAGATTCTTCATGGTCTTCTTCAACTGATAGGATGGCTTGGTCGTCGCCGAAATTACCTATCATATCTTTCTTAAGGAATAGGTAGAGTAGATTGCATTGGTTACCGCTTGAATTTCTTTCAGTGCAGAATCGACCTTCTCGTGCTTAAAGAATGTCTTTGAAATGTAAGATTCCAATAATTGAGAGTGTTGTTTTTTCGGTATTCCCCTTTTTAGTTTGTGAATGAGGCCCTTGTCTGAATTACGATTTATACTTAATGTCATATTATTATTTTAGGTATGTACAATGTATACGTTGAAAATTTTATGGTACGTGACGTCAAATACATATTTTATGGAATGTCATACCAGCAACTAAAAGTAGTGTTAAAAGAAAACAGGCAGCGAAAGAGTTTTCCTTTAGTTGACAACCCTGAAAATATGGTTCTTCTAGGATCAATACAGCGAATGCCTCTGATACAAATTATCGAAAAACATATCGGAAAAGAGCGTCGATTACAGGTATAAAGTAATATAGATTTTATTCGTTGAAATACCTAATTGTTGCTACGCCTCTGGTAATAAAATCAGTTTTATCATGGTTTTACCTACCTAATAGTTGTCCCTCAATACCTGATAGGCCTGGCAGTCATAATTTGAATGCAGTTAGTAGTCTAGTAAAATAAAATTACACTACATGTAAATCAAAATGTAAATTCGTACAGATTGAAACAAATTTTATATCAAAGTTTAGGTGGGTACAAAAGATATTTTCAAGAAAGTATCCAAATCATACTAGGGGATCATTGTTTAAATAATTAAAAAGGGGTAATTTTTGCAAAAAATTTACTTTTTTAACTGCTGAGGTCATTCAATTACTAATGAAGTTCTCTAGGATTGTTTTCTGCAAAGTTAAAGGGTAAATCTTTCACATAAGACTAAATTAAATTTTACCCCCTATTTATTTAAATAATTATACATAAAACTTTAAAAACAAATTTGAAAAAAATTATTTTTAGCGGTTTAAATAAGCACTATAAAATATCTTATTTTACAGGAGAAGTTGCGATATATTATCAGGATTATTCAAAAAAAATGGTCCAAAGCGGCATAACGGCATAGTTAGTTATTTTGATTCATTCATTCATTCATTTTAAACATCCAATATCTCTCAAACTGATGACTTTATCTATACCAATAAAGTTATTTACATACAAAGTATTGGAGAATCGAAAAATTTCGCTAAAATAGTAATTCACTCAGTGGCGTAGAATTTGGGAAGGGTCAATCATTCACTATCCCCTGTAGTACGCCTCTGTCACTAGCTAGAAACGTTTATTAATCACAATTTAGTAGGGTGTAAAATAGCCACACTTTCTGCCAAGTATGATAAGGATACGTCAAATAGTTTTAAAGTACTTGGTAACAATAATTTTTAAACTTTTAAATAAAGCACCCTGTAACTCAGTAAGTATCCACATTTTATTTAAGAGATTTTAGTTAAATCTTAATATTTTTAGGTCTAAAATCTATAACTCAGAGACTCGACATTCTTAATAAAATTTAACCCTAAAAGGGCCAGTAGTAATATAACTCCAAGAAAAAAAAGAAGAAGAAAAAACGACCAAAAAATTTTGTTAATTAGTAAAAAATTCCCAGGAACCCAATTATCAAAACGGCATTTCAAAATATATAATCCCCGCGACGTTATTAAAAAAAATATATAAACAAATTTGAATTATTATCAAATGACAGTTTAGGGGGGAGTTTAATTGAAATTTGAATTTATCAATGCATTTATCAAAAATATACATAAAAATAAAAATAATAAGATTTAATACAGGTCAATATTTCTTTGACAACAACCGCGTTTTTGTAATTGAAAATATAATAACATTTAATAAGCAAATTCAATATCTCAAAAAATATTAAATATTTTTCGACCAATTTTTTTTTGCTTAATACTGGTAACATAGCGCAACTTAGTCTGTAAAAGAAGATATTTTATAGTGCTTATTTAAAACTATAAAAATACTTGTTTGCAAATTTGTTTTTAAAGTTTTATATACAATTATTTAAATAAATAGGGGGTCAAATTTAATTAAGTAAGTCTCATGTGAAAGATTTACCCATCAACTTTGCCCCATAGACCTTTATTAATAAGTGAATTACCTCAGCAGTTAAAAAAGTATTTTTTTGCAAAAATGACCCTTTTTAATTATTTAAACAATGACCCCCTTGTATGATTTGGATACTTTCTTGAAAATATCTTTTTACCCATCTAAACTTTGATATAAAATTTGTTTTAACCTGTACGACTTTACATTTTTACTTTTTTTTATTTTATTAGGCTATAGTATGAATATTAAATCCATCTAGTGTGGACGCCGCTTTTATTAGTTTTAGCGTTACAACTCTCGCGTATTTGTGTTATAAGTGTGAATTTTAAAGTTTTAAAGAGTTTTTAAGAGTTTTAAAGTTAAAAGTCTTGCTCATTTGAGTGATAAATATGAATTTAGATTCCATCTAGTGACGACGCTGGATTTATTTAGTTTGAGTGCCGTCTCTTGCTTATTTATGAAGAAAATGATCGCTTAGTTATCTACGAGTTTGGACGCAATTCTTTTTCTTGCAGTACCGTCTCCTATCGGAGGTTGGCTACCATCACAGAATCTTAACTTTGTTGGCTGCAGCTCTGAACAACTATATTGAACTGCACCCATACCACTCCCTTAAATTTCGCAACCAGGAAATCCTCCTACGTCCCACATTTCTCTTTCCCGAGATTTTTCCTTGGATTATGAGTCTTAGCAGAGAGTACTTTTCTCCTCTCATTATGTGGCCTAGATACTCCAGTTTTTTCGTTTGTATGGTTTTTATGACTTCGCATTCCTTCCCCATCTTCAGCAAAACATCTTGATTTGTTACTCTTTCTGTCCATGGTATTTTCCACATTCTCCTGTAACACCACATCTCGAATGCCTCAATGTTTTTGATGTTTATCTTTTTCAGTGTCCAAGCTTCCATGCCGTACAGCACAACGGAGAAAACATAGCACCTTAACATTCTCGTTCTTTATATTTATGTCCCGGCTGCATAGGAACTTTTTCATTTTGACATACGATTGTCTCGCTATCTCAATTCGCCTCTTGATTTCTCTTGTCTGGTCATTAGTATCAGTGAAGTAAACCCCTAAATATTTGTAGGACGTAACTCTTTCAACTGGCTAATTATTTATGGTTAAATTCACATTGGTGTATAGCTTCTTTGTTACAATCATGAATTTAGTCTTTTTGATGTTCAGTTTTAAACCATACTTATTGGTATGAGTGTTTATGTTTTCCATCAAATACTGTAAATTTGCTAGGTTATCTGTTACTATTAGCGTGTCATCAGCGTATCGTATATTGTTAATTAACTCTCCGTTAATGTTCATACCAATGTTTTGCTCTAGAAGCGCTTCCTGACATATTGTTTCGCTATATATATTGAATAGTAGTGGAGAAAGCACACAACCCTGACGCACACCTCGACGAATCTCAATTTCTTCGGTTAAGTCATTATCAACCTTGATTTTTGCTGTTTGTCCCCAGTACAACCTGGATATGATGTTAATGTCGCGACTGTCGATGTTTTTGCTTCTTAAGATTTCATACAGCTTCTTTTTTGGACGCAATTATTAATTAGCAAATTCGAACTAGTTTAGACACCGCAAAATATTTACGCCAAATTTAGTTTGCCTTAGATCAATATATTGTGTGTCTAGCTAATAATTTAAAAGCTACACCTTGCGCAAACGCTTATTATTAATTAAGTTGATTAGTGCTAAAGGAAACATCCTCAGTTCATGTACTAATTAGTGACCTTTAAACTTTAGTTGTTTGTTGTTTTGTGCTTGTGTTTCGCGGACGTGTGAATTGGACAGTGAATTCGGCGGTTGAAATATAAGAACTTTACGAAATAGCTTATTTTAGTAATGGTAACAAAGTTAGCCATTAAATTAAATATTTGTTAATGCTTTTATTCCTACATTAGTGATTTGTCCTTCGATTTGTGATTTATTACATTGCTTATTACACTGTAAATGGTAGTAAGATCGCCATCCTAATTTATTGTTATAGGTCTCCTGGATTTCGTATAGTTTTTTTTTTTTTTTTTTTTTTTTTTTTTATTTAATGGCATAGACATTAGTCATTCAGCCAGTTGCAATAAACAATATACAATCCTATCCCTAATACAAAATTAAACAGAAACAATATAGTAATACAATAAATAATACAATACAACAATAATACAATAAAAACAATAATGGAACTCTGATAAAGTGATAAAACATTTATGACAAAAAAAAAAGATGCAAATCTGAACTTAAATCATAAAAAATATCATGCCAGCGTACAAATCTTATAGGACCGTGCGTGTATCTGACAAGAAAGCTATAATAATATTGTATATTTGTTGTGAGCCTGTAGCCAGCAAAGACTGTATATTGAATGGTGCATGCATATCAAGTTTAATTAAATTTTTATAGAGAGAGTTTGAATGCTGTTGAAACTTAGTACACTCAAAAAAGACATGATCAAGATCACCCTGCTTTCCGCAATGTTTGCAATTATTGTCTTCAATCACATTTATTTTATATAAATGACTTGGATAGCAAGCATGCCCAAAACGTAGTCGATTTATAGTTGTTATATATTTACGTGGAGCTTTAAAACTCTTAAACCAGGTACTTTGTGGAATCACTGGTTGTAAAGTGGTGTATCTTGTGGGGTTTGTTAAGCAATAAAGATTCCATTGATCTTTCCATATCGATAGTTGGTTTCTTTTAAAAATAGTAATAACATCTGATACACATAAAGAATATGACAATAAAGTGCCTGATGTTATACTGGATTTAGCTAAGTAGTCTACATACTCATTATCTTTGAGTCCAATATGTGCCTTAACCCAAATAAATTTTATATTGAAGCCAGAGTCTTCTAACTGCTTTAACATATCCTTTATTAAAAATATGTGAGGATTACTAAATGTTTTGGGCAAAAAAGTATTTTTGATATTCTGTAAAACTGATAGGCAGTCTGAAAGAATTAACGTTTTTTTAGTATAAGAGTTTTTAATATATTTCAACGCTTCGAGTATGGCCAATGATTCCGCAGAGAATTTCGTATAGTTACAAGACTACTTAAAGATTCAATTTTCTTACTTTAATTTGTCTTGTTAATCTCATTGTTGGGTATCAGTACGGTTTGAAAATAAATTTAAATATAACAAAAGTGATGACAAATCAAGATATCACAATCGACTTAGATGGAAGTGAGATCGAAAGTGTCGAAGAATATATAGATATACGTAGATATAGATAACTAGAAGAATCCGAATGACTTGGACAGTAGTAGCAAGACTCAGTGATGTGTTGAAAAACAAAAAGATAACAGTAAATCTAAAGAAACAGGTATTCAACAGTTGTATTCTACCAGTTATGACCTATGGAATAGAGACCACGACACTTACAGAGGTAAATCAGCCAATAGATTGAGAACGGTACAGAGGGCGATCGAAATGAGGATGTGCGAAGCAGGACGAATGTGGAAGATGTAATTGGAAGAATTGCGCAAATAAAATGGAACTAGATAGGACACACGACACGACAAAACATCGAAAGGTGAACGAGAAACATTGTACATTGGAGACCTCGCGAGCACAGTCATAGTAGAGGAAGACGACAAAAATGATGGCTAGACGGTGTCAAAGCAAACATGGGGAAACTGGCACCAAATAGTACAAAACAGAGAAGAATGGAGAACTCATGAGGAGGCCTTTGTTCAGGAGTGGATGCAAACAGGCTGAAGAAGAAAGAAGATCTCATTTTTCTACAAGGTTATAATAATATCTGACTGTTAACCATATAATATACTGCAATATTTTTAGAGGTTTGAGCAGAAAGAAAAAGGCTCAGAAACTTGAGAGAATGGTTTCAAATACCAGAAGCTGCGAACATAATACATGCGGCACAAAACAGAGAAACCTTTCGTTTGATGGTCGCCAACCTTCGGTAGAAGACGGCACATAAAGAAGAAGAATGTTTTTACTTTTTATTTACAGACTTTAATTTTTTAATTTATGTACCTACAATCTTCTCACACTTATTTTAACTTTAACACTAAAAACACAACTAATTAACTTATAATTTATTTATTACTGGACGATAAAATATTTTAGACTGGTGCTTACCATTAACATTAGGTATCTTCTAGAAATTCGGAAGTCACTGAACGCCTCGCTAATGTGCGATAAGTAGGGCCGGCATAATACTGCATAATAACATAAATATTACCTATTACAGGATCGGTACGTATTTTCGGCTGCAATGCTATTCAAATGGGGATTCATTTTTTTCGAATCCTGAGAAAACTAATAAGTATTTTTGAAAAATTTAAACGCAGAATGAATGATTACGTTATTAGCGAGGGCCGAAAGTCCCTGAGAACTTCTATAATGTTTATTTTAATAAGTTACAGGGGTGAAAAACTAAGAGAAAATTTAGTGTGATTTTTAATTTCAAATATATCATTCAAAATAAACTTTTTATTTATTCTAAGGGACTTTCGGCCCTCGGTAATAATTTAGTCTTTTATTCTGCGTTTAAATTTTTCAAAAATATTTATTGGTTTTTTCAGGATTTGAAAAAAATGAACACAATGCCGTGGTAATATTTTCCAAATCTATCTTTGTCTTACAACGCACTCAGCCGAATATAATATTGTCAGCATATAATATTGTCAGTTAGAGACTGACAATCAGTGACAATTTTAAATATTTGACATTGCATCGGGAATATGTTGAGTTATTGATTAAATATTATTGATATATAGTGTATTTGATAAATAATTGATTTTAGACGTGAACTTAATAAAAAGTTATTTATTGTGTATTATTTGTGGAAGATCCAAGCAGAGAATACATCAGGATAATATATTCTGTGATCCAAGTATTTTGTTGTTAAAGATGTTCAAAATTGTAAGCGTTCCATAACAATATATTATTAAAAAATCACTTTAACACTTTTCCTCTTTTCTCGATTGAGTATTAGTCTTTATTGTACAAATAAATTATTACCATCACTGAATACATAGTTAGTGAAAAAATTATCACATTTATTAACTGAATTAATAATTTGCAATTATAAAAATAACAGTTATCCAAGAACATTCAAAACCCATCTCTTTAAATTAATGATGACATTTTCAAGTAGAATGACATTCTAGTAATGTTTACATATCCATGCTAGTGTGAATTTTACTACACGTAATTTGCCGTGTAAAGACAGAAAAAGTAGGGATACACGTAAAATATTTGCGAATTATGTACCCATAGCCTTAACTCACTGACACAATGCTAATAAATGTATTTAAATAGGTAGCAGCCATTAGACAAAGGGAAGCCAAAGAAAAAGCCATCGAAGAGACTCAGAAATTGACTGAGGAGAGGAACAGGCGCAGACCTTCCAGGTTTCAAGTAGTTCCCGCTCCCGATCTGCTTCAGAGACAAACATCTGAAAGTCAACTGGATCAACCGACGTACAATCCTGTGTTCGGCACTCAACCGAAGAAATCGATTTTAAAGAAAACCAATTCCTTTACTCTGAAAGGATTTACACCCTTTGTGTCGACTAGTCCTGGTAGTACTCCGTATACTACCGTCACTGGGGCTGAAAGCCGAATAAGAAATGCATTTGAAGCAATTTTCAGGTAAATTAGATTTCTTCTTCTTCCTCTTCTTCTTCTTCTTCTTTAAGTGCCGTCTCCTAATCGAAGGTTGGATATCATCATCACTATCTTTACTCTATCTACCGCTGCTCTGAAGAGTTCTATAGAACTGCATTTAAACCAGTCCCTTAAATTCTTCAACCATGACACTCTCCTTCGTCCTATACTCCTACCCAGGGCCGCGCCGTCCATAAGGGCGAAGAGGGGCGGTGCCCCCCGGCGCCGAACCAAAAAGGCGCCGGTAGGTGCCGAAACAAAAATGACAATACCGAAATTACCCGAAATATTAGTAATATTTTATGATCTTGTAAAATTGAAAATTTATCAATCGTAGGAGATATAATAATAGCAGTTATTATTACTTTGATCCCCTAAGTATACGAAACGTTATTTTCCTCATTAAACTGAACTATTACTCCATTCCTCACGGTAAAATATTGCAAAACCTCTGAAACTTATCAGCTCGAATGAACATGAAATTTGGCATACACATAGTTAAGATGTCAAAGAAGAAAATGATATTGTGTCGACGTGTGCTTTTACCTTAGGGGAATACCACCCCTTCACGGGGGTGAAAAAATATACGTTCAAAATAAGTCCGGAAGTGGATAAACTGACGAATTGAAAGTAACTATAAAGTTACGTTGTTCTATAAAGTTTTTATATCACTGAAGTCAATATCTACCTTTGTAGTTATTTGCGAGTGAATATGTTCATTATTCAACAAAAAAATCACGTTTTTAGGTGGTTTTTCGCAAATAACTCAAAAAGTAAATATTTTATTGAAAATATATTCTTGGGAAAAATTTTGAAAAAAGGCATTTCCTTCAAAAACCGATTTTTTTCAAAAATAAGCACTTTGAAATGGTGAAACTTCCAGGGCCCGGATTACGTACACTCGATACGCATCGTATCCGCCATGTTTTCCCATAGCGCCTTACGGGAAAACATGGCGGATACGATGCGTATCGAGTGTACGTAATCCCTATGCTGATCATATAAATACAGTGTGTCCAGAACCTCTACCGACAAACGAAGATAGACGATTCCTCAGATAATTTTAAGATATTTTAACCCAATTCACCTAGTCTGAAAATGCTTCCTTCCTAAGGGAGCTAGAGCTCATTGAAGAGAGCGTCTTGTAATTAGTTTTTCTTAAATATCTCCAAAACGCGTCTATTGAGAAAAACGAAAATTGCTATGCATATTTATCTTCAAGAGATAAATCGATTCCATGCATTGAGAATTTTTAGTACTGGTCATAGGCGTCCGTTTTGGGTAGGGCAACAGTTATATTTTATCGCATAACTTTTTATCTTTAATTTGTAAGCATTTTTGACTCGGGATTACTGAATTGTGGGGTATTCTAAAACTAAAAGGTACTCTTATTTTAAGTCGATAGGATACACCGTTTTCTAGAAAAAACGATTTGAAAATTTTTCTTTTTTTGAATTTCCAAAAAAAATTAAAAAAAAAAGGTATTTAGAAATTCGAAATCTGGTACGTTTATTTATATTTCAGAGATGAATCGATTTCATTAATTGTGAATTTCTAGTACGGGTCATATGCGTCTGTTTTGGGTAGGTCAACGGATATTCTATTGCATAATAGTTTTGTCTTTAATTTTTAAGCATTTTTGACTCCAGATTATTAAGTTATGAGGTATTCTAGTACTAAAAGTTACTCCTGCTTTAAGTTGGTAAAATACACCGTTTTTTTCTAGAAAACCGTGTGTTCTACTGACCTAAAGCAAGAGTACCTTTTAGTACTAGAATACGTCACAATTTAATAATCCAGTGTAAAAAATGCTTCAAGGTGAAAGACAAAAAAGTTATGTGATAAATTAACTCGTTACTAGAAATCGGTAATAGGTATCGGTGATAAATCAGTACTAGAAATTCGCAATAGATGGAATCGATTCATCTCTGGAAAATAAATATACGCACCGATTTTCGTTTTTCTGAATTAAGCATTCTGGAGGTATTTAAGTAAAACTAATTACAATACGCCATTTTCAAAGAGCTCTAGCTCCTTTAGGAAGCATTTTCTTAAATGTCTTAAAATTATCTGAAGAATCTCCTGTCTTCGTTTGTCGGTAGAGTTTCTGGACACCCTGTATATATAAGTGAAGTAAATTGTAAAGCAGTAACGATTAATTTCATTTGGGATGCTAATTAAGCGGATATTCTTAAGATGTTTTTTACCAAAAAAAAAGGGACCAACTTTATTTTCAGCGTTACTTGCGTACTTTTGCTGCTAGAAACTTTTTTAAACAACAAAATAAAGCTTTTTCTAAAGACTCTAAAAAAGTTATAACGAGTTTTGCCCGAAAATTGTTTCATTTTTTGGTTATTTCACGTTAAAATGTTCGATTTGGAAGTTGACGAATAAGAACCCACTTTTCTCGAGCTACAGCTGTTCCTCTACTAGATCTACTACCTTCATAAGTGCACAAGTTTTGAAAATTTTTTTATAAGCTATATTTTTGCTAAGAACATTGTTTTCAATAAAATACACACTTGTGTGTTATTTGCGAAAAACCGTCTAAAACCGTGGTTTTTATGTTGAAAAATGAACATATTCACTCGCAAATAACTCGAAAAATATTGACTTAGTGAAAAAACTGTATATGGAACAAAAGTTGCTTAGAATTAGTCAGTTTATCCACTTCCGGACTTAATTTTAACGTATATTTTTTCATCTCCGACGAAGCAATATCAATTTTTTTCTTTGTTATAAATTAGCTATGTGTATGCCAAATTTCATGTCAATCCAAGCGGTTCTTTAAAATTTTCTTATTCTTATTCAGCCTGTTTGCATATACTCCTGGACAAAGGCCTTCCTACTTTGACTTTGATGTTGTCTAGCCATCGCTTTTTAAAATACGGAGCAAAAACCGTGATCAAATGGACTATAATAATAATTATATATTTATCTGCTCTCTGATAATGTAATCGTTGTTTTTTGTAAATATTTATAGTATTCATAATAACTTTATATTACTTTCCTGCTGCTGAAAATCTAAGAGCAAAAAATAAAGGTTACCCAGAGGCCCATGCTAGGAATCACAAGGAGACAGAATAGCAAATAATATCAGGCAAAGAACAAAAATCAAAGACATAGTAGAACATGTAGCAAAAAAGAAATGGAAATGTGCAGGTCATGTGGCAAGAACACCGAACAACAGCTAGACTAGAAGATTATTGGAATAGCGACCGAGCGCGGACAATCGGATAAACGAAGCAGAGGATCGACCACCAACGCGCTGGAGTGACGATGTAAAGAGAACTGCTGGGAACTGGATAGCTGGTATCTCAAGATAGGGAGACATGGAGAAACTTAGAGGAGGCCTTTGTTCAGCAGTGGACGATAACGGTTAGATTATGATGATGATGATACTTTCTTAACACATAAAAATAGTTTGTAGGTATACCGTATAACGATTCACTAAGCTACAAAAAACTACTTACAAAGGAAGGAGGAAAGGGGCGCCTAAAATTACTTGCCCCGGGGCGCTTGAAAGCCTTGGCGCGGCCCTGCTCCTAACGCCTCTTATCTTTCCCTGTATTATCAGTCTTAGCATTCCATATCGCTGTCCCCTCATTACGTGTCCCAGATATTGTAACTTTCTTGTTTTTATTGTATCTATTATTTCGCATTCTTTGCGCATGTCTCGTAATACTTCCTTGTTCGTTTTTTTCTGTGTCCATGCTATTCTAAGCATCCCTCTGTAGCACCCTATTTCAAATCACTGTAGCTTATTTATGCGTTCTTGTTTAAATGTCCAGCTTTCAAGTCCATATTGAAGAATCGAGAACACGTAGCATCTCAAAGCTCTTACTCTCAGTTCTAATCTAAAGTCTTGGTTGCAGAGAATTGTTTTCATTTTTACAAACGCATTTCTTGCTGTTTCCATCCTAGTTCTTATTTCTGTTGTTTGATCATTTTTCTCTGAAATCCAGGTTCCTAGGTATTTGTATTTATCAACTCTTTCTATCTGTACATTTCCCAAATGTATGCTTGTTTGTATGTTTGTTTCCTTAGTTATTATCATGTATATTTGTTTTGTTTGTTTTGTTTAGTAGTAACTAGAGTTGTTTAGCAGGGCTTGCCATAATCACGGTGTCATCTGCATATCTTATGTTGTTAATAGATCTTCCGTTAATTATTATTCCTTCACTGAATGAGATTTAAAAGATAATTAATTTACAAAATAATTTTAAGAATTCATACACACATATACAGTGAGCACGTAAAGGTTGGAATAAATTCATTTTCTCGAGAATGGACGATTTTGGAAAAAAATCACGAAACAGGTCAGTTTTTACTTTTAAATTGCGACATTTTGGCATATATATCGAACTAGTGACTTCACCCATCTGCGCGTGATGACGTCATCTACGATTTTTTTAAATGAGAAAAGGGGTCGTGTGATAGCCCATTTGAAAGGTAATTCAATTCTCTATTCAGTAATATAAACATTAACATATTTATTTATACAGGGTGACAAAACAAAATATTTTAAATTAAATTTATTGACATAAAAAGAAGAATGTGTGTAATTTATTTAACTCAAAATACATATTACTCCTATCAGAAAACATGAAATATTGTTTATTTGACAAATAAATATTGTTTTTTTCTTAAATTCAGTGTTAAAGCAGCCAACCACCTTCCTCTTGCCAGTTTTAACATTTAATTTAAGCGAAAAGCAATGATTATTTTTCAAACAAACATTTTTTTATGTTTTCTGAGAGTAGTAAAATGTATTTTAAATTAAATAAATTACTTGCATTCTTCTTTTTATGTCAGTAAATTTAATCCTTTTTTTTGGACACCCTGTATAGATAATTATGTTAATGGTTATATTACTGAATAGAGAATTGAATTACCTTTCAAATGAGTTATCACACGACCCCTATTCGTATTTAAAAAAACCATCGATGACGTCATCACGCCCAGATGGATGACGTCACTAGTATGATATATATGCCAAAAAGTTGTAATTTAAAAATAAAAATCGACCTGTTTCGGGATTTTTTCCCAAAATCGTCCATTCTTGAGAAAATGAATTTATTCCAACCTTTACGTGCTCACTTTGTAACATTTTTTTTTCATCACTGCAATTCAACATAATATGTGAGGATATATTATATTCTCACAACACATATTGTTATAACAACACATAAAGCAAAATCAAAATTGTATCAACAACAAGACCGATATCAAGGATTCCTCTAATATAAATCACAACTTAATAATTTGTGTTGTCGTAAACACACCATTAGTCAGGGATTAAAAAAGTTTATATACACCTATACATATTTATATACAGAGTTGGGATAAAGTATGGAACCAAGCAAATATCTTTGAAACGAAAAGAACAATATTTATGAAACTTTGCACGCAAGTACAGTGACGCAAAAGGCATCTGATGTCATATTTTTTGTTACTACTCCACTTCCGGTTTCACCGGAAATACCCTTAACTTATTTACTTTAAATGGGACACCCTGTATATTTTTGCAGATTTTAAAAGAACTTGTTATTTTTAATTCATACATACTACTTTTGGAAAAAAAGACTATTAAAACAAGAAATAAATCTCTGCGCAGTTAAGAAATAGGTTAATTTATTTACGTTAGACCAATGATAATAAAAATTAAAAAATTATTTCAAATGTTGAAAATACCCGCCGTTCACCTCCTGACAACGTGCAAGTCTATAAATAAATTCGTGAGTCACTCTTTGCAAGATTTCTCCATGTATTAGGTCACATTCATCAATTATTCTTTGTCTCAAATCCTGCAAGCATGTTGGTCGCCTAACGTAAACACGTGATTTTAGATAACCCCAAAGAAAAAATCTAACGGGTTGAGGTCCGGAGAACGAGCGGGCCACTCTATGAATCCTCTTCGTCCAATCCATCGATTTGGAAAATTCACCTCCAAAATATCCATAACCCGTCGAGTCGATCATAGTGGGGAGGCGCTCCATCTTGTTGATACTAAAAATTTTGTGCTAACTGGCCATTCTGGTAAAGTGCAGGAATAATTTGGTTATTTAGTAAATTTAAGTACTTGACACCATTCAAATTTCCGTCTATGAAAAATGGGCCTATTAGTCTATTTTGAACAATTCCCATCCAAACATTCAGCATTTGTGGATGCTGGATATGTGCTTCAACAATGAGGATTCTCATTTGACCAATACCTACAGTTATGGCGGTTAACTGTTCCATTTAAGCAAAAAGTTGCCTAATTACTTGCAAATGTTCGTCATCGTTACAAATGTCCATCATTCGTTAGCAAAACTCCAGCCGTCACGCGTCGGTCAAAATCATCATCTGACAATTATTGTATCTTACACGGATGATATGTTTCCATTTTTAATATTTTCCTTACAAAACGTTGACTTATTTCATGGTTTAGTGCCAAATTTGTTGTGGAAGTTTAAGGTGATTCCTCTAAATCAGTTGCAATATTTCGTTTAATAACTTTGTTCGTTGCAGTCCGTGGTCTTCCAGTTTTTGGCAAATTTTTGACCATCCCAGTTGCATTAAAACGTTGCAATATTTTAGTAACCGTTGAACGTGATATTTATAGGATTTCTTTCAGGATGCAAATCATTAAAAATATTACACGCTACATATTCACATTATTACATTACACATTATATATTCTTGAGTTCTTAACACGATTACCATCACCGATTATTATTAATATTTCAATGCGATCTTTTTCACTTAAATGAACCAGTTTTAATACAACTTATTTCTGTCAATTAGTTCAGTAACAGTTACTTACTATACTAAATTCAAATAAGTCATTCAGTGCATGTAAACAACAATTTTAGTCTATATAGTATCGATGGTACTCGTTTATTTCCTACTACGTTGTATGAATATCTACAGACACTTTTAACAAAATTTTTCTTCCAAATTTGGTATGTATGAATTAAAAATAGCAAGTTCTTTTAAAACCTGCAAAAATATACAGGGTGTCCCATTTGAAGTAAATAAGTTAAGGGTGTTTCAGGTGAAACCGGAAGTGGAGTAGTAACAAAAATATGGCATCACATGCCTTTTGCGTCACTGTACTTACATGCAAAGTTTAATAAATTTTGTTCTTTTCGTTTCGAAGATATTTGCTTGGTTCCATGCTTTATCCCAACCCAGTATGTGTGTGTCTGTATGTACCTATATGTATATAATATATTCTAATTTAATTATAGGAAATCGACCCAACTTCAAGATGTAGCTAATGACACAAATGGAGATGTACAAACAGTTCCTCCAAGTCCAGCTGCGTCCAAAAAAGTTCAATTGGTGAGTATTTTCTTCACGTGATAAAATCAAATGAAGTATCAGGATTGCAAGAAAATATGTTATGAAAGTGAAAAAGAAGAAGGGATCCCCTAAACAAATCTCTCATTTATATTTTTCATTGTGATTTCCGTCCTAGTCGTTTAGCTTATTACAGTATTGTGCGAATTAATGTGAACAGAGATCGAAATTCAGTTTTTCTAGAAAACGGAAGACAACTCCTCGAGATGAAGCCTTTCTTTTGCGCAATAGCAAACTTCATCCCAGAAAAACAAGTTATGACCTCCAGCAAGATTTAGAAAAGGATTTTAATAGATAATAGACAATAGATTTAAAAATCTATTTCAATACCAGAATAATATAAAAAAATAATCCTATGGAAACGTATCTATTAAGTATTCGATAAATCGATTAATTTAGTTTTCGAATCAACTATGTTAATCACGTACCGTAGTCACGTGATAGTATTTAAAGGAGGAGAAAGGCTTCGTAGTACGTCATCACCGCGCGCGATTTGAAAATTAGGCTCAACATCATTTTAGCTCCTGTGACATTTTTAAAGAAAAAAAATAGCAAAAATAGCTTCAAATCAAGCTATTTTAAAAGCGAAATCATAAACTTTTTGTTTAAATATTGGTATGGTATTATTTACATTACTTTTACGTTTAATACATCTAATTTTTCGACGTCCATAAAAGACAGTGAGTAAAATTCAAGCGCTACAATTTTTTTTCCAAAATATTTCTAAAAATTTAACCAAAGGAAGTTATTTCTGTTTCGTGATTATTACGTGAAATAAAAGTACCTTTGTGATGTAACCGACATTCACACCTATTATAAAAAACATGTACTATATTCGTCATTATGGTTTTATATTATTCTAATGTCAAACATGTATAAAGGAAGCACTAATATATAGGTGAATGATTTGGCACTGAAATACGTTTTTTTCCCGTCATAAATCACCGAGTTACGTATTCGTTGAAATTTGCCGTAAATTTAACGTAATCATCACGTAACTGGGCTCAAACCTGTTTGCTGGGTTGTATTCAATTTCATTCCAAATTCTCTACAGGCTGTTGTTACTCGGTCCATTAGGCGCTCAGTGCTTCAGCATTATCTGCCGAATGTCCGTGTCATTAGCGTATCGCAGGTTATTTTTATACATTGAACGTTTATAACACAGGTTTACAAAAAAAATAAATTGTGGACTATTTGACGAAACCATACGACAAGGGGGGTTTTTGGGGTCGCTGATCACGAATCCGGGATCCATTGATCTCTATCACGTCAGGCAAAGGTCATTTCAAGGTCAAATCAAGATATATCGACATAATCGCTCTGAAAAAGTATACTAGGGAGTTCTTGGGGTCGCTGATCACGAATCCGGGGTCCGCTGACCTCTCTCACGTCTTGCTGGTTATCTCAAGGTCAAATCAAGATAATTCGACACAATTGCTCTGAAAAAGTATATTAGGCGGTTTTTGGGGTCGCTGATCAAGAATCTGGGGTCCGCTGATGTCTATCACGTCAGGAAAAGGTCATTTTAAGCTCAAATCAAGATAAATCGACAATCGCTCTGAAAAAGTATATTAGGGGTTTTTTGGGGTCGCTGATCACGAATCCGCGGTCTGCTGACCTCGCCCACGTCTAGCTTAAGGTCACTTAAAGGTCAAATCAAGATAAATGGACACACTCGTTCTGAAAATGTATATTAGGGGTTTTTTGGGGTCGCTTATCACAAAACTGATTTGACCTTGAAATGACTTTTATCTGACGTGGTATAGCTCAACGGACCCCAGTTTTACGATCAGCGACCCCAAAAACGCCCTAATTTACTTTTTCAGAGCGATTGTGTCGATTTATCTTGATTTTACCTTGAAATGACCTTGAGGAAGACGTGATAGAGGTCAGCGGACCCGGATTCGTGATCAGCGACCCCAAAACCCCCTAATATACTTTTTCAGAGCGATTGTCTATTTATCTTGATTTGACCTTGAAATCACCTTTACCTGACGTGATAGGGATCAGCGGACCCCGGATTCGTGATAAGCGCTCCGAAAACCCCCTAGTATACCGCCCGAGGCGCCTTCCAAAGCTTTCTTAAATATTTTCTCAGTGTAAACGTTGAACAGCAAAGGTGACATCCATGTCTCATTCCCTTCTCGATATTGATTTTTCCAAATGTTTCGATGTTAAAAAACATTGTAGTGCTTAATTTATTTATTTGCTCATTGATGAATTTAACGATTAAATATAAGTGGAACAACGTTATACAAAACATATAAAATCTTCTTTGTTTTAGCCAATCGAAAGAGTCTGTGACATGAGCCCAGAAGAACAAATCAAATGGGAAGAAGAGCAAATGCAATTACCAGTAGACTTCGGTTCTTGCCAAGTAGATCCAGCACCATTCCAGCTGGTAGAAAGAACTTCGCTTCTCAAGGTTCACTCATTGTTCTCTTTAGTAGGCGTCAATCACGCTTACGTGACGGCCATCGGTAAACTGGTCGGAGTTGTTGGGTTAAATGAGCTTAGAAAGGCAATTGAGGATGCTAACAGCGGAAATAACCCTTCTTCCCAAGAAGAAAGTGCGGGAAATGTTAGTAGTGAAAAGATCAGCAACGGTGGAATTAGGGATTCTTTAGAGAACGTTAGGAGTGTTGGTATAAAAGATTCTTTGGAAAACATTCGTATTGGCGGGATAAAAGACTCATTAGAAAATCTTAGAGAAAACATAAAAGATTCAAGAGTGTAAAGTATATTGAATGATTTTTTGTAAACTGTATGTACCTGATCAAATACCGCTGTTAAGGTTTTGTTCGTTTTACACATTAATGAGCGTGTTGTGACATTGTGAAATATTTTGAGAGAAAATATTGAGATGAACCAAAACTGTATTAATAGGAGAATAAAATCAACCAAACTATTAAAATTTGCCAGAAAACAGAGATTCAGAAGATTTATGTTCCTAAACAACCCCGAAGTTTTACTAAAATTGTTATCTGCTAAACTTGTATAGTAGTAGAAGAATATATAGAAACGACACAGAATAGGTATATGAGACCATAGTTTTTGTTTTATGTATTTAACAATAAATCTTTGAATTAATATTTTGCTTATTTTATTTTATTTTTGCAAGAACGCACAGAAGTTCAGAACAAAACAGATAGGATTTCATGGCAAACACATCAGTAAGCATGGGAAAAGTTTATTAGTTAAATTGAAAACAACCTTTCGCTTATAAAATAATAATAATAAAAAGGAACATTCATACCTCGCCTAACCCGCCATTCTGTGACACATGTTTCGCCAATTTTAGGTCTTCAGACAGAAGTTGCTTGAAAGACGAGGCAAAGAAAATATTATTTTCGTATATTGGTGGGTAATAGACAACCATTCAGTAATTCACAGACTAGCGCAATCTGGATTTTACAAAAACTTCGCTATTTTGATCACCATTATGTACCTACTTACTCTATCTGCCGCTGCTCTGAAGAGTTATGCCCGATCAAAGAACAATCTGACCCCAAAAAAAATAAAGGAAGGATGAAACTTTGGGAATAGGTAGTTGAAATTGTCTATTATTATATAAGAAATTACAATTCTACATCCCCTTCATTTTACAAAAATGGAGGAGATAACCCCTTCTCGGAAGTGAAAATTATACGTTCAAAATAAGACTGGAATTGGATAAAATGACTAATTCTAAACAACTTTTGTTCTCTAGAGTTTTTTTGCTAAGTCATTACTTTTCGAGTTATTTGCGAGTGAATATGTTCATTTTTAACAAAAAAACATGTTTTTGGACGGTTTTTCAGAGCCAACTCAAAAAAGTAAGTATTTTATTGAAAAAAACATTCTTAGCAAAAATATAGCTTATAAAAAATTGAAAAAATGTGGTGTATGCATGAAGTCTGTAGACTCAGTATGTAGAAGCAGAGTTGTAGCTAATGAAAAGTACGTTCTTCTTCGTCAAATTCCAAAGCGAATATTTCAATGTGAAATAACCCAAAAACGGAGCACTTTTCGGGGAAAGTTCATTTTAACTTTTTTAAAGTGTTTAAAAATAGGTTTATTTTTGTTTTTTAAAAAAACTTCCAACATTAAAAGTAAGTGAGTTACGCTTAAAATATTGTTCGTCCCTTTTATTTTTTGCTAAAAAAAAAATCGCGAAAATCACCCCCTAATTAGCATTACAAATAAATTTTATCATTACCTCTTGACAAGTTACTTATGTATAGGGTTACCATACGTCCGGATTTCGTCCGGACAGTCCGGATTTGAAAGACGTCCGGATATCAGGAATGTCCGGATTTTTTTCTTTACTAAAAAAAAATGGAAAATACTAGGCTCAACGGTGGGAAATTTCATTCTGCGCAGCACCTGAGGTCTAAAGTATGTTAAAACATAGGTGTATATGTATTTTAAACTGGCAGAGATTTTCGATGTTAGTTGCATATTGTAGCGAAACAGCTGTACTTTTAATTGTGCCATATATGCATTTCACATATATTATGTACAATGTAGAGGTAGCAACACAGTCAAATTCACATTTTACATTTTCTACAACCCCTTGGACTGCCCTGTCCGAATTTGGCCTTAATAAATTATGGTAACCCTACTTATGTATTATTTATATGATCTGTAAGTTTCATCGGTTCAAAGTGCTTATTTTTGAAAAAGCTGTAGTTAAAATGGCTTGAACGAGTAACTAATCACAAGTTTAGGCAAATTTTGAACAGCCATAGCATAACCAATTTTTGTCTAACAAGAAAACCAAAAATCAAAAATATTCAAAAAATCAAAACGAACATTTTATTACTCTTTGAGATTTTTGGTATTACTAATAATTTTTAAGTTAATTCCCATAAACAATTAAATTTTTTTCAAAATTAAAAAAAATGTTTTATTTTAAACCCAATAATTTTCAAAAATGAGGACTTTGAACCAATAAAACTTCTAGATAATATAAACAATATATAAGTAAAGTAACTTGTGAAGCGGTAACGATTAATTTTATTTGAGAAGCTAATTAGTGGGTGATTTTATCGACTTTTTTTAGCAAAAATAAAGATCAGAAATATTTTGAGCGTAACTCACTTACTTTTAATGTTGGAAGTTTAAAAAAAAAAACAAAAATAAACCTTTTTTTAACATTTTAAAAAAGTTGTAATAAATTTTCCCCGAAAAGAGCTCCGTTTTTGGGTTGTTTCAAATTGAAATATTCGATTTGGAATTTGACGAAAAAGAACCTACTTTTCATTAGCTACAACTCTGCTTCTGTTGGGTCTACAGACCTCATGCATACACCATTTTTTTTTCAGTTTTTTTAAGCTATATTTTTGCTAAGAATATTCTTTTCGCTAAAATAGGTACTTACTTTTTTAGTTATCTGCGAAAAACCGTCCAAAAACATGTTTTTTTGTTAAAAATGAACATATTCACTCGCAAATAACTCGAAAGTATTAACTTAGTGAAAAAACTCTATAGAACAAAAGTTACTTAGAATTTCGAACTTATTTTGAACGTATATTTTTTCACCCCGGAGAAAATATTTTTCAAGCCGTATTTCCCAATTATTGAGCTGCATTTAAACGTCCCCAAAATTTTTCAACAACGACAATCTCCTTGGATGATGTCATCAATCATCACGACGTCGTGTTGGCTTCATCATAATTGCTATTATCCAAAATAACAACCAAACTAAATTTAAAATACACATGCCTCAGCATCTATTTTAATGTGTTGAATTTCTGAAATACCGAGGGTTGGACCTTTTCAAATAAACACAGTCTAAGTATTAGGTCTGGATCCCGCGTATGAAAAAAAAGTTGATTAATAGCAAACTGAAAATTTGTTAATAGCTTAAGGGTGTCTAGAGGGACAAACTTTGATACCTATATGGGAACACTGGAACAGGGGAAGTTTTAATTGTGGAACAGGTTAAAAATTTGGAACGGTCAAACCACGAAAACGGCACATGTATTTTGTCCGACAGAACAGACTTAAACTCTCCGAACAGAGATTAAACTCTCATGCAAAAATCAGACTGCTATTTATCACAAAATGGGCGTTTTAATGAGTGGAACATGTAGAATATGTCAAATGACTGGAATTATGACAGGTGATAAATAGCAGTCTGATTTTTGCATGAGATATTAATCTCTGTTCGGAGAGTTTAAGTCTTTTCTGTAGGACAAAATAAATGTGCCGTTTTTGTGGTCTGACCGTTCCAAATTTTTAACCTGTTCCACAATTAAAACTGCCCCTGTTACAGTGTTCCCATATATCAAAGTTTATCCGACTAGACACCCTTAAATTATTAACAAATTTTCAGCTTGCTATTAATCAACTTTTTTTTCATCCGCGGGATCCAGACCTATATAGGTACAGGGAGTTTTATTAATAATTGTAAATATTTTAACTGTAGATTCCTTGTCTCAAGATATTGAGGTTTAACCCAAATTACATAGTCCGAAGATGCTTCCTAAGGGAGCTAGAGCTCTTTAAATATGGCGTCTTTTAATTAGTTTTTTAATACCTCTAGAATGATTCTATTTAGAAAAATAGAAACTGGTAAGTCTATTTATCTTCCAGAGATAAATCGATTCCATTAATTGCGAATTTCTAGTACCGGTCATAGGCGTCCGTTTTGGGTAGGGCAACGAATATTTTATCACATAACTTTTTTGTCTTCAACTTTTAAGCATTTTTGACACTGGATTATTAAATTGTGACGTATTCCAGTACTAAAGGTACTCTTGCTTTTTGATACACCGTTTTCTAAAAAAATCGATTTTAAAATTTTTCGTTTTTTAAATTTGAAAATTATTTTCAAAAAAAAGGTTCATTTTACCAACTTACAGCAAAAGTAACTTTTAGTACTAGACTACCTCATAATTTAATAATCTAGTATCAAAGATGATTCAAAATTAGAGACACAAAAAGTAATGCGATAAAATAACAGTTGACCTACCCAAAACGGACGCATATGATGCGTACTATATCACAAACCATACATACTCATAGACGTTTCACGTAAATTGTCAAGGTCAAGACAGCAAATTAGTTACCATTCCAATCCAGAGATGTCGCTGTCAGTCAATTCTCTTGTCATATTTAACAACTGACAGTTGACAAATTAAATTTTTTATTTACTTTTTATTTTACAGTTTGTGGCTTAAATATTTTATTATAGTGGTGTTACGTTTTTAATTAGATTTAATCAAGTGTATTAACCTCCTCTCCGTTTTTATGAGTAGAATTTGTAGTTTACATTGATCATTCCGTGTTGTGTTTCTCCACATTAAAAAAAACAATATAATAGATCCTGGAAACAGTTTATTCTAATAGACAAGTGTGTCATCAACATTTCGGACCTATATATTTTTATTGTTTGTAAAAGATTATAAGGTAATATTTATCTAAACAATCATCCTACAAGATTCTTTCAAAAATTTTCATTCAACTCGATACACATCAGAGCTTTCACGTGACACATAGCAGTAGTGTTTAGCATTTTGAAAACAAATTGGAATATTTGAAGTTTTCAGTAAAATATGGAATAAAACATTGAATTGTCTTTCTGTTGTTTTAATTTCCTGCGAAATTTCATCAAAGGTCCCGCAAAATTTATAATTTGAAATTCTCACGTAACTAAAATTTGTCAATTTAGTTCCCATTCCAATCAAGAGATGGCGTTAATTCGATCCGAAAGATTAACATGGTCGTGAAACGTCTATGAGTATGTATGGTCTGTGTACTATATGCGAAATATATGAAATCGATTTATCTGTGGAAGAACGTACCAGCTCTTGTTTTTCTAAATAGTTTTTTGAATTATTTTCAAATTCAAAAAACGCAAAAAATAGTGTATTCTACCGACTTAAAGTAAGAGTACCTTTTAGTACTAGAATACTTCACCATTTACTAATCCAGTGTCGAAAATGCTTAAAAGTTGAAGGCAAAAAAGTTATGCGATAAATTAACCGTTGCCCTACCCAAAACGACGCCTATGACCGATACTAGAAATTCTCAATTTATGGAATCGATTTATCTCTGTAAGATAAATAGGCGTACCAGTTTTCGTTTTTCTAAATAGAAGCGTTATGGAGGTATTTAAAAAAACTAAATACAAGACGCCATCTTTAAAAAGCTGTAGCTCCCTTAGGAATCATTTTTGAACTAGGTGATTTGGTGAAACCTTAATATTTTGAATCCAGGAAACTACAGTTAAAATATTTCGAATTATTAAGGAAACACCCTGTTTACGTTGAAAGGGAACATTTATTATGTTGTTGTGGGGAAGAATTTCAAACAATAGTAACAGAAAAGTATAAGACTAGTATATTAGTTTATTTTGTATTTATTCAGTTTTAATAAATACCTAACATTTTCAATAATATTAAAAATTGGCTGGCCATAAACAATATTAAGAATTCTTAATACATTAGTCAATAAACAATATAAAATATTCGAAAAATACATATTTATATTTAAAGTCTTTATTTAAAATCACTTTTACACCTAAGCTAGTTAAAATTTCCAATTTTATCTTTTTTGTCAGAAAAAAACTGTATGGAATAATACATTTTGGTAAACAATTGTTTTACTTATATAAATATCTAATATAAAAAATCTGGACAAAAGGGTAATGAAGAAAATATTTAGATATAAAACGTTAAACTTTTCCTGTATTAACATTTCTTTTTCATACTATACTTATTATACAAAAACCAGTACAATCCATACATAAAATTTATAGGAGAATTCACATAATCAGGATTATTGGCATATTTGATGACATCCTCAACAGGCATTTCAATAACTTCTAGATTCTCTCCTTCAACACCTCCTCCTTGTCCTCGTCTCATACCATCAGTAACTTCACAATAATAAAATGTTAAATTTGCTCCTGTTGTCACGGATAAGTTTCTTATGACACCAATTTTTTCAAGTTGATCTATACTAACTTCATAACCACATTCTTCGAAAATTTCTTCTTTGGCTATTTCTTCAGAAGGGATGCTCTTGTCTACTAACCCTGCGCAGAATTCTAAGGTTATGCCTAATTGAGCCGGATATTTTTGGGTGTCTACTAACTTGTTTCTGTCTTCCTCAGATACCTGCAAATAGTTTAAAATATACCGTCGCCTTAATACTATAACCTGATAATACTCCAGGGAAATAAGGTTTTTGTCGGGACACTTGAGCAGCCAGGTTGCAAATGGGTTTTTTGGGTACTATATACCTAATACATTATACATACAAAAATGCCCGTCACAGTTCGGACGAGAATTTTAGTTATTAACAAATAAGGGTCAAAAATGGCAGTTTTTCGTTTAAATCGCTACAGGTAAAAATAGGATAATTAAATATCTTATTTATAGTATTCTTCTTTTGGTAGATAAGCCGATGTTTAAAACGGCAATTTTTTAATTTTGGTTTGATCATTTGTTGCTTCGAAAATTGCAAAATAAAACTAAAATTTCGAAAATAAAAAATTTGCTATAACTTTCGCGAAAGTGACCTTACGACTTTTATATTTCACAAAAAGTTTAGTCAAAGAGTCCATATACTGCACAAAAAATTATAAGACGATTCGTTAATTAGTTTAAATTTTATTCAGTTTGTTTATCCCAAAGAGCTTTTTTTGTAATGTTATTGTTCAGAAAGTAATAATTATATAGAAATTCTGTGAAAACCACATGAAAGAACAATAGTCTTGTTTTCAAATTATTGAAGAAAATCATTAAAAAGTAATTTTTGTCACTACGAAAACATTTTACTAAAGTAGAGTCATTTTTGGCTTGAAAACAATTTGAATAACTTTGTTAATAATAATAAAAATGTATACCATTTTTATTCATTCAGTTGCGGTGCGAAAGCAAAACTGTCTTAATTTTTACTCAGATCAGAGAGTGCAGCCAGCATTCTTATCGACGATTTCACCTCTTGTTAGAGGTTCATCAGAGACTGCATATTAACTTTGTTAATATTGACTGTAGAGTAAATTTACCTTGGAATTTCAAAAGCTGGCATTTTTACACAAATTTTCAAAAAAGCTTTTCGCCTATGTTAATTACAGTCAAAGTTAGCCACTTTTATTATTTAATTCACAGTTACTTCAATATACATAAAATTCTCCTGTAACAGTGTTAGTTACCATACTACTCCGAAACGGCTTGGTCGATTTTTATGAAATTTTACAAGTGTATCCTATGGGACTGAGAATAGGTTTTAATCTATTTTTCATATCCATAAGTTATAAGGGGGGTTGCCCCCCTGACATTTTTTTTTTATTTTTTTGGACAAAATTGTCTATCTTAATTTTATATGATGTAGGATTAAATAATACATACAACCCTTAATTTACACTTTTCCATCACCAACCCGTATTTGTTAAATCCCATCTATATATTTACATCTATAAAATTCTCCTGTCACAGTGTTAATTGTCATACTCCTCCGAGACCGCTTGACCGATTTTTATGAAGTTATTATGTATATTCGGTAGGTCTTAGAATCGGTCGTAATCTATTTTTCATATCCCTGAGTGATAAGGGGAACTCCCCCTAACATTTTGAAATGTTAGGTGGGGATTTACGTACATAACGTACTCTACAAGACTACGAGTACATACAATTTAAAAAAATTATGATCAAAATCCATCAACAAACTCTGGAGATATTAATCGCAGCATATGTTTGAAGAATCAGTTTCATTTTTTGAGTGCACGGATTTTAATAATTCATTTCCACCGACCACAAATCGATTTCGTTAGAACGTTACTTTTAAAGCTTTATTAACAACTCTGTTGAAGATTAAAGTCTACTCAAACTTTTACACATGAACTATATACCTTCAACTGCGAAATGGCGCTAGTTGGGTTGCTTAATTGTTATAAACAAAGTAGCTGTCAATTAAAAAAAGAATGTGTGTGTACTTTGTACGCACGTAAGAAGTTATACTTCTATTATATGATTTAAACGAAATTAATATACTTTTTATTTATATTTTGTTTAAATATTAAACTAATTTATACTTACTACTTCTCAAACATTTTTATTAGAACAGTGCCAAAAATTAAAATAATAAAAGAATAAAACACACACAAACACATTAAACAAGCCACAAATGATGTCTGAACATTAATTGTCGAAAAATTTTTTAACTAAATACGTATTTTCTGAAAATACAATTATATAATAAATATACTTACAATCATAAAATGTATTAAAAAAAAAAACAAAAAAGAAAGTTTCTGTTGGGACTCGAACCATCGCTGATATGCGCGGTTGGTATTGGAATTCATTCGCCTTCAACGCTTAGCCACAGACACTATGTGTCATTATTTACGAAGATCGACTAACTAAACGGATTAAACTTGTGATATTTTGAAAATTGATCAAATTATTTTAATTTTGAATTGAAATTATTTAGAATTGAAAAAATACAACAAAACATAGAGTAAGAAAACAATATATTAGGTGAATATTGATAGAAATTTTGATGGTAATCAAATTATATAAATAAAAGTATTACATACTATGTATTTTGGCAGATCAAATAGGTAGGTTTATACCCATGATACATTAACAATTATTACGTACCTGTTGCTTTTAGGTTTGTTCCAACATGAACTTTTGGACGGTCCAGAAACCGTCACGAAACTACTTGTACCGTTTATTGTGCGCATGTTCGTAATTGTATCGCCCAGTTATCGTCCCATGACGGTAATCATATATTTGTCATTTTTGTTGGTGACAGCTTGTGTGCTTTTAGTCGATCAAAGGCTCAAAAACTTTAAAGAATTAAATCCTAGTGCGCAACTCAGTCCAACCAGCACATTATGCATTTGCCCGATTACTGAAATGATCATCACGAAACCGTCACCGAAAGATCACAATTCTTGTTGGAACAGTGGGAAGGACGATCCTATGACGATCATATTTTTGTTGGAACGGATTTTGTTTACTGCGCAGAAGCGTTACCGTTTCGTGACGGTTCTCGGTCGTGTTGGAACAAACCTTTTAAAAACTATTTAAAAGTCACTACATTATAAACTTTTTTGTTTCTGTCCTCACAACAATAAAACTAATATATTATACATTTGTTTACCTTTACCTTTACCTCCAAACCACAGCTGACATATCGGATAATTTTTGACATGTCATTTGAACATCCAATCAGAACAAAGTTATAATGCGCATGCGCCGGGCTGATAGGTTTTAACATATAAAAATTCACCCTCTATCGCCGGTAAAGAAGTATAACTTCAATAAAAAAAAAATGGCTAACTTTGACTGTAATTATCCTAGGCAAAAAGTGTTTTTTTGAAAATCGTATAAAAATACCAGCTTTTTAAATCCCAAAGTAGTTTTAATTTACAGTTAATACTAACAAAGTTATTCAAATTGTTTATGAACTAAAAATGACCCTACTTTAGTAAAATGTTTTCGGAATGATAAAAATGACTTTTTAATGATTTTTTTTAAATACTTTGAAATCATGACTTTTCTTCTTTCATGTGGTTTTCACAGAATTGCTATTACATTACTATTTTCTGAACAATATTATTGCGAAAAAAAAAGCTCATTGGGATAAACAAATTGAATAAAATTTAAACTAATTGACGAATCGTCTTAAAATTTTTTGTGCATTATATGGACTGTTTGTCTCAACTTTTTGTGCAATATGAAAGTCTTAAGGTCATTTTCACAAAAGGTATAGCAATTTTTTTATTTTCGAAATTTTAGTTTTATTTTGCAATTTCTGAAGCAACAAATGATCGAACTGAAATTCAAAAACTGCCATTTTAAACCTTGGATCATCTACTATGAGAATAATAGTATAAATAAGATATTTAATTACCCTATTTTTACCCGTAGCGATTTAAACGAAAAAACTGCCATTTTTGACACTTATTTGTTAATAACTAAATTTCTCGTCCGAACTGTGACGGGCATTTTTGTATGTATAATGTATTAGGTATATAGTACCCAAAAAACCCATTTGCAACCTGGCTGCTCAAGTGTCCCGAACATGGTATATTTTTGCGTTATTTCCCTGGAGTATAACTCGAAATTAGTAGTTTTGAGATAAACAGGTTTAAAGATTTTAAAGATATTTGTGCTGCTACCATGATGTTGGTAAATACGGAATTCACTCTGCAGCTCTAAAATACTGTTCCTTAACTTTTTGGCTACTGATCTATTTAGGAATACGGTGCAAATTTGTTTTCCAATATGGAAAATAGCATGAAAAATTAAAGTTATCAACTTTTAGCACGACTCTAATGTTAACATTTGGTAATGTCGCATATCGTGCCAAGTTGCATCTAAGTGAACTTTTTAACAAAACTAAAATATTTTAAGCATTATTTTGGTGAAAATTAGCCCTCTGCCATGGGGGTTGCCAGATCTGCTAACAATTCTCGAATTTTTGCATTAACGTGAACCGAATAAATAGATAGCAATTACGTGGTAAGCTCAATGGTTTCAGAAAAACACGTGCTACAACTAGATAACTAGAGTTAGTTAGTTGTAGCATTCAGTGCATGTCGTATTCACGATTATTTCAATTAAACAATAGCTTGATATCTGATCTTGTCAAGTTTTAGCACTTAATATTATGGAAGCTTAAATACTTAACCTGTTTGAAGCGAGTTATCAAGTTTTTACACAATATGGAGGCAAATAAAATACATCTTGTGAATTAATTATCTCAAAAACGTCAATGTTGGAGTTATCAAGTTATAGTATTAAGGCGACGATACCATATTCAAATCTCAAATCTAGAACTATAATCACAATAAAGATGCACTAGAAATAAACAAACCAAAATACGTTGAATGTTACGAGGAGCACTCCCAAATCATAATCTCTACAATGTGTATACATTATAAATCCCAAATCATAATTTACTAAGTTTATACATTGTAAATCATGATAAGGAAAGAAGACATACGTGAATGCAAGGACTACAAGTTAATAGTTAGTGAGACAGTAAGCCAACAACATAAGCTGCTTGTTCTGGACATCGAAGTAAAAAGCGAAACTAAACAAAAATATCGGAGAGGACCACAAAAAATCAAGTGGTGGATGCTAAAATATGAGAAAGGAGGTCTATTCAGGGAAAGAATAGTAGACAAAATATGTTGGAACATGAAAGGAAGCCCTAACACAATTTGGAGAAAAATGGCCAATATTATTAGAGAGACTGCTATTGAAATACTTGGGAAAACGTCAGGAAAGAAGTTTGAGGATTAAGAGACTTGGTGGTGGTCAAATGGGGTACAAGGAAAAATAAAAGAGAAGGGAAAATTATATAAAAAGTGGCAAAAAACCAGATCGGACAAAGATCTTCAAAACTATATGGTCGCCAAAAAGGAAGGGAAAGTAGCAGTAGCAAAAGCTAAAGCAGAAGTGTATTCAAACCTATACGATCAACTTGATACCAGGGAAGGCGAAGCAAAGATATATAAAATAGCCAAACGGAGAGCAAAGAAATCAAGAGATTTTAATCAGATTTGATGTATCCGAGATGAAAATAATAAAATACTAATTCACGAAAAGGATGTCAAAAAGAGATGGAGAAAGTATTTTGGCAGTTTATTAAATAACGGATACAGTAACAGCAATGGTTACCAGAATAACAAACGAAAAAGTGGCTCAAGCGCTTCAAAAAATAAAGAAAGGAAAAGCAGTCGGACCAGATGATATGGGGAAGTATGAAGAGCATTGGGAGAGACAGGAATAAGTTGGCTAGCAGGTCTATTTAATAGAATTATGGAAGTTGGACAAATGCCAGACGAATGGAGAAGCAGTATATTAGTACCTGTCTACAAAAACAAGGGAGATATACAACAATGTACAAACTACAGGGCTATAAAACTACTTAGCCACACCATGAAAATATGGGAGAGAGTAATTGATAGACGGATACTTGTAGAAATCAAAATATCCGATAATCAATTTGGCTTTATGCAGGGCAGATCAACAACAGATGCAATTTTCATTGTAAGGCAACTGATGGAAAAATACAGCAATAAAGAGACCAACGCTCATATGGTATCCATTGATCTTGAGAAAACATATGATAGAGTTGCTCGAGAGACTCTGTGGTGGGCACGCAGTAAGAAAGGAGTCCCTGGCGAATATGTAAAGATTGTGAGAGATATGTATGAGGGAGTAACGACTAGTGTTAGGACAGGTGTGGGAGAGACTGATAAATTTCAGGTGAAAGGATTGCACCAAGGCTCGGTGCTTAGTCCTTATTTATTCTCATTAGTTTTGGACCAGATAACAGCGAAACTACAGGGTAGCATTCCATGGTGCCTAATGTATGCTGATGATGTAGTGTTAATAGGAAATAGTGAAAGAGACTTAGAACAAAAACTGGAACAGTGGAGACAAGCTCTGGAGAAAAAAGGTTTAAAACTTAGTAGGACAAAAACAGAGTATTTGGAATGTTCATTTAAAGATGGAGTTACTACAAATAAAATGGTATCTTTGGATGGTGAAATGATTGTGAAAAGCAATAGTTTTAAGTACCTAGGATCGGTATTACAGAGTAATGGAGAAATAGATGGAGATGCATGCAGTAGAATTAGGGCTGGATGGATGAAGGGGAAAGAAGCGAGTGGTGTGTTGTGTGAAAGAAAAATTACAATGAAGCTGAAGGGAAAATTCTATAAAACAGCCATAAGACCGGCTATGATGTACGGACCTGAATGTTGGGCAGTGAAAAAGAAAGAGGAACAACGAATGCATGTGGCGGAAATGAGAATGCTTAGATGGATGAGTGGAGTGACAAAGAAGGATAAAATTAGAAATGAGTATATTAGGGGAAGTCTAGGTGTGGCACCAACTGATGCCAAAATGAGAGAGCATAGGTTAAGATGGTTTGGTCATGTTCAACCTCGAGACGTTAATCACCCAATACGAAGAATAGCTGAAGTGCAGATTCCTGGAAGGAGTAGGAGAGGAAGACCAAAGAAGACCTGGGGGGAGACGATAAGGCATGACATGCTGGTAAAGGGGATTAACATTGATATGACCCAAGATAGAATTGTGTGGAGAAATGTAATTAGGGAAGCCGACCCTGCATAGGGATAGATGATGATACATTTTAAATCATGATTCGGGAGTGCTCCTCGTAACATTCAATGTGTCTTGGTTTGTTTATTTCTAGTGCATCTTTATTGTGATTTTACTTATAGACAGCTACTAGATTGAAAATAAAAAATGTAAAAATTTCTACATACAGAAGTACACAGTTTTGTTATAGTGTTAAAGGTGCTACTTAGTATGCGGTTTATGGTCACATTTCTAATATAGCTTGCGGTCTACATGCTGGTACAAGAGGGATGCTGAGTATAAGCTGTATTACATTACAATGTAACAAAGAAATCTTTACAAAGTGAATAAAACGCATATATCATAAGAATTATTATTTTAATTTTACAAATTCAGATACTTAGGCTCCCTATCACCAAGGAGAACTTCATGACAAAAGATATCAAGCGAAGGATAATCCCAACAAAATAATGCTATTTTGGACTGAGTAGACATATGAGAAGCAGAAACTTAAGCCAAAAAAACAAAAATAACCATATACAAAACCCTTATACAACCAGTGTTGACATATGGATCGGAGACATGGACCATCTCCAAGGTAGATAAAAAACTTCTGCTTATATTTGAAGGAAGAATCCTGAGAGGGATCCTACCACAACCACAGATATAAACATATATTTGGTGGTAAAGATGTAGTATCTCTTATAAAAATAGAAAGACTAAGATGGGCAGGACGTCTAGCAAGATCACAACAGAACAACCCTCCTAGAAGAATCCTTATGTCACAACCTGTTGGAAGTAGAAATAGGGGTAGACCAAAAGTCAGATGGAAGGATGATGTAGATGAGGGTGGTAGAAAAATAGGCGCATGAAAACTGGCAACAGTTGGCAATGGAAACAACTGACTGGCGTAATAGACTTGGGAAGATTGAGGCTCTTTTATAGGGCTGTAGCACCATTGATGATGATGATGATCCCGATTATCTGTGCCCCACAGGACCGGACATGGGATAATCGAAAAGCACAGATAATCCGAACATTTATTATTCCTTGTATGTACACACATACATATCCCCGCTTCGCAAGAACGTAGGCTTGAGTAAAAATTTGACGAAATTGACTTATTAATGCAGATCTACTAAAAATAAAAGTATATATCGCGTGAATAAAGACCTATGAAGTTAATAATAATAGTCGCTAAGAGATGACACCAAGTATCTATATTTGTTTAGCGCGAAATTCGTTAAATACTTAACATTTTCGTATGAATATAGACCCAAGCTATGGGCCATTCCACGAACATACGCCTGTTTTGGATTACTTCGACAACGAATATTTTACTGTGCAACATAAGAAGTACGAAAGTGAATGGCGCTAATAATTATTCCAATAAACAAGAATGTAATTTTCAATTTACTTTCGTTCTCCTTATTTTGCACAGTAAAATATTCGTTGTCGAAGTAATCAAAAACAGGCGTATGTTCGTGGAATAGGGTATAGTTACGCCGCAGAATGTGAAGCAATTTGTGTGTTTACTTCTCGTCAAGGACGACCGATCTTATAGGTACTTAAGTTTAGTTTTTGTGAAAATTCTCTCTAAAATAAGGACCCTTTTTGTAGTTAGGTCAGCGTTTTAACAAAGTTGAAGTAAATGTTTCTGAAGAAAAAAGACTCAAATGTAATAGGGGTTAACAAAAACACTTTATAAAGTTATCTAGTTATCACAGTTTGTATTTAGATATATTTCTAACAAAATTGTATAGGTAGGTAATTTCTTTAAAGTAACAACTTATTCGGAGTTATGCTCATAATCATATCCATAAAATTTTAAAATGCCTCTCCTCTAAATTCATCTTTTTTGACTTAAGCCTACGTTCTTGCTAAGCGGCGATATGTACCTACCATAAAAAGATAAACGAAAAAATAAATCTTGGAAGTTCAACCTAACTTTTAAACTACATAAAAAGATACATACCAGAAAAAAAACAGTATTTTTAGGTAGTTATCCTTAAAAAAACGTTATCACGTTGGCCTGTGTTAAAAGTCTTCAATTTTTTCGAAAATTCTTGTTCCTTAACATTGTTTAGCATAATATTGACAGTTTCCTCAGTCTCATGATTAGTATGATTGATACCTCCCGTGATTTTCTTTGCCTTAACTCATTTTCAGATGATTCAGCTTGAAAGGTTCTTTGATTTTCAAGTGTTCATAAAAATAAGCTTGCTTGGCACACATTGGCTCAGAGATTGTTACACTCTCTGATTTGTTTTTCTGTCGAAACCACTTGGTGGAAAGTGGTTCATTGAGTTGTGGAAAAGTCAATATTTTCGAATGATTTCCATGAATACTTATACCTACAGTATGTCCCTGTAAGTTGTATCCATATGGAAAACTTTTTTATTATTAATTTTACGAAAAAAAGTTATTCTTTATAAAAAGTTCTGCATGGTTCAAAACCTAAGATTCAATCAACATAAATCAAATTTTATGAATATTATACGAGGTATGTCAAAAAGTTTAAATTTCACTCAAGAGTAAAGTAGCTTTATTTTTCACAACATTGAAAATTGCTATTATGAAAAGTTGTTTGGAATTAAAAACTATATTCTAATATGCAATTACATCGTTCTAATTGAAATTTTTTTTTGAAAAATGATGGATAACTAATATTATTTTCAGTTATTTCAATTCTGATAACTCTTTTATAATTTTACGAAAAAAAAGTGATTCTTAAAAGTTCTGCATGGTTTAAAACCTAAAATACAACCATCTTATGTCAAATTTTATCCATTTTATACGAGGTATGTCAAAAAATATGAATTTCACTCAAGAGTAAAATATCTTTATTTTTCACAATATCGAAAACTATGTTTCGGTATGTATTTACATCCTTTTAATTGAATTATTCTGAACTATAAAGGTACTTTACTTTTGATCTAAATTTATCTTTTTTGACATACCTCGTATAAAATTGATAACATTTGATATAAGATGGTTGTATTTTAGGTTTTAGACCATGCAGAACTTTTTATTAAGAATCACTTTTTTTCGTAAAATTAATAATAAAAGTTATCAGAATTGAAATAACTGAAAATAATGTTAGTTATCCATAATTTTTTTAAAAAAAAATTTAATTAGAACGATGTAATTGCATATTAGAATATAGTTTTTAATACCAAACAACTTTTCATAATAGCAATTTTCAATATTGTGAAAAATAAAGCTACTTTACTCTTGAGTGAAATTCAAACTTTTTGACGTACCTCATATAATATTCATAAAATTTTATATATGATGATTGAATCTTAGGTTTTGGACCATGCAGAGCTTTTTATGAAGAATAACTTTTTTTCGTAAAATTAATAATAAAAAAGTTTTCCATATGGATATGGGACATACTGTATACATATTTTTAAAAGAGTCAGGCTGAGATATAAAATGTTATAGATTCACCCATTGAGTAATTTACAGTGACGCTATTTCGATAAAACCTCAAAAATGCAATTTGAGTAATGGAAAATGGATAATTAGCAGCCTGGATAGTCTGTGCACAGATAATCGGGGTTCTACTGCACATTATCTGCACATAAAAATGCAATTTGAGTAATGGAAAATCATAGCATGGATAATCAGTAGCCTGGATATTCTGTGCATGGATAATTTAGGTCGCCTGTGTGACAGATTAGCAAGACACGATATATTTATGATATATCTGCCTGTCGTCTACCTGCCAGTTTCATTTTTAAACTTTGGCTGATTAATTACATATTATACATTCGTCTGTAGAGGCTGGTAAGCATGGTGGCAAATGCAAATATATCTGTCTGTCTGTAGTCTGTGGGGCAATTTTTCTTCTCTCAGATATACAGGGTGTTTGGTAAAGAATGGGTCATAGCTTAACCTTAGATTCCTGAGGTTAAAATAGGTCGATTTAAGCGAACTTACCTTAATACAAAAGTTGATTATAACTGAAATACAGGGTGTCAAAATTAAACTTTTGTTTTATTTATTCTTGAATATTTCCTAATGGGATAATAACACAAAATTTGGTAAGCGGGGGTTTTTTGGGACGAGAAATCTAAATTGGCCACCAAAAATTATGTATTATCCAGAGGTCACCACATACGCCTTTCAGCGCTTATTTAATAGGTTCAATTTTTTTTATTGCCCACTCTACATACTTTCTGAATCAAAACTTTTATTCTATTAATATTTTTACTTAAAAAAGGTATACTACATTCATTTCGCTAAACTCAACCGTTTTCGAGATAAACGCATTTTAAATCAGCGAGGCAACATAATTTTTTTGCATAATATCATTGTAGTTACACCCGAAAAATAACTTAAAACCATAAAAATTTACAAAAATGTATCGCAAATTTGTTCAAATGGAATTTGCGATGCAATGACATAAATATGAAAACTGGCACAATTATTATGGTTTCAAGTTTATTTTTCAGATCTAACTACAATGATATTATGCAAAAAATCATGTATCGCAGACTTAAAATGCGTTTATCTCGAAAACAGTTGAGTTTAGCGAGATGAATGTAGTATACCTTTTTTAAGTAAAAATATTAAGAGAATAAAAGTTTTGATTCAGAAAGTATGTAGAGTGGGGGATAATAAAAATTGAACATATTAAATGAACTCTGAACGACGTATGTGGCGCCCTCTAGGAGATGCATCATTTTTGGTGGCGAATTTAGATTTCTCGTCTCAAAAAACCCCCGTCTATCAAATTTCGTTTGGTTATCCGATGTCTGTCAGGAAATATTCAAGAGTAAATAAAATAAAAGTTTAACTTTAACACCCTGTATTTCGGTTATTATCAACTTTGGTACTAAGGTAAGTTAGCTTAAATCGACCTATTTTAAGCTCAGGAATCTAAGGTTAAGCTATGACCCATTCTTTACCAAACACCCTGTATAGGTCAGCTGTCCTGAAAGGGTTAATATTTAGATTTATTTGTTGAACTTCAACATCATCATCAATGGTGCTACAGCCCTATGAAAGAGCCTCGACATTCCCAAGTCTATTAAGCCAGTCAGTCCTATCCATTGCCAACCGTTGCCAGTTTGCTGTGCCTATTTTTCTCCCATCCTCATCTACACCATCCTTCTGAGTTTTAGCCTATTTTACCCTGATCACCAAGGAGAACGTCATGACGGAAAAAATCAAGCGAAGGAAAATTCTAGCAAATAAATGCCATTTTGGACTGAGTAGACATATGAGAAGCAGGAACTTAAGCCAAAAAACAACAACAACCACATATAAAACCCTTATACAACCTTATGTGTTGACATATGGATCAGAGACATGGACCATCTCCTAGGCAGATGAAAACCTTCTGCTTATATTTGAACAAAGGATCCTGAGAGGAATATTCAGTGACATCTGTGAAAAATAATTTTTTGGTAAAAACGTAGTATCTCTTGTAGAGAATAGGAAGACTAAGATGGGCAGGGCATCTAGCAAGACCACAGAAGATATATACTTCCTAGAAGAATCCTTATTTGTTGAACTTACCCTTTGAATATAAGCTGAAGCTCTGAACTGTTTAACAAGCACCAAAACATCCCTTGTGCTATTATATACAATAATGATTACACCATCTCTTTCAGCAAGAACATCACAACTTTTCTCTTTTCCTTTTTGTAAATACTGTATTGTTCTAGGAAACGTATAAATCGTAGGAATATATTCTGTTAGGAACACCTCACTAATTTTTTCCATTTTAAAATTTATCTGTTATCTGAAAGTATGCCAATACAAATATTGCAAAAGAAACTTTTGCACACGTAGACAGGTGTTTGATATTGGCTTTGAACTTAATTAATGATGCAAACATCGTAATATCGTAATCGTAATACAATTTTATATCTCCCTTGTTTTGTTTTGAAAACAAAAATTGCTTAAAAGTAAACATAACCTAATAAGAATATATTCATGTTCTGTGTCAAGAATTTTAAGTGTGCCATGTCAATTAAAGCTACAAAAGAATCCAAGGACAGCGCAAACAAAGGGTGATAACGGGTACCCCCCTTTAAATAGAGAAAAATGCCTTCGATCATATAATTTAATTTTTTTTCATTGTTTTACGTTTTTTGTGATTAAAAAATAAAACTCGGCTCAGTTTTAACCCTCCAACGCCCCCTGACCCACCAAAAACGTAATTTTATCGTTTTTATTTTTTTAGGTGATATAGGTCCCGAAAAGATTGGTCATAAATTATACCACAGATTCTGTGGTCAAAAATAGGTTGATTGAACCTCACTAACCTATATACAGTTGAGTCCGCGAGTCTTTACCCGTGCGTCATCATTTAAAGCATACGAAATAAGTCGGAAATTTACTAAACGCAACAGCAAGTGGATATTATTCCGATCACGGGTTAAAATAAAATTTGACGTTATCAAATAAATAGAATTTCAAATCGGATCCTGGCCGGATAGCCCTGGCAGCTAAGGCCATTTAAATGAAGAGAACAAGAATTTCAAATTTAATTTTGCTTTAAAATTTTGGTGCATAATTACAGCTACATTTGAAGTAGCTTAATAAATTATTTTATTATCATTGATTAATAAATAAATAAACAATTTATAAAAGAATTCAATAACACATTTTCTTTTTGTTATTTTATTCACTTTGGCGGTATCTTAAACACAAGCATTCAACTGTGTAAACAAGGTTAGCTTTGTACGTTGTCAAAATTTATCGTAAAATAACAAACTTATTACAAAATTTATAACTCCAATATAAAATTAGTTGTGAAAACAACTGTTTGTATACTATAAAAAACTTCAAAATGCAAAAATTCGACAAAATAACAGCAAAAAAATTCAACAAACTGACAGCCACAAAAGTAAACAAACCAAAACGTCATAAATTTTACTTAAAATATGTGAAGACATCCCAATCGTCTTTCTTAGTATCTATCTCTTTTCAATGCACTGAGTCTAAAGACCGCGTCCCACCATCAAATAATTTGATCAAACAGTTTGAGCAAGCTCCGGAAGTACGTCAAAGTGACGTCACAATTGCATTTTTTTTTTTAATTTCTAAAAATCTGTGCTCTCACTATCAGTCTAGTTTGATCAAATTTTTTGTTTTGAGTTGTCTAACTTGTTTGTTCTTTATTTTAAAATTAAAATTTTTCATTATTATCCACAATGAACACTCAGGATGTGACGTCACTAACTGTCAAGGCCCCGTCTCACCATCAAATAATTGACAGTTATTTGATCAAACTTGACAGTCAAACTTGACTAGTGACACAAACTATACATACTAACTGTCACTTTGTGTCACTAACTGTCAAGTTTGATCAAATAACTGTCAATTATTTGATGGTGAGACGGGGCCTTCACTTTCAGTTTGCTCAAACCAGTTTGATCAAATTATTTGATGGTGGGACGCGGCCTTAAATCGTTCATAAAAATAACATGTGTTTTTACTTAATAACAGGCGGCAGCTGGTTTGTCATTAATTTCATGCGTGAAGGAGAATGATGCTAAATATAAAGTATGTGTTTTATCTCGCCAGGTATTAATGACGCACGGGTAAAGACTCGCGGACTCAACTGTACAATGGTGCACACAAAAAAAGTTACAGCCCTTTGAAATTACAAAATGAAAATCGATTTTTTTTATATATCGAAAAATTTTAGAGATTTTTTATTGAAAATGGACATGTGGCTTTCTCATGGCAACAGCATCTTAAAAAAAATTAAAGTGCACCCCATAAAAATTTTATGGGGGTTTTGTTCACTTAAACCCCCCCAAACTTTCGTGTACATTCCAATTAAATTATTATTGTGGCACCATTAGTTAAATACAATATTTTTAAAACTTTTTTTCCTCTTAGTACTTTTTCGATAAGCCAGTGTTTATCGAGATATTTTGCATATTTATCGAATCCACCACATATTTGTATGTGGTTAAGTACGATTATGGAGACCTGTTAATAATCTGAAAATTGATTTCTAATTTACATTTTCAGGTATATATTAAAAAAAGAAGCCACATCTCGATAAAAGGTGACATCAAAAAAAAGACTAAGAGGCAAAAAAGTTTTAAAAACACTATGTTTAACTAATGGTACCAAATAATAGTTTAATTGGAACTTTTACACCACTGGCGAAGCGTCTATGTAACCATTGGTAACAGTTAAAAATATTGCAAATAAATATTTTATGACGATGAATAATTCTATTTACCAATATTTTTACCAGTAGAAATATATTATTATATTATGTGGTAATAGTACCTAACGCAGTAAATAGCCAACTACTCGTAGACACGAAAATATTGGTGAGTTTATGTGACTCAGTTGCACTTTATTATACTCTGTTACCAGACTCATTTCTGGTTACAATGGTTATATACCCACGCTGGCTGGCGCTCGGGACCGGCTAGTGACTGAAAATTTTGAAGAAGCGACGGCATAAGCGCGCTGTGTATCAGTAGCGCTGTTACCAGATTTAAAATTGGTGACAGTACCTATAAAAAGTGTGCGTGCAGTTAACCATGGATGAGTGTCGCTTCTTAATCGATCAACTACTTGAAAAGTAATTCTCCTTGTATAATTTTGAAGAAAAAAATGAGATTAAAAATGAAAGACCTATTTTAAACAATTTAAAAAAGGAATCAGCAAAATTAGTTCGATATTTTAAATTTAGTTGGTACAGTGAAAATCCTTGGTTATATTATGGTTGCAAGAAAAATATACTGTATTGTTGGTCATGTCTTCTGGTTTCTACAGAAAAATGGGTGGACCAGGTTCACGATTTAAATAGTGTTAGATTTATAAAAAGGAGACATGAAATTTCTCCGTTACCTACATGTAAGATGTATACCCAATTTGATTCAGTTTGGCAAAACAAAAATCAAAAGTTCTCCTAACCAATCTTTTAAAGCAAATATTGCTAAACATAATCAGTTTGTTAAAAAAATAGATAGGTATATCCTTAGCACACTTATAATAGATACTGTATGTTTTTGGGCCAAACAAGAACTAGCGTTTCGTGGTCATTTTGAGTGCGACGACTCTGACAATCGAGGCAATTACAGGGAATTGTTAACATTAATTGCCAAAAAAGATCAAACATTTTGTCAACATCTAGAGACATCTGTTTTTTCGAGAGTTTCAAGTGATGTACAAAATGATATTATTGAAGCTACACTCACCGGCACAAAATTCCGCCACCCTAAATTTTTGATTAAGTTTGACAATTTATAACTTTATTATTTGTGCTCCGATTTTCAAGATTCTTGCACCAGTTTGTAGGTACATGTATTCATATTGTTTGGTATTATTCCGGTAACAAACAAGAATGTGTGTGTACTTTGTACGCACGTAAGAAGTTATACTTCTACTACATATTATGTGTTTTTTAAGACTATACCAAAAATTTAAAAAAATAAAAGAATAAAACGCACACAAACACATTGAAAAATGCCACAAAGAAAAAATGATTTCTGGACGATAATAATTGTTGGCAAAAATTTTAAATACGCATTTGCTGAAAAAAAAATTATATAACAAATATTCTTACAATCATAATATGCATAAAAAAATAAAACTTGCATCGGGAATTGAACCCTTGAATTTCGTGCCGCTTTGACTCGTAATCGAAGCGTAGACTCACTCGTCCAATCGCACATTATTATTTATCATGTGGAAAAATACGGTAACTGAACGTTTTGCTGTTTGACACTTGTTTTGAAAATTATGTAGTTTAAATTTTGTGGAAGAAAATATAAAAATATAACAAAACAGTAAGAAAACAATATATTAGATGAAGATTGGTAGAACTTTTGTTGGTAATCAAATTAAGTATGTAAATCAAAGCATTACATACCTATACTAGATAAATAAATCTACGCCAAAAAATCATAATTTAAAAATAAAAATCGAACCTAATTTGGGATTTCTCTCTAAAATCCGCATTCTTGAGAAAATAAATGTATGTATTTCAACCTAATCCAAATGTATAATTACAATATGATTATAATAAAAACTAGGTACTTACCAAATTAGAATGAGTTTTCCTTGTCCAAAATAGTCCAAAAGTCCAAAAATATAGGTATATGAAAACTATTTAAAAAGGCAGTATAACTATTAACTAACTTTTGTTTGTTGTTTCTTTTCACACAAATTTTAAAACGCAACAACCATAAATAATCTAACTACAGCTGTGCCACAGCCACCATATTGAATAATTTTTGACATGTCATTTGAACATCCAATCAGAACAAAGTTATAATGCGCATGCGCCCGGTCGCTAGGTTTTCCCATATAAAGATTTACCCTCTATCGCCGGTAAAGAAGTATAACTTCAAAAATTTTGCTTGCATGTCATTGTACAGGGGTGAAAGGAAGCGTTGTATTTTCTCCTAATTTTAAAAAATTCTGTTGAAAAATGGAATAGCTGATTTTGTTTCATAGTCCTGTCATATTTTCCCAGAGGCATCACCAACATTTTGTTTTTTGAATTATCTGAATATCTTTTTTCTTGTAAGAGCTGTACCATTTTTTGTAAATAAAAACACTGATTGACTCATACAATTGAGGTTGGATTGATAAGATTAGAATGGCCCGCATGCAGCCCAGATCTCGAATCATATTGAGCATTTATGGGATGAATAAAAATTCATCGTCATCCTAGGCCTCCAGAAAATTTGGTACAGTTATGGGCCTGGTAGAAGAATATCGGGCTATTCCCCAGGCAAGGAAAACACATCTTTATTGGATGCTAAACAGATTGCAAGCAGTCGTTGCTGCAAGAGGTGGACACAATGAACTGTCAACACGGATGGAATGGCCCCATCCCATTCAAACAGTGAAGCGAGATTGCGGCCAACATACAAGTGAGAGGTCCTAGAGAGAGACAGAGCTTGTCAGGGAAAATTTGACTTCTTCATTGGTTGGATATTATTATAATGACCAGAGTTGCCAGATGTGATTTTATAAATCCCCCACTTAGAAACTGAAATTCCCTCAAATTGAAGCTCAAACCCCTTAAATTTAAATTTTTGCCGCATTTTAATAAATTAGTAGTCAAATGTAGAGAACAGTAAACCAAAATTATACTACTTATCAACAGAAGGCCCTGGAAATAATTCATAGGTCCTATCGTCTTCGATTATGAGAGTATAATTATACAGTTCTACGTATATACACAAATTTAATTTACCACGATCCCTTAAAATATCTCATAATTGTCCCTCCCCAACCATTTTTGCTTAGAAAAATTCCTCTAGACGCTTTCAAATTACTCCAAATTATGGAAAAATACCCCAACCTGGCAACGCTGACTACCACTATAAATTTTTTGTTTACGAAAGATGGCCATTATCTTCCCTCCTTCCCTGACTAGCGCTATCTCATCCTGGCGTCATTAAATTCACTTCTTGCCCATTCCATCGGTGTTGACAGTTCATTGGGTGGACATAACCGCTATTGAATTGTTTTGTTTTATTGTTAAATTTGTTTTGTTTAGTTAATTTTAGTGTGTTGGATATTTTTAATTAAATAAACCTTCAAAACAGTGTTTTTAATTACAGCTCTTACAAGAAAAGAGATATTCAGATAATTCAAAAAACAAGACCGTAGTGATACCTCCAGGATAATACAAAAGGAGTATGAAACAAAATCAGCCCTCCAATTTTTCCACAGAATTTTTTAAAGTTAGGAGAAAAAACAACGCTTACATTTACCCCCGTATAATGCCATCTAAATAAAAATTTTTTGTTACCGGAATAATAGCAATTGACATCAATATATGTACCTACAAACTCGTGCAAGAATCTTGAAAATCGAAGTACAAATAATATAATATAATATCGTATGGCATTTTTGCCGGGGAGATCCTTTCGGATAGTTCCAGCGCCAATTACATCTTTAACCCTGTTTCACGTAACTAGTGTCGATGTACACTAGCCCACAAATAATAGTACAAATATAGTACAAAAATAGTACAAATAATAAAGTTATAGATTGTGAAACTTAATCAAAAATTTTGGGTGGCGGAATTTTGCGCCGGTGAGTGTATATATACATTTAGCCATATCTTCATTTTTTTAAATAAGATTTTTTGCATCTGGTTTTGGTAACACTTCAGAAAAAGTCACGCGTCGCCACTGACTTACACAAACATTTGGGAGGTTTAAAGGAACAAAACCCCCATAAAATGTTTATCTAAATATATTAAAAAAGAAGCCGCATCTCGACAAAAACTGGCTTATCGAAAAAATACTGAGAAGCAAAAAAGTTTTAAAAACGTTGTGTTTAACTGACGGTACTACAGTAATGAATTAGTTGGAACGTAAACAAAAGTTTGGGGGGGGGGGGGGTTTAAGGGAACAAAACCCCCATAAAATTTTTCATCGATAAATCGATTTTTATTTTGTAATTTCAAAGGGCTGTAACTTTTTTTATGAACATATTTGTACTGAGGTAAGTTAGGTTCAATCGAACTATTTTTGACCCCAGAATGTGTGGTATAATTTATGACCAATCTTTTCGGGACACCCTGTATAATAAATTTAAACATTTCAAAAATTCACACGTTTTTATAAAACAGGGCTAACTTTTATATATCCATAGTGTCCATTAGGTTGAGTGTACATTACCTCAAAATGCATATTTATTTATTTTAAAGCATAAACTTTTTTTGGAGAGGGCTGCAGTTTTAATTTTTTTTTTATTTAATTTAATTTTTTTCACATTTTTCCGTAAAGTGCGCCATCTTCAGAAATCCGAGAAACTAATTTTTATGCGGTTTTTGGGATTATCCACTCAAAAATGGAAGAAACACGTTCAAAATCGCCAAAAGCGCAGGGCGTTTCGTGGTTAATAGCCATAATAGAAGATAACTCTGATTAGTCTACTTATTGATTGACAGAGTATCGACCTCACTGTTTGGGCTTTGGAAGCAGACTCGCATTTCTTGAATACACCGGCATATTAGGCTTTAACTCCCGGTAGGGATCTATGGAGAAGCATCACCAAGACCTTAGCCCTTGCCGTGCGGCTCCCCATAGGCTGATCAGACACCAGCGTATTCCAGTCCAAGCCTCAGATTCATATTAGAATTTTATACTACTGCTTTAGATTTTTTGTTTTTCCGTTCACCGGGCCAGGTTTTGAACGTAAATACTTCACAGCGAAGTGAAGTGCGGAAGACCCTCCTGTCCCGCTAGACTATCCTACCGACCTCGCATTTTATTTACGGTACATAAAAAAACTCAGTTCAAATGTCAAATTTATTCATTGACAAGGACAAATAAAAATTTTAATATCATCACAATACTTCTACGTTTGATAGTAAAAATAACTCTATCAAAATTTTAACGTAACAACTAATAAAACAAATAATGTGTCTATGCAACAGTTGAATTGTTAAAGTCCTTAATTTAAGTAGTAAGTAGGAATAATAGGTATAATAAAATAGAAAAATACGAAAAATAATGCAAAAATTAAAAATATAAACATTAAAGATCATAATTAGGTTATAGAAATTATAACTATTGCCTACTGATGTAATAAGATAATGAAATAAAATACCTAATTGATTATTAAAAGCATACATAGATAAAACGCAAGAATTGCATAGACACTATAAAAAGTGTTATTTTCCTAATTTGTTATAATTTTTTAATATTACATATTTGATCACTGGTATTAATGTTTAGGGATTGGTAACTTGGAAGATTTGGATCTAAAATATGTTCTAACATTTCTGAATATCTTAAGGTTATTCGGAAACTATTCGTTTGCAGAACCTCATTTTTTAATCTCTTTTTTATAATATTTCATTAAATAAACTGAAAACTGTTTAACTTTACATAATAATTGTTAACAAGGACAAAGCAACACCAATAAACATTACCGAAGTAGTATGCAACAAGATACTTTTACACATAATTCTAGAGAGGATATAACCCTTTTAATTTACTAAGGACTAAGTAGAACAATTCAGAGAATTGAACAATATAGTCAATTGGTGTAAAATGTGGCAGCTTTTTGTCATATGGGCAGATACAGCTCATTAAAAGCCTATACAATAACAATAGAGAACTTGCATAAAAATTGAAATTAAAAAAAAATGCTATAAATCACAACAAAACATAATTTGAAACATATATCAATGAAAAAAAAGTGTTTTTTGTCTTTCGCTTGGCCCCTAAAGTCGATTAAAAATTAGCGCAAAACACACCCTCATTGGTCGTGACGACATATCATTGTAGTATTGGATGTCCTCGCCATTAATTCATTAGGTTTGGCATTGATTTGATACTGACACTCAGTTTTATAAAATTTTGATAGTTGCTATTTCTGACTAATATTTGAGTGTTTTTGTTAAGACAATTTCGAACTAATATTTAAGTGTTTTTGGTAAGCAGACAACATATACATTATACTTACGATAAAATGATCTCTACATTCTTGAAGACCTTGTGTATTAACTGAAATATCTTTACGTTTTTTAAGCACACAAGTAACCACTTTAAACGCCGTTTTCGGCCGGTAATCCAATAAATATTTTATTGGGGTTTTTAATAGTTTTACTTTTACAAAATGGCACTAAACAACACTTATAGTGTTTTATTTTCCATAGTAAACCTTCTTTCCTTTTCTTCAAAAACTGTATCAAACTCCAATCTCAACAAACTGGTATATATTATTACAATGACGTACGACAAATGCCATTAAAATATAAATATTAACATAAACATAAGTAAAGTACAATTAGATGACGTCACGGGTCGTTTGAACTATTTTAAATACACAGAAGATTTTAACTATGAGTTTTTGAAGCGTGAAATTTTGGAAATCTCATTTTTAAACAAAACTGAACATTATTATGTAGTAAAAAAATGTGCAAGTTCCCTATTATGCCAGAATGAGAGTAAATGGAGAATGAACTGAATGTTTCAGGGTCACCAAGAGCATGAGACTAGGCATGTAGTCACCAAGAGCATGAGAAATAAATAAAGCGCCGGTCAGCAATTGAAAAAAAACTATATGGCAAAATTAACAAAAACTTGAAAAGGTCATGAAATGCCTATCAATACAAAAATGAAACGTTAATAAAAATCATTTTTTAATAATATTGTGGCTTATTTCCCATTATAAATAGTTAAAAAATGAGACTGGTACAATGAGACAAAAATTTCACTTATAAAGACACAAGTTTACAGATCCCTTTGAGATGTACTGCTGGAGACGAATGCTGAAAATACCATTAGTAGCCCGAAAACCAAATAAATCTATACTGAATAAGCTAAATATAAAATGAATATTAAGAATGCAAATAACAAAACAAAATAAAAGGCTTTTTTGAGCACGTCTTTCAAAGAAATGGTCTTGAAAAACTTACCATCCAGGGGAAGGTAGAAGGTGAAAAAAGTCGAGGTGGAGACGATACACGGCCCATTTGGTTGTAAGAATTTGCTAGAATGGCTAGAGAGATAGATAGAGAGAAATGGAAGAACATAGAAAAAATCAGGTAATAGGTTTCATTGTATCAGGATACCTGCATTGGGTCATAGATATACATAGATGTAAACAGATAAATTTGAATGACCGGATAATACGAAAAAAATACCGGAAAGACTACATGAAGCCTAGCGACAATTAGGCATGTATAAATATCTCAAATTATAACTATAACGTAACAATTGGTAATGACTCAATTGAACGCGTAAGTTATCTTGTATATCTAGGTACTCATATTAATGAAAGCTGGAACCCTAGTACAGAAATTAAAAGGAGAATTGCCAAAGCAAGAACAAGTTTTATGAAATTTAAGAAAATCCTTTGCAGTCATGATCTCAATTTGGAACTTCGCATAAGAATGTTTCGATGTTATATATATTCCCAGTACTACTTTACGGGGTTGAAGCATGGATCCTGACAGAATCGCTTTTAAAGAACCTAAAAGCATTTGAGATGAGGGTCTACAGCCGTATTCTGAAGATCAGTTGGGTAGAAAGAGTCACAAACGAAAGGGTTTTGCAACGTTTGAATAAAAGTTGTGAAGTAGTGAACACGGTTAAACGACGTAAATTGGAATACTTTGGTCATATCACGCGTCACCCAGAAAAATATGACATACTTCACCTTGTCATGCAAGGTAAAATAATGGGAAAAAGAAGTGTGGGCCGCCGTAGAACTTCTTGGCTTAAAAACCTACGCCAATGGTTTGGCAAACTAGCACTGAACTATTTCATGCGGCTGTAAACAAGACGATTGTAAATATGCTGGGCAACATGAGAGCAAACGATCGACAAGCGGTCTCGGCACCTTAAGAAGAAAATATCTCAAAAACACAGCAAATTACAAACTTGGTTAAGTAAGGAACTAAATGGAGGATACTGCTTCGTACAAATACTTAGGCCACAAAATACCTATTGTTGAGATCATAAAACATGTTCATCATCATCAATGGCGTTACAACTCTTCGTGAGTCTTTGCCGCGCTTACTATTGCCTTCCATGTTTGTCGGTCCTGTGCCACGAATTCCCATTGTTTCACTCCCACTTTCTCCAGATCTTCTTTGACTGCATCTTTCCACCTTTTTCTAGGCCGTCCTATAGACCTTCTTTCATCTGGCCTTTCCCAGAACACACTGGCCTTTATATATCTGACTAGATTTTTCTTTCTGAATAGAGACTCGTTATTGTATCTGCGCCTCCATTCGTTTGTCACGCTGTCTCTGCATGGGCCATATATCATTCGAAGGATTTTACGTTCCCACACCAGCAATTTATTTAATTTTCTTTTTTGTTAGCGTCTATGTTGTGGTCGTATTATGGTCTTATATTATACATCTGCATTTTTGGACCTCGTGAAAGAAGTTTTGACTTCATTGGATGTTGCATTGCAAAGAAATTCGCATCACTCTATTTTGTTGGCATTTGTGATTGTTACTCCTAGATATTGAAATTCTTTAACCACTTCGAAGTTATGATCGTTTATAGTAATATTTTGCCTTATTCGCTGTCGCTCTTATTTTGAGACGACCTGTATTTTCTTCTTTTGTCTTCATTTATTTTTAGACCGATGTTTAACCCGCGAGTAGTCGCGCCGTTAGATAGAATCTCACATTTTATCCTTTTTCGCGATAACTTGATGAAAAATTTTGCAATTTTGAAAAAATTTCGTAAGTGCCTCGAGGAAGGGTGTAGTAATGCGTAGGAATTTTTTTTTTATTTTTTTTTCTTCTTTTTGTGGAATTTATGGCTTTGAGGAGAGCCAATTAGCTTTAATAATTGTTAGAAATAATATTTCTAACATAACAAGTAAATAAAAATACTATAAAATAAAAACTTGTTGTAAATTCGTATTTCAATTCGTATTTTGAGATAGAATCTAACACGCGACTATTCACGTTACAGAAGTGAGCGCGACTACTCCCGGGTTAATACAGCTTCTTCAAAGCTGGAGAAAATATCCTTAAATTCTAATGTTGATTGTGCCACTGCATCTACGTCATCGACAAAAGCGAGAATGATTTTTGCTCGCCGAGCAGTTATGTCTGGTTTGATTTGGATAAAACATGCCCAAAAGACATAAAAAAATATGCTACCGATAACAGCCTCAGAACAATATTTCTCATCAATAATTCCATGTTACCAAACTATCAAACAATAATTAATTTTATAACTCTGATACATAAATCATCTTTTTTGTTACAAAGTAATATACCATTTGAATATTTGAGTAATAATTATTACATTAGAAAGATAATGCGCTTAATAAATTTTGTAAAAAATCAAATATTTGTATAAAGTACACTTTACAATCTCTTACCCATTATCTTTTTGGTTTGTTTTATAACAAATGTATGTTAATGTAATGAAAAAACTTAATTCCCTAAGCACCAAATTAGATTATTTTAGTTATACAAAAGTGACAAAAATCTAAACATGTACAAAATAAATATTTCATTATAAATATGTACAACCACTGAAATAGACTAGACAAAATTTAGTGTAATAGTCCTAAGAGTGATAGATTCCATGATTATCTATAAAATAATTTATACTTCATTCCAACAAGTAATACAAGAGTTGTAAATAAGCATAAACGTGTTACGTTTTTATTTACAACGTAGCCATCTAACTTCTATTATGCAATTTTCATGCTATAGCCCGATCAAAGAACAATCTGACCCCCAAAAAAATGAAGGAAGGATGAAAATTTGGGAATAGGTAGTTGAAGTTGTCTATTATTATATAAGAAAAAGTTAACAATTCTACATCCCCTCCATTTTCGTAAAATGGAGGAAAATATCCCCTCTCGAAGGTGAAAAATATACATTCAAGATAAGACCGCAGTTGGATAAAATGACTGATTCTAAACAACTTTTGTTCTATAGAGTTTTTTCACTAAGTCAATACTTTTCGAGTTATTTGCGAATGGATATGTTCAATTTTAACTAAATAAAACATGTTTTTGGACGGTTTTTCGGAGATAACTCAAAAAATAAGTATTTTAGCGAAAAAAATATTCATAGTAAAAATATAGCTCATAAAAAATTGAAAAAAGTGTTGTATGCATGAGGTCTGTAGAGCCACTAGAAACAGAGTTGTAGCTAATGAAAATTAGGTTCTTCTTCGTCAAATTCCAAATCGAATATTTCAATGTGAAATTACCCAAAAACGGAGCCCTTTTCGGGGAAAATTCATTTTAACTTTTTTAAAGTGTTTAAAAAAAGGTTTATTTTTGTTTATTAAAAAAACTTGTAACATTAAAAGTAAGTGAGTTACGCTCAAAATATTGTTGGCCCCCTTTATTTTTTCGTAAAAAAATCGCGAAAATCACCCCCTAATTAGCGTTACAAATAAATTTGATCATTACCACTTCATACGTTACCTTGCTTATGCATTATTTATATGATCTGTAAGTTTCATCGGTTCAAAGTGCTTATTTTTGAAAAAGCTGTAGTTAAAATGGCTTAAACGAGTAACTAATCATGAGTTTAGGCAAATTTTGAACAGCCATAGCGTAACCAATTTTTGTCTAACAAGAAAACAAAAAATCAAAAATATTCAGAAAAGCAAAACCTGCATTTGATTACTCTTTGAGATTGTTGGTAATACTAATAATTTTAAAGTTAATTCCATAAACAATTCCATTTTTTTCCAAATAAAAAAAAATGTTTTATTTTAATCCTATTTTTTTTTAAACTGAGCACTTTGAACCAATGAAACTTATAGATAATATAAACAATACATAAGTAAAGTAACTTGTACAGCGGTAACGATTAATTTTATTTGGGAAGCTAATTAGGGGGTGATTTTCGCGATTTTTTTACAAAAAAATAAAGGGGACCAACAATATTTTGAGCGTAACTCACTTACTTTTATTGTTAGAAGTTTTTTTTAAACAAAAATAAACCTTTTTTTAACACTTTAAAAAAGTTGTAATGAATTTTCCCCAAAAAGTGCTTCGTTTTTTGGATATTTCACATTGAAATATTCGATTTGGAATTTTTCATTAGCTACAACTCCGCTTTTACTGGGTCTGCAGAACTCACGCATACACCATGTTTTTTAGTTTTTTAAAAGTTATATTTTTTTCACTAGAATACTTACTTTTTGAGTTATCTGCGAAAAACCGTCCAAAAACATGTTTTTTTTTGTTACCAATGAACATATTCACTCGCAAATAACTCGAAAAGTATTGACTTAGCGAAAAAACTATAGAATAAAAGTTGCTTAGAATTAGGCATTTTATCCAATTCCAGTCTTATTTTGAACGTATATTTTTTCACCCCTGAGAAAATATTTTTCACCCCGTATTTCCCAATTTTTGTAAAATGGAGTGGATGTAGAATTGTAAACTTTTTCTTGTATATTAATAGACAATTTCAATTAGCTATTCCCAAATTTTCATCTTTCCTTTATTTTTTTGGAGGTTTTCGTAAAATTTTGTGTTCCCTTATCGGGCTACTAGGCAAGAGCCATGCAAGATAGATTATGTAACTGCGCATGCCCACGCGCTATTTTCATACAATTCCTGTGCTAGATGAAAAGCTTATGTTGCCCATGACAAAATTTACGGTTAAAATATAACTTAACCTTATTGTGTAAGTTTAAATGTTAAGTATTTATTGGATGTAATAAGTTGTGATTTATATTTAAATATACACAATGCTGGGCTGAAATTTTTAAGTGAAATTTCTAAATAAGTATCTAAAGTTAATGTTTTGGTATATTTCCTTTGTTGACAACAATGAAAGTGATACCAAAAATTGCACAGAATTAGCTTTGACGTAAACAGATCAAGCTAGGCAAGAAATATGCCATGCAAGACGGACTTGCATAGCCTAGATGTAAAGCTGCTTTAAACGCAGCTTGTACGGCTGACAAATCAGTCTATTTATATTTACGTCTATAAGTTTGAACCGTTAATATGGAGTAGCAGGACAAAGACAACTCTACTGCTGCCATTGCTCTTCATAAGTGCGGAATAGAAAGAGCTCGTATTTTTGAATTATTGAAACCGTTAAAATTACACGTGTTTTAAAGTATTAAATTGTTTTTGTCACCAGGATCAGGAATTTTTCGTTTATTATACATAAAAATAGTTTCTGTCCTTGTGGGATCGGTACTCACCGGAGGAACCGCAGACGTTTGGATACAACTAGCGTCTCTTTGCAAAGACACTGACGTCGACTTTGCAAAGTAACAAGACACTTACTCAACACACACACTACACATGACACTAGGTACCTAACTGCAAAAATTTACCGTACCTACCATGCCAATGGCCATTAGTTGTCAAGGCATTACCTAAATAAAAAAAAGTTGTTTTTGGATACAGGAAGAGTAAATGACTAACAGATCCGACCAGCCATGTGTAGCTCATACGTCACAGGTTATTAACGCGGTTAGGGCAAGAATTAACCAAAAACCTGCCGTAAAACAAAAAGTCATGGCCTCTGGCAAAAATCCAAACAAGAATTGGGACGTGAGGCTTACAAACAACAAATAGGAAAATGCCTGACCATTGCATTAAAACAAAAGTGGAAAAAAATCAAGACGCCTGTTGTTGTACCGTAAAGAGCGTTACAAAGAAATCATCTTTACAAATAAAAAAAAGTTTACTATGGAGAAAACGTTGAATAATCAAAACCATAGAGTTTATGCATGGCCATCCAAGGAAGGCCGCGAACTGATGCCAAACGAGGTCATTATCCTGCCTCAGTGATGGCTTGGTGGGGTGTGTCCTATGATAGCGCCACTTGTTTACATTTTTGTGAAAGGAGCGTTAAAACAACGGCGAGAAATTATCAACGTCATCATTAACATATTAAAGGGATCTTGAACTTCTTTATAAGACAGAACAACAAATAGACTTCTATTATTCTGAAAAAACTCATCAAGAACATAAAAATGGAGTAAAATAATATTAGCTACAAATAGACCAAAGTAAGTCAAGACGATGACTTACTTTGTTCTATTGTCTGAAAGAAACGTATGAATTCAAATACCATATGAACCTGTTAACGGTAATATCAGACCTAGGTACGGTCCAACAACAAATAAAAATGATGAAATAAAAGCATGGTATAAGGAAAAATAGGTTTTTCGGAAGTTAATTAAGAAAGATGATGCTAACATTAGTGTGGGCGACTTTAAAGCCGTCGTAGAGAAAGATGAAATACAAGGAATAAGACGTAAGTTTTGGATACAAATACACAAATCAATTTCATTCTACTTAAACAATAGATTCAAAAATAGTTTCAAATTTATTATTTTTAACACCTGAACATGTATCACTCTTAGGAATTCATGATAAATATATAAGATTTTACAGTACAGCAAATACATATTTTCTTAAATTGATTTTTAATATAGTTGTTGTTAGTTGTGTAACAAATATAAATATCTGCCATATTAGTCCTGTCGCCAGTGGGGGTACAACGGCCTCCTTAATTCAGATGGACTTACCCAAGTTTTTTTTATGTATTTTGACCCGTAGAACACGAATTTTTTGGGTAACAGTCGATCCGGATGTCGATAAGATTGTTATAAACAAAGAACTTGAGGAATCACATAACAGCGATTTTTCGTAAAACAAAACATTGTTTTGTACTTTTTGGGTTATTCTAAACAAAACATGTTTTTACAAGTTTTTTCGTAGGATGCATAGTTTTCGACATAAACGCGGTTGAACTTTAAAAAAATCGAAAAATTGCAATTTTTGAACCCGAATAACTTTTGATTGAAAAATAAAATGGCAATTCTGCTTACCGCATTTGAAAGTTCAAGTCAAATTCTATCGGTTTTGATTACTTTCATTGCTAAAAATTAATTTTTTATTGTTAAACAAAGCTATAAACACATAGTGATTGAATGATGTTTTCAATGCATTTCCCATTTGAAATCGAACGAGTAGGCGCATACAGACAATTTCTACGTAGATTACGTACATTAAAACGCATGCATTGGCACGGGAAACACTGTAGACTGAAGTGTCCAGCGTACTGTGTTATATAAATATCCTCAATACATGTATTTTGTTTTAACCTGTGTTTTATGAGTCTGTTGTAGTACATTCTTTCACGGTTTTTGCTCTAAATTTTAAAAAACCGCTTGAATTGACATGAAATTTTGCATACGCATAGCTTACATGTCAAAGAAAAAAAGTGATATTGTGCCAATGTGTGCTTTTGCCCTGGGGGTGACTTTCACCCCCTTTTGGGGGTGAAAAAATATGTGTCCAAAATAAGTCCGGAAATGGATAAACTGACTAATTTTAAGTAACTTTTGTTCTTTTGTTTTTTTCGCCAAGTCAACACTTTTCGAGTTATTTTCGAGTGAATGTTCATTTTTCAACAAAATAACCACATTTTTAGACGGTTTTTCGCAAATAACTCAAAAAGTAAGTATTTTGCCGAAAAAAACATTCTTAGCAAAAATATAGCCTGTAAAAAAGTAAAAAAAAAATGGTGTACGCGCGAGTTCTCTGGACCTCGTAGAACCAGAGTTATAGCCAATAAAAAATAGGTTCATATTCGCCAAATTTCAAAATATCCAAAAAATTAGGCACTTTTTGGGGAAAACCTATTATAACTTTTTTAAATTGTATAAAAAAAGCTTTATTTCTGTTTTTATAAAAAGTTTCTAGCATCAAATTTAATCAAGTTACGCTCAAAATAAAGTTGGTCCCTTTTGTTTTGGCAAAAAAAAATCGGGAGGACCACCCCCTAATTAGCAACTTGAATGAAATTAGTCGTTACCGCTCCACAAATTATTTTACTTATGTTGTGTTCATATGATCTGTAAGTTTCATCGATTCAAAATGCTTATTTTTGAAAAAATTTGGTTTCAAAGTAATATTTTCAAAAATTTTAATTTTGAAAAATATGCTTTTTTTCAAAATAACTTAAAAATTGTTAGAGATACCAAATATCTCAAAAAAAAAACAAAAAAGTCAGCATTGCTTTTCTGAATATCCTGTATTCTTTTGTTTTCCTGTAAGACAAAAATTGATTAAGATTTGGTGTTTCTAACTTTGCATACATTCGTGATCAGTGACTCGTTCAACCCCTTTTAACTACAGCCCTTTCAAAAATAAGGACTTTGAACCGATGAAACTTACAGATCATATAAACAATACATACACGAGTCAAGAAACTTGTGAAGTCGTAACGATTAAGTTCATTTGAGATACTAATAAGGAGGTGATTTTCCGATTTTTTTAACAAAAAAAAAGACTAACTTTATTTTGAGCGTAACTTGTTTACTTTTGATGCTAAAAATTTTTTTTATAAAACAAAAATGAAGCCTTTTTTAAACACTAAATAAATTGTAATGAGTTTTCCCCGAAATGTGCTTAATTTTTTGTTATTTCACGTTAAAGTATTCCATTTGGAATTTGACGAATATGAACCTATTTTTCATTAGCTATAACTCTGCTTCTACTAGGTATAGAGACGTGATATATACACCACTTTTTTAAATTTTTTACAGGCTATATTTTTGCTAAGAATGTTTTTTTTTTCGACAAAATACTTACTTTTTGAGTTATTTACGAAAAACTGTCTAAAAGCGTGGTTGTTTTGTTGAAGAAATGAACATATTCACTGACAAATAACTCGAAAAATCTTGACTTAATAAAAAAACTCTATAGAACAAAAGTTACTTACAATTAGTCAGTTTATCCATTTCCGGACTTACTTTGGTCGTATATTTTTTCACCCCCAAGGAGAGGGTGAAAACCACCCCAAGGGCAAAAGCACACATCGGCACAATATCACTTTTTTTCGTTGACTTGTTAGCTATGTGTATGCAAAATTTCATGTCAATCCAAGCGGTTCTCTAAAATTTAGAGGTGTTGCAATATTTTACCGTTAAAGAACGTACTATTGTCCTGAAAGAACTACACCTCACAAGGTAGAGAAATTAGTAAAAGGTGTCACCTCTATTTCACAGGTGTAATTAACCTATCAGTATAGCTTCAACCGCTAGGATAAACATGCAAAGTGCACAATGCTTAGTTCAAGCATTTTAAATCGATACTTAGCTGTACTGTAAAATCTGACAAATAATTTTGTAAAATTTCGTCTTACATAGGAATATAAAAGCAGTCTGAGGGGGACAGAAACACTACAAACACCCTGTTTTAATTAAACTTAAAGTGTTATAACTATCTTCATGATTATCGTAGGCCTTTTAATTTAAGAACCTAAAAACGTTGCACAATTCGGTTATATAATGACTAGAAGAAATAGATGGTCAGTGCTATTTTATGAACGTAAAATTTAAATGAATTTTATATTATGTATTAAAATATGAATTTAACAGTGTTCTATTAGAATTTGGTACAGACAAAAAAAGTTATAAATTTATCTTTCTGTTAGTTTATAATTTTACCTGTTATATGATCTAAAATAACATATGGATAACATCTCTAAACAGAAGAGTTATGTTGTTTCAGTTTATACAATGATGAGTGCACTAAGAACCGGCAAAATAATGCAAAAGACGGAAAACACAATACATAGTGAAATAAAAAGAGATGAAACTAGTAGAGGTGGGAAATTATTAATAGAAACCTATAATTTTACATTATATTGATAGTTTCTTACCTTTAGATGTATCGGAGGAGTTTGGCAACTACCACTGTGACAGGAGAATTTTATAAAATTCTCCTGTGACAGTTTGACTCCGATATGTAAAAAGGTGGGAAACTATCAATATAATGTAAATTTATAGGTTTCTATTGATAATTTCCCCCCTCTACTAGTTTCATCTCTTTTTATTTCACAATTCCGTTATATTTGCCGCACTCATCACTCTATACAAACAGAAAGCATATTGCTGTTTCCTCAACGTTCCTTTCTTCAATTCGGTCTCTTTCTATGTCGTTTCTGTGCTTTTTCTTCGACTAGTGATATATCTATTACTTAGGAATATTCTAAATGTTTTGGTTTTTGACCTCTATTAATCTATCTGTTCCATTCTTCTTTTTATTTTGGAGCCTCTAATGTGTGTGTAAAAAGGCAGGGCATGAAACCAAGTCCGTATACCACACAAAGTTCTATCGAGAACCTTTATTATAAATAACATAAAGCTTGTTACTGATGGGGAGCTATACTATAATAAAATATATTATATCTCAAATCGCTCACTATAGTAATGAGTGAGCTTGAATACACAGATAATATATATTATGGTTCCGTGTATGCAGGTTCACTCATTACTATATTGAGCGATATGAGATATAATATAAATTATAGTCTATCTCCCCGTCAGTATCAAGCTTTAAGTTTCTAATCTGATTAGTTCTTGTTTTGTCCATCAATGTTTTTACTGTTATGTCATTCTAGTTTCAGGGCTTCATTCATTCATTTCAGCTGCAATCTAGTGCAGTGTACATTACGAAAGAGTCAATTACATTAGATATGTATATACGTGTTTTTTGTTTGTTTATGCTCTCTCTATATTATCAGGTATTTGCTTTTCTATATTATGTTGTTGAACATTCACTCCATTGTTTTGTTTGTTTTTGTCACTTCCACCCTTAAATGTTTCTAAATACTGATTCCAAACTTGATTTCAATGTGCTTCAATTTCATTACATGTTCTAACACTTTTTTAGTTTCCAATTTCAGTATTTACCTTACTGGTTCTAAACTTTGAGATCTAGAAGAAATGTAAAGAAATAGCACATGGAAGAGATATAATTTTCTTCCTAAAAATAGTAGGCTAAGATGTGGGACGATATGTCTAGAGTGCATGAAAACTACCTTCTCAGGTGAATCCCAGGATTAATGTCTGTGCGAAATATAAGTAGGGGGTAAGTAAAGATTGAGATGGAAGAATGGTGTAGACAAGGACGCGAGAAAATCTGACGCGGTAAGTTGGTGACGGTTCTTGGTGGACTATATGGAAGTTTCTAACTGGTGAAACAGACAAGCTAAAGTCGAGGCTCAGCTTGGCTGTGCCGGTCTGGGACTGTGCTACTAACTCGCCAGTACACTAAATTGGATAGAAATGATGGAGAAATCGACCAAAATTCGGCGCTTCCGAATTTAGCAAATACGCAATGTCATATGAGTATATGAAACAGACAAGCTAAAGTCGAGGCTCAGCTTGGCTGTGTCGGTCTGGGACTGTGCTACTAACTCGCCAGTACACTAAATTGGATAGAAATGATGGAGAAATCGACCAAAATTCGGCGCTTCCGAATTTAGCAAATACGCAATGTCATATGAGTATATAGACAGGTATGAATACGGTATAACCAAATAAATACCCGTAAATAAACTGGGAACATGACACAATATTCCATGAGCACGATGGTGATGATGAAAAATGATAACCCAGGCATCACCTGCACATGTGGTACAGCTAATTTCTAAACGAACTGCGTAGTGTGTGACTCAAAGGCAGTTGGTACTATCTGGCCTCTTCCTATAGACAGTGAAAATGCAAATAATAGTGGCTGACTCTAGTGATTATTTTGTTTATAATATAGATTTTTATGTTTGTTGAAAGTTCGTTCTTTGAAGGCATGTTAAAATTGAATTTATTTTTAATTAATATTTAATATGAAAGTTAATAAGTGTCAGCAATTTACGTCAGCAACTTTTTTATATTCATGTAAAGTCAAACCATAATTTGAAATTGAAACGCAAATGATATTCAGACAAAGACTTCATTAAAATTTTACGTTAATAAATATATTTAATGGTGTGTACAGTGAGATATATCTTGGAATAAAAATTAACAACTAATAGTTTGCGCATATAATCGTGCTGATTTTTTATACCATCATAATTCTACCGTAAAAAAGTAACTACATTATCATCTTCTCAAGCTAAGTATGTATGTAGTAGTTTAAGTTGATCACCCAAGTATGAATCAGTTCTTAAAAGACATATTGCCCCTATTTCTCTTAGTACATGTACGTACATAAAAAATTTTTAAAAATATAATTATTTAAGATATTAAAATGGATTTATCAAGACTTAGTACAATAAACACTTTAAAAGTTACTTCATCAGATCTTTTACAAATTATAGAAATATATGTTGAGAGTAAACGGATATGGTGTATTTTTCTGTCTGTATATATACAAGCATTGAGATTACCAACACAGAAAACACTTGAGCTTATTAATTAGAAGAACAAAGCAAGGAACAGAACTGAATGGCGGAAAATTCTAGAACAAGCCAGGGCCCAAAAGGGGTTGTCTAGCTACTGATGATGATGATATATACAAGCATACATAACCATGTAAAGATATAACCATACAAGATATAACGTGTCGATAAGCTGATACGGTACGTGTTGTCTAAATTTCATTTCCTTTACTAGAGGACACGGAACATATCTTATGGAAAATATAATGTCATTCAAATTAAATAAAATTTACATGAATAAATTCGTCTGAATTTACGATCATTTCATATCATTGTGCCAACTGTTAATGTTGATTAATAATGGCGCAAATTGTAATTTAAGTTTACCGAAATCACATTTTTGAAGTCCATAAAACTGTCATTCATAAATACTGTTAGTCTAGGTGCCATTTAAAACAGCTTAAACCCAGCGTTAGCTAAGCTGATTAGAGCTTAAGCCGTTGTCATTTATTATCTATAAGAAGAATACCTGCAGAAGATTTATGGAATATCGAATTATAAAATATTTTTTCTCTCTCTCTTTATCTTATGTACAAACCCGTTTGATTTTAGACTTATTTATATAAATTTACGCCGTTATTAAGCGAAATTCAGAGTTTGTGCAATCATAAAATGATCGTAATTTTCGGTTTATGATTGTCTTGCAAATTTTCTGTATAAAATCCCGTAAAACATTTATCCACGACCATCCTGATAATCCCTTTCTCATACAAGCCGCTAAAGGCACCGCCGCAAGGCCGTGATCCAACGGAAGGTGGATCGGCGCTCTTGGCAAATAGAAAATAGGTAATAGAAGACAAAAGCTAAAGACGGAAACCAACCCAACGTGATATTATACTGTTCTTTCCGTCAATATGTGTGGTTTACGATCTCTGAAATAGGGCAACACTGTTGATTTATGGTCGGCGTGTGCAGTCCCATCATTTGTCAGTAAATCAACAGGTTTAAAGGAAGTCAGAAGCAGAACACACAACAGGTACTTACCCCTCCAGCCCTTCCGACTCGGCTAGGGACTGGTATGATCAGTGCCGTGGTACTTTCCCTATGAAGTCGTCTAACGAATTTGCGTTGAAATTTTTATCATTGTATGGTTGCATAAAACAGAACAACAAACTAAAAACCCCGTCGGACCACATTTTGGGGTAGGTTGAGTGAATTTAACAAAAAGTAAATATATATTAATTTAACAGTAACGTAGCGCAAGCTTGAATATTTTGGCAACATCTTAAGAAATGATACATATGAACCCCTAAAATGGATAACAGAAAGAAATAGAGTTTCAGGTCACAGGCATACTTCCTGGCTAAAGAACCTTACACAATGGTATGGAGTAAGCAGACTCTCTTTTAGAAAATATGTTAAAAGTGTAGATTGTGCTGATGCTCTCCAACGCTTGTCATTACATGGTACTTGAAGAAGATAAATCTCAAAAAGGAATTTACCATTGATGCTGGAGTACCATATTTAACTTATTTAATTTAATAGTGTAGCTAGTTGAAAAATCGAAAATAATGTTTAGTTTTTTAACATGGGGTTCCATATTAATCACGCCTCAAGGTCGAGCATTAATGAATACTATTCAACAAAATAACTTAAGATATTTATCAACGGGAGAACCCACATACTGGCCTACGGACCCCAACAAAATCCCAGATTTGGTAGATTTTGCTGTAACAAAAGGGATATCTGACATCCATAGTGCAATAGAGTCAAACTTCGATTTAACATCAGACCACAGCACAATAATAATAACTTTAAGCACACACATAATATGGAGAACATTACCACCCAAAATGTCAAGTAAAGAAACAAACTGGGATATTTTCCAAAATTCTGTAAATACAAATATTAGACTAGATATTAGGATAAAAGAAAACCAAGAGGTAGGAAAGCAGTAGACTATTTAACAACAGTTTTACAAATAGCACGTTAGGAAGCAACACCACAGCGTCAAAGAAGTGTGCAAGAAAACCATAATATTCGCCTCCATATAAGAGACCTTGTAGCAGAAAAAAGAAGAGCTCGACGCATATGGCAACAAACGAGAAATCCATTAAATAAAACGTATCTTAATAGGATAAGTCATAGACTAAATAGAGCACTATATGAGGAAAAAAACGACTCCTTCCAGTTTTATGTTTCGAACCTCTCACATGAAGACCACTCTATATGGAAAGCTACAAAAAAATTTAAACGACCGACAATAACAAATTCACCTTTAAGAAAAACAGATATGACCTGGGTCCGCACAAATGAAGAAAAAACCACAGTATTCGCAGAGCCTCTTGCAACTGTATTCTCAGCACCAGAAAACAATGACAATGAAGATGACGATATAAAAAGGTACCTCGAAACTCCATGTCAACTATCTCTTCCTCTGACAACATTTACTCCGGCAGAAGTTCGACAACAAATAAAAATGCTAAATCCTCAGAAAGCTCCTGGCTATGATTTGATAACAGGAGAATTACTTCAGAAGCTACCGAGAAAAGCAGTGGTGTTATTAACTGTAATATACACCAGCATACTACGTCTTCGCTACTTTCCAATACAATGGAAATTAGCTCAAGTTACTATGATTCCGAAACCTGGTAAACCCGCAACACAAGCAAATTCATATCGCCCTATAAGCATACTCGCAATAATGTCGAAAGTATTAGAACGGCTACTATTACATAAAATCGAGCAAGTTGTACCCCATAAACGAAATTATACCACAACACCAATTCGGATTTAGACGTGAACACTCAACCATCCAACTTCTTCTTCTTTATGTGCCGTCTTCTACCGAAGGTTGGCGGCCATCAAACGATAGGTTTCTCTGTTTTGTGCCGCAAGTATTATGTTCGCAGCTTCTGGTATTTGAAACCATTATCTCAAGTTTCTCAGCCAGGATTTCTTCTTTCTGCCTAAACCTCTTCTACCTTCAATCTTGCCTTCCACGATAAGCTGTAGCAGACTGTATTTATCATTACGGAACACATGGCCCAGGTATGACGCTTTCCTCCTTTTAACAAATGTTAACAATTCCACCTCTTTACCCATTCGTCTCAATACCTCTGTGTTGGTCACTCTGTCTGTCCAAGGTATTCTCAGTATGCGTCGATACAGCCACATTTCTAGAGCCGCTAATTTTTTTATAGTTGCTGCTGTTAACGTCCACCCTTCTACTCCGTAAAGTAGCGTAGAGAGTACGTAGCATTTCGTCACGCGTCATCGGAGGTTAACGCTTAGGTTGCGGTTGCTTAAGAGCTTTCTCATTTTTATGAATTTGGATCTTGCTATTTCAATTCGGATCCTAATCTCTACGTCTGGGTCCCACTTATCATTTACTGTATATCCCAGATATTTAAATCGGTGTACTCTTTCAATACGTTCGGCTTAAATATTCAGGTCGATATGTTGAATGTTCTTTTTACTGATCACCATAAATTTAGTTTTCTTTCTATTGATCTTCAGTCCAAATCGGTTGCCAATTGTATTTACTCTATTTAGCATCATCTGTAAATCTTCGATGTTATCCGCCAGTATAACAGTATCATCTGCATATTAAAAATTACTTATTGGTACGCCATTAATCTTGATGCCCTCAATGTACTCTTCCATTGCCTCTAGAAATATTTGTTCCGTGTACAGGTTGAAAAGCAGTGGCGAAAGAATACAGCCCTGTCTAACCCCTCTAGAAATGGTTATGTTTTCACTCACCATATGTCCATTCTTTATGTGGGCTGTTTGATTCCAAAATAGATTTTTTATAATCTTGATGTCCTTAGTGTCAAGTCCTGAAAGATGTAATAGTTATATGAGTTTGTCAACCATCCAACAATGCCATAGAATAGTAAATATAATTAAAACAACTCTTGAAGAGAAAAAGTTTTGCGCTGGAGTGTTTCTCGATATACAACAGGCATTTGATAGGGTATGGCATCAAGGTCTACTCTATTAACTGAAATTACACCTAACAGACCAACTATACTTTATGCTAAAATCGTATCTTACTGACCGATACTTCGAAGTCAAAATTGAAGACAACTTCTCAAATTACCACACCATCCAATATGGCGTACCACAGGGTAGCGTTCTTGATCCATTTCTGTATCTGATATTTACAGCCGACGTTCCAACCAGAAATGATACCTTCTTAGCTTTTTTGCTGATGATACGGGAATCTTAGCAATGGATGTCGACCCTAATGTAGCATCACAAAAAGTACAAAATCATTTAGACCAATTACAAAACTGGCTCAAAAGATGGAAAATAAATGTTAATGCCAGCAAATCAGTACAAATTACTTTTACAACCCGAAAATCTACATGTCCTCACGTTTCTATAAATAATACTCCGATTCCAATTGCATCTGGATGAAAAACTCATATGGAAAACGCATATTAAAACTAAACGTAAACAATTAGACCTTAAAGTAAAAAATATGAACTGGCTATTTAACAAGAAGTCTCAGTTATCTCTTGAAAATAAACTGCTTCTGTACAAAGCTATACTTATACCAGTTTGGTCATACGGAATAGAACTATGGGGCCGCAGTAAACTTTCAAATACGAAGATACTCCAAACATTCCAATCCAAAATTATCCGTATGATAAGTAAAGCTCCATGGTACGTAGTATCCAACCAGACACTTCACAATGATCTGGACATCCCACTACTCAAGGACTTAATAAAAAATCGTTCAATAAAATATAAAAATCGCACCACTGATCACACCAACGAATTGATAAATAATTTATTCACCCAATCACTTGCTGAAAGAAGACTAAAGAGAATATGGCCAGACGACCTACCACAATAATACTTAGAGAACCGTCACTGGACGGTAACTAACTCATGTTAATTGACTTACATGCCATTTACTTATTACTTTTTATATAGAGTAGATTGTAAAAATGCAGTGTATCAAATAAAAAAAAAAGACCGGCCAAAAAAATCAATTTGTATTTAATGAAAAAAGTTATCCTAGTGCGCAGATTAGCCCAACCAGTACTTGCGTTTATCCGATTACTGAAATGATCGTCACGAAACTGTTACCGAATGATAACAATTTTTGTTGGAACAATCGTAAGGACGAAGCGATCAACGATCATCTTTTTGTTGGAACGTGTTTTGTTTACTGCGCAGTTACTGTTTTTTACATTATATTATATTTTAGTAAAATATATATTGAAAAATGACCGAATAAGAATATGATTATGCACATTTGTCGGAAAGCGGCTCACAAGGAAGAGATTAGTCGTAAGTGATAAGTAGAAAAGAGATATATATTTTTTACTTTCACATTGTTATTTTCAATTCTAGATTGCATTCGAGTGTGAAAAATTTTAGCAACATAAAATACAACGCCGCTCGAATTATCTCGAGTGTGCACAGTTTGGACAGTTTAGCGTGCTCGAGTTAAATCGAGCGTGCACGTTAAATTAATGTGTGAAATAACTCTTAAGTGGTTACGTCTTGAACTGAGTCAACGTAAAATACATTAAAAGTTAACTTAAAATTGTACATGACGTAATATCAAACTTCTAAAAAGAATAAAGTACAAATACAATATGTAAGTGCGTTTTTAAAGGCAAAAATATTAGCAAAAGCATTTTTCAAGACAATAAATTCATTTTTACTTTTATACACTATCGTTTTTTAACATTTTACCACAGTCGTGATGTTTTTTGTAACTGCCGCTTCATATTGGTGAATATTAGTAGAAACCGTTAACAAAAATATTAATAAATGAAAGTGGCAAATAATAAAATAAAAATACACCTCTAATTATAACTATAATTTTATAATCCATATGTTATATTGCACAATTAAAATCATTTTCGGTTCAACCAGTTTTTTTTTACAATTTGTTTACTAGAGCTGGCCGGATAGCCCTGGCAGCTAAGGCCATTCAAATGAAGAGAAGAATTTGTTTAATAAAAAATAAATTTTTTATATGAAAAATTGGTTTTAAATTTGCAAGTCATAAGAAAACCCTACACATATTTTAAGTTGTCTTCATTATTACCCTTATATTGGTTACTTTGGCTAATATTTTTGAAATTTTTTTAACAGTGAACTAAAAGTAAACCATCTGTTTTTGTTTCATAAACAATAAACTTTTTTGTTATTTTTAAAAGATAGTCTCTAAATAAAAGAAAGTTGTATTATTTTCATATATTCTTATTATGCTCTAATTGTTAATCTTGTAAAAAAAAGGTAATCAGTACTACTGTCGAATGTCCAGGATTAGATATACCTACCATGCTTCAATTTGATTTTGTTTATGGAGCGTAGAATGTCTGCAGTTGCTATATTTAGCGTTATACCCACCACACTGAACGCAGTAATTGATACAATGAACTTTTGAAACGAAAACTTAGGTAAATATAATCATTTTCCTTAAAAGTATTTTCCTTATAAAAAGGCTATTTTTCTCTTCGCTTACCTAAATAAAAATTTAACGTTAATGTTTAATCTGTTTCATTTAAATTATTTGCAAGAACTGCACAAGACACGAACAACATTTTTACTTGCTCATATAAATACCAATTGCAACAGTTACTGTATACAATAAAAGAAAATGCAGGATACTGGCTTCAGTGAGGTAATCTACATTTATCTAAAGCACTTATTATATCCAAATTCGGATATAGGCCTCCCCCTCTGACTTTCATTTTATTCTCTGTCCATTGCAATTTTTATCCATCTTGGACCAGCATGTCTCATTAAATCTTCTGCCCTCCTCATCTGTGGTCTTACTTTGTGTCGTTTTAATTCCTAGGTTCTCCAGTGCAGCACTTTTTTGTTCCATCTATAGTCTTCTGCCTGATGTTATGGCCTGCAAAGTTTCACTTTAGTCTGTTGTATTCAAATATACAGTATGATGCAAATGAAAGGAATAAATTCGTTATTTCATAAACCGGCGCCTTTAAGGAAAAATCCCGAAACAGGTCGATTTTTATTTTTAAATTATATTTTGCCATATATGTCATACTAGTGACGTCATCTATCTGGGCGTGATGACGTAATCGATGATTTTTTTAATGACAATAGGGGTCGTGTGCTAGCTCATTTGAAAGGTTATTCAATTCTCTATTTAATAATATAAACATTTTCATAATTATTTATTAGAAAAAATTTTTAATTTAAATTATTTGACAAAAAAAAGAAGAATGTATGTAATTTATTTAATTCAAAATACATTTTATTGCTGTTAGAAACCAGTAAAAAAATGTTTGTATCACAAATAAACATTGCTTTTAGCTTAAATTAAATGTTCAAACTTCCTAAGAGGCAATTGGCTGGCGGGAGCTGGCTTGAACATTGAATTTAATCGAAAAGCAATGTTTATTTTTGATATAAACATTTTTTCCGTTTTTGGGCAACAGTAAAATTTATTTTGAATTAAATAAACTACATACATTCTTCTTTTTTTTATCAAATAATTTATTTAATTTTTTTTGCACCCTGTACAAATAATTGTGTAAATGTTTATATTACTGAATAGAGAATTTAATGGCCTTTCAAATGAGCTATCACTCGACCCCTATTCTCATTTAAAAAAATCATGGATTACATGATCACGCGCAGATAGATGATGTCACTGGTATGATATACACGCCAAAATATAATTTAATAACAAAAATCGACCTGTTTCGGGATTTTTCCGTAGTGTCGTCGGTTTACGAAATAACGAATTTATTCCTTTTATTTGCACCATACTGTATATTATGTAGCTTGAGACCTGTTCTATCTTATTATTTTATATTTCTATTGCGTATTTTTAACCCCTCTTCATAACTTGAACGATGATGTCTTCCTACCAGGAAGACATCATCGGCGTATTGCAAATGGTTAAGATTTTTTCCGTTTATTCTATTCCTTCCTCTTGTCAATTGAGTCTCTTAAACCCATCCTCTAGGACTTGGCTAAACAGCTTTGGTGATATTGTGCCATCTTACAGTGCTTTTGGGTCCGTGAGTTCATGAACCTTGTGTGTGGCTGTGTTATTGCTTTATGATATTATGTTCTACGCACTAATTCTTTACAGTCATCGCCGTATTAATCATTTTTCTTCTTTTTTTTCGATATCGTATGTGACTTATTAATATGCAGGTCACTAACTAACACGCCCTTCCATTATTTCTTGTGGAAACATTGATAGGGCAGTCAATGAGGGTATTTGGCTCCGAATTCCATCCTACTACATCGATTTACTTGATATTTTCACAGATCAAAATAAGATCAAATTATAGAGAGCATTTATAAATTTTCTTAAAAATCTTTCTTTTCCTCCATGTAACTCGAAAAAGATATGAAATACGAAAAAAAAGAGACCACACAAAAATGTAGGGCTTTTTCAGATAAAAATTTCCTTTTTATTTTTCATTACTGTATCTCTTATCATTTTCAAGTTACATGGAGAAAAAGGAAAATTTTTAAGAAAATTTAAAAATGCTCTCTATAATTTGATCTTTTTTTTTTCAAAAACCATTCATTTTAAACCCGTCCAACTTTTTGAACAGAGAAATAACACTATAATAAAAGGTATTGTGAAAGGAAAACGATGCATTTACATTTTGGTGGATGGGGGTTAAAATTACTTCTCATTTTTTCTTAAAATACATTAGTTATCAATTTTGTTTGCAGCATATCTCGCTTAGTTTTAATGTAATGGCCCTTTAATATAGCTCATTTTAAAGGTCTTTTCAAGCACTACAAAAGGTATTTAGGTGTATAATGCACTAGCATTATACACCTAAAATCGACCGTTTCTCTGTTATTTCAAGTTGAATACACCAATTTGAGAATATATCAAAAAACAAACTATTTTCACCTACCATATCTCCTTTTGTATTATAACTAGAAGATTTATGAAGGCAAGTGTCTCTTTGTTGTTTTATGGCCTACAAAAATGTTTAATACAGTTTTTTAGTTAGATGCATAGTTTTTAAGGTATTCGCAAAAAACCGTTCGAAAAGGTTTCGAATGTTTCAATGAAAATGGCCAATTTTCAACCACGAATATCTCAAAAAGTATTGAGTTTTCAAAAAAAAATTATAGAACAGTTTTTGCTTAGAATTAGGTTCTCTAGCGAATTCCGTGGTAATTTTAACCAAAAATTTTTTTCACCCCTAAGAAGGGGTGGGAACCACCCCTAAAAGCACACATCGGCATAGCGTAGACTTTGAATTAGGAGATAACTAGAGGCTAGGTCCAAAATTTCATTAAAATCCATGCAGTAGGATGGAATTCGGAGGTAATATCCTATTCTTGCTCCCATTGACTGGTGTACGAAAGAGATGCTTATATAAAGGTAAATAACTGAAAACAAAGCTATGAAGACACCAATAATCATAACATTCCACCATAACAAAATTTCATCAAAAATTCTTGCTCTTGAAGCTCTTGCTCTACAATATACGAAAGTTGAAGAATTTCTTTGATCAATATATGTAACAGCGTGCCTACAATGTTACGATATGTTAGTTTCAATATTTTTTACATACAATACAACTTCCTTTTAAAAGAGTAGTTTTCAACAAATTAATTTGTCTAAAGTACAAAGTACAGAAATTTAATAAAATTCATTATCACTAGAATGGTTAGATCCGCCTTCCAAATCAATATTAGATATGTTGGACATCGTTATTTGTACAGCTAAACTGATGTTTTTCGCCGATAACTCTGAAGACACTCCTGCAAAAATACAATTGGAAAATATATTTTTAGAAAAATCCAATTTGTGATGAATGTATCTTAAAAAAATGTATGACGATTACGATTATGTATTTCCTGAAAGATAATGTTCCATCTGTAATAATTTTGTAATCAAAGATAAAAAAAAATTAAACATTTACAGATAATTTTTCAATTATATGTATACTTCATACCTATGAGGATTACACTTTATGGCAACATCAACTGCAGGTCTCGTCTCTTGCGAGCCGGAGAAAACACAGAGACCTTTTACTACTATTCAGTGTCTTAAATGGTATATGCAGTTTACTTCTTAATAAGATTGGACTGTTTGTACCACCCCGCTCCACTAGACAAGTGCGAACATTTTATGTACCCTTTCATAGAGTTAATTATTCACTTTTTTCATTCATACCTAGAGTTTTGAATCTAGCTAACTCCCTTTACAATTTACAACTGTTTGACAACTCCATCAGTCGTTTTAAAAGCAATTTACAAGGGATTAATATTTGAGTGAAACGTCTTTAATTTGTTAATTTGTTTTTATGTTATTGTTTTCTATATCCTATTATGTTATTGTTTTTATCTGTATAGTATGTACACTAAGCATCAAAATTAGCGCACCACCTTAAAAATGGGACATTCTTGATGTCTCGTATTTCCTAAACCTGTTGTCCGATTTGAATGATTTTTTTAGTATATGACAGTTTTATTCTTCAAGAATATCAATGTAATAACATTGTTGCTAAACAGGTAAGTGTCATTGTATACCGGGTGTAACAATGATAGTGTATTTTTTCCACAAAGTTTGGAACACCCTGTGGAATATTCTACCGTATATAAAATACTGCAATTAAAACTCAACTGTAGGCTTAGGCTTTCTTAATATTTTACTTTTTAATTACTTCGTTTATGTGGGATAATAAAAAAGTTAGGTACTTTAACAACTAACCATGTTATTCATCAATACAGGGTGTTTCTAAATAAGTGAGACAAACTTTTCGGGGTAATTCTGCATGAAAAAATAATGACCGTTTGCTTTATAAACATATGTCCGCAAATGCTTTGTTTCCGAGATACGGGATGTTGATTTTTTTCTTACAAACTGTCTATTTATTCCTCTAAAACTGGTTGAGATATGCAAATGAAATTTAGTAGATTTTAAGAGGTAGTTATTGCGCATTTTTGACATATAATATAAAATTCTTAATTGTATGTCAAAAATGCGAAATATATACCTCTTAAAACCTACCAAATTTCATTTGCATATCTAAACCGGTTTTAGAGCAATAAATAAATCGTCAGTTTGTAAGAAAAAATTCAACATCCCGTATCTCGGAAACGAAGCATTTGTGAACATATGTTTGTAAAGCAAACGGTCATTATTTTTTCATTCAGAATTGCCCCTTAAAGTTTGTCGAACTTATTTAGAAATACCCTGTATTGATGAAGAACATTGCTAGTTGTTAAAGTACCTAACTTTTTTATTATCCAACATAAGCGAATGAATCAAAAAGCAGAGTGTTAATAAAGCCTAAGGCTACCGTTGAGTTTTAATTTTAATATTTTACATACGCTACAATATTCCACACGGTGTTCCAAACTTTGAGGAAAAAACACACTATCATTGTTACACCCGGTATACAATGACACTTACCCGTTTAGCAATAATATTATTACGTCGATATTCTTGAAGAATAAAGCTATAATATACTAAAAAAATCACTCAAATCGGACAACAGGTTCAGGAAATAAGAGACATCAAAAATGTCCCATTTTTAAGGTGGTGCGTTAATTTTGATGCTTAGTGTATTTACTTAATATTTGATAATCAATTGAAAATGGAATTTCTTTATTTTTATAGAATTGGGCTTGCCCGTAAATAAATAAATAAACAAATATTTGGTGATTCGGGGTTAAAGTACAGTTGAGTCTGCGAATCTTTACCCGTGCGTCATCATTTAAAGCATACGAAAAAGTCAATGATAAGTCGGAAATTGAAATTTACTACACGCAACAGCAAGCGACAGTAAGTGACTTGGTGTTGCGTTTAGTAAATTTCAATTTCCGACTTATCATCGACTTATTTCGTATGCTTTAAATGATGATGCACGGGTAAAGATTCGCGGACTCAACTGTACACAAGGTGCTATATAACGATAGCCAAAAATAATCAAAGGTTGGTCAGAATAATGAATAATAGAGCTGCTCATGAATCATAATTCATTTAATGATAATGATAATGAAAAACAATTTCTAAAACATTTAATGATACATTAGTACTCAAAAATATTTTTAATTGACATTATACAATACTGCATGAGAGGACAGGCATTAGTTTTTTCTTTCCTTTGGAATGAAGATTGGAATCAGATATCTCTTTAAGTTCGTTAATTCTATAATCAGCTTCCATTAACATAATTTTAGAGTCGTTACGAACTAATTCCAGAACTTGAATTTCTTGATCAACGGTTTGGGACAAGGAACAATGTAACCCAGGGCTCGGTCTCTCTTGCCTACATTTTACAAAAAAATCTGATTTGAAATGAAGAAAATCATTTATATAATTTTGTAATAGTAGTTTAATAATTGGTTCAGTGTTCCCAAGAATGACTTCCTTGGTTGTTTCTGTTAACTGGATTAGGTTTGTTGTTTCAACGATATGATCTGATTCCTGTTTTATACTACTTTGGATTCTTTCCTTGACCATGGTCACAGGACTACTAACAAAAATGTTCTTATGTTCAAAAGTTTTATGTTTTTTAGTTTTCGAAAGCCTTGACTTCAAACCTAGTTCTCGTACAACAGTTTCTACAGATTTTTTAAGGAGTAACTTATATTCAGGTGTTGCTTCTGTAAGACATTTTGATAAGAATCTTTTGAAGTCAGCTTTAGACGTTTTTCCTGTCAGGTGTCTTTTCAACGAGAATTTTAAGTTACATTGATGGCATTTATGTTGCAATTTAAAACATTCTCTACAGCTACTTACCGAGGGTAATGAAACTTTAGGTTCTCTTAAACTGGTTAGGGATAGGCAACTCTGAGATTTGTGTAATGTGGTACCTAAAGGTTCCGGGTCAGTGTTAAGATCAAGTTTTGAGTCTGGGGTTTCCGTTAAAAAATAATCAGAATCTCTATCGTCTAATATTATAAATGGTACTTTTCTCTGATTGTTTGATGAATGATTTTTGATGTTAGATTTATAAGTCACTTTGGAATGGTACGACTGACACGTTTCAGCTTCTTTGTTTTGGGGAATAGCTTGTACACGTAGGAATTCTTTCAAATAATCTACAGAAAAAGAAGAGATTATTTAAAATACTACATTATGTAATAATATCTAGATTTAAGATTTGGATAAATGTTGTTATGACATTGTAAGAGTGATCCCACATAGAAAAAGCCCCTTGACAAAAAATAAGAAGAGTATTGAAATTCTAGAATATTCGAGATGTCATCGAAAAATCCCAAAATGTCTAGTGAAGTCTGGAAAGTCGGGAAAGGGCCTAGCCGGGTAAGATGATGAAAAGTACCCCCAAGTCGATTCGAATTCCTTATAGGTCAACGTTTAGCATATATAGTGAAACTTACTTTCTGAAATTTTTAGCCCCCTAGGTAGTCATGTGACCCACCTAGAGCCTAATTAGGGTTTTTATGTTTTTATTTTTTATCTCAGCCGCATCGAGAACTAGCGAAAAACTTTAAATAAAAAAGTTGTAAGCTTTAAAAAGTTCTGTCCGAATTTTTTTTTAATTTTTGGCGGGAAATTTAAATTTTAGAACGATTTTAAAATTTTAAATGAGTATAAAAAAGTAACTAAGACATTCGTTTTCACGAAAAAAATATATAACGTGTATTTTTGCATAATATTTCACCCTGAATTTTTTAAAATTTTTAAAATTGGTGAAACGCACCTTTAAAAATAAAAAATCGCATTTTTTCGGTTTTCTTTTTCGTTTTTTGAAACAATTTTATACATATTTTTCAAAAAAGGTAGCACCGTCACTAGAGTAGGTAAAAACCTGAAAAATAATTGGGGTTTGTTTAATAAAAATTTTTTGTAATGCCATCCATTTTCAAGATACAGGGCGTTGAAGAAAACAAAATTTTACACATTTTTACGATTTTGCCGAAACTACTGGCAACATTGTAATAAAATTTGGTGAGTTTTAAGAGGTAGTTGTTGTGTATTTTTTGACATACAATTAAGAATTTTATATTTATCATTGGCGCGCATAGGGGTAATGGTCTGAACTTTTTAAAGAAAAAAGATAGTACGCCACTGACATATTTCAAATTAACAATCGTTTTTAAATTCCTCGTTCAATTTGTGACAAAAAATCTATCTTCCTATTTTTTCATACGACGCGCCATTTTTATGCAAAAAATAAAACATCTTAACCCTTACAAAGTATTCGAACTTCTATGAAATAAAATACTACTATTATACTCTGGGCTAATTAGCAAAATTCATGGAAAAGTTATTTACCAGCAATTTTATTGCTGGAATCGAATTATAAGATCCTATATATTAATAATATAGGTATGCAAAGTCCGCAGATAGCGTGCTACTTTTTTTATAAACAAAATGGCGCCGACAAATCGTATTTTTTTCAATTATTGCTCTATAACTCCGAAGATTTTAACTTTACAACAAAAACACCTTAATAAAAATTCACCGCAATTAAATTCTGCATAGAGATATGTTTTTCACGATTTTCTCCGACTAAAATTTTCCTCGGAAAATGCGGGTTTTCCTAACAAAAACTCTAATTTTCAAATAAAGTTTTAGGTAAGTAATTATTAATCAATAATTAAATAATTTAGTGACATCAAAGCTTTCTTGGTATAGATTGTAATTCCAGAAGCCGGTGAAAATTAAACGAATATTTTAGCAACAATTCAATTGTTAATTAACAAATTACGATCGCAATAATAACCAAAATAATCATGATACATTGATCAAACTTATAAAGATTATAAAGATGAGATGCTTATTTAATATTTTATCGACAAAATATAAATTTTTCTTTTTTTTGCATAATCTTTAAATTTTGAAAAAAAAATAGGTATAATACGCTGGTCTAATTAGTAAAGTACAAAGAAAGGCTATTTACCAGCAATTTTATTGCTGGAATCGAATTATAAGATCCTATATATTATTAATATAGGTATGCAAAGTCCGCATATAGTGTGCTACTTTTTTTATAAACAAAATGGCGCCGACAAATCGTATTTTTTTCAATTATTGCTCTATAACAAATATATCGACAAAATGTTAAATAGGCATCTCATCTTTATAAGATTTCAAAGTTTAATCAGTGTATCATAATTATTTTGGTTATTATTGCGACTGTAAATTATTAATTAACAATTGAATTGTTGCTAAAATATTCGTTTAATTTTCACCAGCTTCTGGAACTATAATCTAAACCAAGATTAAGTCACCAAATTATTTAATTATTGGTAAATAATTACTTATCTAAAACTTTATTTGAAAGTTAAAGATTTTATTGGGAAAACCCGCATTTTCCGAGGAAAATTTTCGTCGGAGCAGATCGGGAAAAACACGTCTCTATGCAGAATTTAATCACGGTGAATTTTTATTTGAGTGTTTTTGATGTTAAGTTAAAATCTTCGGAGTTATAGAGCAATAATTGAAAAAAACACGATTTTCGGGCGCCATTTTGTTTATAAAAAAGTAGCACACTATCTGAGGACTTTGCATACCTATATTATTAATAAATAGGATCTTACAATTCGATTCCAGCAATAAAATTGCTGGTAAATAACTTTTCCCAAAAATGGCCTATTCTCCGATAATCAGCCCAGACTATTAGTAGTTTCTACATCTACATACATAAACTCGTACATCCATTATAAAAACTAATTCGAATACTTTGGAAGCGGTAAGACATTTTATTTTTTGCAGCAAAACGGCGCCTCGTATGAAAAAATGAGAAGATAGTTTTTTTGTCGCAAACTGAATGAGGAATTCAAAAATGATTGTTAATTTGAACTATGTCAGTGGCGTACTATCTTTTTTTCTTTGAAAATTCAGACCATTACCCCTAACCGCGCCAATGATGAATATCAAATCCTTAATTGTATGTCAAAACATGCACAATAACTATTTCTTAAAACCCGCTAAGTTTTACTACAATGTTGCCAGTAGTTTCGGCAAAATCGTAAAAAATGTGTAAAATTTTGTTTTCTTCAACGCCCTGTATCTTGAAAATGGATGGCGTTACAAAAAAAATTTATTAAGCAAACCCCAATTATTTTTCAGTTTTTTACCTATTCCAGTAACGGTGTTACCTTTTTTGAAAAATATGTATAAAATTGTATCAAAAAACGAAAAAAAAAAACCGAAAAAATGCGGTTTTTTATTTTTAAAGGTGCGTTTCACCAATTTTAAAAATTAAAAAAAAAATTACGGTGAAACATTATGCAAAAATACACGTTATATATTTTTTTCGTGAAAACGAATGTCTTAGTTATTTTTTATCCTCATTTAAAATTTTAAAATCGTTCTAAAATTTAAATTTCCCGCCAAAAATTAAAAAAAAAAAATTTTCGGACAGAACTTTTTAAAGCTTACAACTTTTTTTATTTCGATTTTCGCTAGTTCACGATGCGGCTGAGATAAAAAATAAAAACATAAAAACCCTAATTAGGCTCTAGGTGGGTCACATGACCACCTAGGGGGCTAAAAATTTCAGAAAGTTAGTTTCACTATATATGCTAAACGGTGACCTATATGGAATTCGAATCGAGTTGTGGGCACTTTTCATCATCTTACCCGGCTAGGCCCTTTATATAAACTATTAAAATTAGAGAATATTTACCATCTCCTGATTTTGAATTCTTCGGGAATGGTGACTGCAAAATCAATGCTAAGCATTGTGCAACACTGTTATTTGGAGCGCAACACAAAGCAGGTGTTAATCCTTCATTGTCTACAGATATTATCGAGGCCCCTTTCTTCAGTAATTCCCTTGTTACATCTACTAAGCCGTTTCTTGCAGAAATATGTAGTGGGCTAAAAACAAATACATATAAACTTTAAAAAACATGTCTATCTTAAGGGGGGGGGGGGGTATGGTTTGAAATCAACATATCAAGCACATTTTTGTGATTTTTTTTTCGAAGCTATGGTAGAATTATTTTATTTTTAAATTAAATAAACATATTAAGTACAATTCAAAGAATATTTGAGAAAAAATTCAATCCAAAATATTGAAAAATAAGCCATTGGCAACAAATCTTGGCAGGCAGCTCAAAAAAAATGGATTTTGCGGTGGACATCAGAACTCATCACTGGATCATACGAAACAAAAGATTCAAAAAGATTTAATTAGCTTATGAGTTTCACGAGGTAACAACGTCGAGTTTTTTATTTTTAATGATTTTTGAATTTTTGGTATCACTCAGAAGTCAAAAATACGAAATTTTTGATAAAATATTGTGAAAACCGACAGATTTAATACTGTTGAACAAAAAATAAGCACAAAACGAAAAATATCTCGACGTTGTTACCTCACGAAATGTCAAAAGAAAATCTATGCAAAATTGCAGGTAGATCGGGCAAGTAGTTTTTCAGTTACAATGTCCACCGCATTTAAAAAGCAGTTTTGAAAAAATGCGTTTAAAGTTTTGACAACTGCATCTTCATCTTCTGATTTGTCTGCCAAATCGTAAAGTGATGAACATTGGAATATGTTTTTTGAATTGCGGAGTAATCTACAAAAGAGAAGGCGAACAGTTGTTTAACGTTTCTCACTACGCTCAAGCGTGCTGGCGCGAAGCCGCGGCAACGCGAGTCGAAGGTGGGGATATTCAACACCCTGTATCTCTGGTAATTTTACTCCGATTATTTTGAAATTTTCAGAGAGTATTCTTGAAAGTATGCACTTTTATTTGAAATAATAAAAAAAATTAAATATTTCAAACCATACCCCCCCCCCCCTTAAGTATACTACTGGTAGATTTATGTTTACTGTTACATATTACTTGTCACACACTATCTGTAACAACGAGATAGAGGCCCCAGTATATTGGAATCAGCTGTCAAAAGGAGAATATATAACACTATGACAAGAAGTATCCTCACTTGATAAATATTGGTGTGAAAATTGGACAATAAATAAGAAAACCAAAAACAAAATAATAGCAAAAGAGATGGAATTCCTAAAGAGAAGCTGCAGAGTAACAAGAAGAAATATAATAAATAACATAGAGAATAAGAAAAGAATGGGAAATAAGCCACAATTTTACCAAAAAAATGATTTTATTAACGTTTCGAAGCCCAAATCGGATTTCGTTGTCAAAATACAAAATACTACTAAAATAAACAAAAATGTTGTTGCTAAGTAAAAAAATTCTTCTAATAATTTATTTAATCTGACTCATTTATATTGGCAATTTAGACGTATATTATACATTTTAAAGTAGAAGACTTTAAAATGATACCGCCAATATTTATGAGTTGCGTTCCTGGGACGACTTTACTAAAAGATAGTTCATTCGATTACATGAAATCAATCCCAACTCAAGAATATCAAGAATAAATAATTTGATTTCATGTAATCGAATGAACTATCTTTTAGTAAAGTCGTCCCAGGAACGCAACTCATAAATATTGGCGATATCATTTTAAAGTCTTCTACTTTAAAATGTATAATATACGTCTGAATTGCCAATATAAATGAGTCAGATTAAATAAATTATTAGAAGAATTTTTTTACTTATGTAGCAACAACATTTTTGTTTATTTTAGTAGTATTTTGTATTTTGACAACGAAACCCGATTTGGGCTTCGAAACGTTAATAAAATCATTTTTTTGGTCAAATTGTGGCTTATTTCCCATTAAAAGTAATTGATTATAAAAAATTCCACAAGAAAATAGCTTCAGAACAACATTAAGAAAAGAATGGGAATAAACTCAGATATAATAGACAACATAGAACAGAAGAGATTAACCTCGTACGGACATGTCATAAGAGAAGACCAAAATCGTTGGATAAACAGAACAGAGTGGAGCCCGATAGGAAGGACGAAAAGAGGCAGACCCCGAAGATATTTCAGAGATGAAGTGGACGAAACAATGGAAAGAAGCTAAGACAAATAATTCCGGACAAAAAATCCCCACAAATAATCTCTGGGCAAAAAATCCCCGGACAAATAATCCCCGAACAAAAAATCCCCACAAAAAATCCCGGACAAATAATCCCACAAATTTTTTTGGACAAAATATCCCCACAAAAAATCCCGGACAAAAAATCCCCAAGAAATATTTGCTGTCGAATAGTTCTCTAAAAGTTTTCCTGAAATTTTTAACAAATTTCTAATTCCAATTCCATGCTGAAAACTTTAAATTCTGCATGACAAAAAAGTGTGAGTGTTTTCCAACGAACTGTCAACACTGATGGAATAGCTATGAAGCGAATTTAATGGCGCCAGGATGAGATAGAAGATAATCAGGTAAAGGAGGGAAGATAATCGCCATCTTTCGTAAACAAACAGTAGTCAGGTACGTTGTAATTGTAGCAAATTTTACCTGACAAATTTTCTGTCTCTCTCATGTCTCTCTAGAACCTCTCTCTTGTATGTTGGCGCCAATCTCGCTTCACTGTTGGAATGGGACGGGGCCATTCCATCAGTGTTGACAGTTCGTTGGTGTTTTCAAAAATCGTGGAAAATATGGGAAATGAGCTAATGCCCCGTTTTCATAAGAGGCGCTTAACGCGTGATTACAACTACATATACTCCATCTAATTTACATCCGCGTCATAGCCCGTGACGTCACATGATACCAACACGAAATATTTAGGCGGTAGGTGTGTTCTTTTTTAGAATCACTTTGCCGAGTACATTGGCATTACAGCCACTAGACATATTTTATTATATACGCGTAGAAATAATATTTAAAGATTTCTATTAGTGTTAACTTAAAGAAATACACAATAATATGTTTCATTTAATTTGTATAAATGGATTATAAAGCGTTTTTATAAAGCACATCTGTTCGAATTACACTGTAACTATAATCGAACGAAGGTGATATTTTGGCACAAATTGGTAACATTTATTTGACAGTTGCGGTGATGACACTTCATATTTGTTTATATTCTTTACTATAAGTATTTGTTTCATTATATTTACTGTTTTTATTATGTACTTTAACGTAAGATTATAACTTAATTCTTGTTTTCTATTTCTAAAGTTTTTATTTATTTACATTGAATATTAATTTGTTTTGCTCTATAATCCACTTCCGCAAAAATTGTGTGATGTATTTGATTTAAAATGAATTCAAGAATTTTTTGTAATCGGGCAACAATGTCAACTTTGATCTCTAACGTAGATAATGACGTGCAACGGTAAGTAAATTAGATGAACTGTACATTTTACTTGAGACCGTTCACATGTCAACGCGCGTCTCAATGAACTAAAACGCGCGTCAGCAAAGTGAACGGTGTTCAGTAAAATGTACGTAGTTGTAATCGCGCTTTATCAAAACGCACGTTAATCGCCTGTCATGAAAACGGGACCTTACCTCATTTCCCATATCTTCCACGATTTTTGAAAAAGCTCACCGTCTTTTGTCATGTAAGATTTGAAGTTTTCAGCATGGAATTGGAATTCGAAATTTGTTCAAATTTCGGGAAAACTTTTAGAGAACTATTCAGCAGCAAATATTTCTTGGGGATTTTTTTGTACGGGATTTTTTGTGGGGATATTTTGTCCAAAAAAATTTGTGGGGATTATTTGTCCGGGATTTTTTGTGGGGATTTTTGTCCGGGGATTATTTGTCCGGGGATTTTTTGTCCAGGGATAATTTGTGGGGATTTTTTGTCCGGGATTATTTGTCCGGACCCCGAAAGAACTGGAGAGAACGGATGGGTGAAGGAATACAGTGACAACTGGAGTAAAGACCTTGGTATTGACTATATAAGTGAAAAATTGCGACAAAAACAAAATGGTAAATACATTTATCCACTGAAATTGTAAATATGTACTTACGTTTTCTTGTCACTATTGGCTACATTGATAATTTCATCTCCTGGAGATCCTTCTAAAATTAATAAGGCAGTTTGGTTGTGCTTTTTAAGGCACGCCCAATGTAAAGCAGTATTGCCAAGTTTATCACAAGTAGTACGATCAACTTTACAACTTAATAATTGTTCTGAAACAAAAAAATATATTACTCAGTATATACAGGGTGAGGCATTAGTGAGAGGAACTCCAATTACACTTTTGTCGTAAGAGATACGAAAAAAAGTTATTTAGGTAAAAGGGAGCGTTCAAGTATTACGTAACGCAGTTTGGGGGGGAGGGGGGTCTTGTAAAACGTTACGGCGAGTTACATGGGGGGAGGGGGGGGTTCGAACAGCGCGTTACGTAATATTCTTTTTTAACTTAAATGAAAAAAACTACGGGATTTCTTTTATGTTTTACATAGACCCCTGAATTGTATTATGTTGCACCCTCACGATCCGCTCATGTTCCGACAACAGGGCAATAGTACCTATTCAAGTGAAAAAATCTTAAAATTTGTAACGCAGATGAAGCACAGTAACATGTGTTTGTAATAATTAAAGATGGATCTGTCTCCACAACAAAAGATTATGTTATTTAGAGGTTGTAGAGGGAACTACGTGTTCATAAATCATGTATGTTTTCTGAAATCGTTTTCTGCAGTAGGTATTCATTAATGTTTTAAATACGTAAATTTTCAAATTATTTAAAAATGTCTTTAAATAAAAAGCATTAAATAGAAAATCCACGATATTAATACTTAGTTTAGAAAATTGAATTTAAAGTGTGATTCCTGAATTATTAATTTCAAAGTTTTATGTGATTAATATCTTGACGAAAATTATACATAATTTCAAAATTTCACCTTGAATTATTCATAATAGACCCTACATAATACACATTTTTGAGATGAGGTTGTTAAGCAGCTTCTAAAAACAAAAATATACAGGGTGTTTAATTAAAATTAAAGATAATGGATTATGCTAGACTTGAGTGAATCACCCTGTATATTCAAATTTATGTTTAAATAGTCCATAGTTGAATTTAAAAGTTGACGTATCCTAGCGTTTTTATAATTTTCTAAAATAATGACACATGACAACAATTTTATTCCATAAGTGGTTTCCATACATTATAATTTTAAATGATCACCCTGTATTATTCATATAGACCATGAAATCAGATTGTTAAGCAGCTTTTAAAAATATAAAAATATACAGGGTGTTAAAAAATAAAGCTTATGGACTACGGTAGGCTTGCATGAATCACCCTGTACATTTAAATTTACGTTTAAAAAGCACACATTTTTATATATGAAAATCTACGGGTCTCAGCGTTTTTTAAAATTGATTAAAACAAGGACAGAAATAATTTTATTCCATAAGTGCCTTCTTATATATACAGGGTGTTTCAGCAAAAAGGTAACACGATCTCTAAGATAGGTGAAAAACTGAAAAATAATTGGGGTTTGCTTAGTATAACATTTTTGTAACGGCATGCGTTTTCACGATACAGGGCGTTGAAGAAAAAAAGTTTTACACATTTTTTTCACTATTTTTCCGAAACTACTGGCAACATCGTATATTATTTTTGTTATACAAAAATTTTTACTAAGCAAAATAAAATATTGAAATAATAAATATGTTATGTTATTTTAAGTTTTTATTAAAAAAGATAAAATAGAAAAATGCATGAGAAGAACAATAAAGGATGAAGCCAAAAATGTATATAAGGATGGGGCCAAGCAGGGAAAATGTAAATGTAAAATTAGTAATAAAAGATTATTATTCTAAGTTTTGGATATATTTCATGTCATGGGACATGAAATTACGATTGGCAGGGATAACCAGACACATGAACTAAAAAGCAAAATCGTTCTTGGGTGGGCAGCATTTGGAAAACTGGGAGAATCTTTTAAAAGTGAGTTGCCCACATGCCTAAAGAGAAAGGTATTTGATCAATGCCTCCTCCCAGTCTTGACGACGGATCAGAAACACTTATATTACCTAAAGCCTCGGCTACCAAACTAAGAGTAACGCGGAAAAGAATGGAGCGTTCAATGTTAGGAATAACTCTGCGAGACAAAATCAAAAACGAAGAAATCAGGAGAAGAACAAAGGTGACTGACGTCATCAAAAGGATAGCCAGGTTGAAGTGGAGATGGGCAGGACACATAGCCAGAATGACAGATGGGCGATGGACAAAAAGGTTATTGGAATGGAGGCCAAGAGAAGACAAGAGAAGCGTCGGTTGACCGCCTACAAGATGGACAGACGACGTAAGAAAGCTAAATAAAAACTGGATGAGAGCGGCGCAGGATAGACGTGGTTGGAAACGAGGGGAGGAGGCCTATATTCAGCAGTGGATTTTTGAGGCTGGATGATGATTGTAAGTTTTTATTATTACCTCAAATGCGATTAAAATAATAAAAAAGTTCTTTTACCGGGTTTCCGGTAATTTTCGTAACCTAGTTTTCCATTTAGGTTCAAATGGTCACTTGAGTGTTACGTAACGTTTAGGTAGGGGAGGGGGTACATAAAAACGTTACGGTGCCTTATATGGGGGGAGGGGGGGTCAAAAATCTTCAAAAATTGCGTTACGTAATACTTGAACGCTCCCAAAGTTGGGGCACAGATAGGAACATAATTTAAAAATATTTTCAAATATACAGGGCCACCCTGTATTGACAGGGTGACACAAACATGCTTTTTTATGGAACACACTGTATATTTTGACATTTTTGGATTCTCGACGTCTTCTTTCTTAAAATATAGGATATTGCATATTGCACCACATTCGAGTTATGTGACATTAAAGGTTCTCCATTTCGATGTTCTTCGAAAATAACCATCCTTTAAAGAGCAATAACTCAATCGTTATTGGGTTTATATAGGTCTTTCAGACGTGAATCTCGCTGTTTTTGTATTAGCTACAATTTTGTTTTTAATGATTTTTTCTATAAAATTAAATTGTTTTAGGCTATTCATAAAAAACGGTTATAAAACGTGAGTTTTTTCAATGAAAAATGCACAGTTTCAATCGCAAATAACTTGGAAAGTGTCAATTTTGCAAAAAAAAAATTATAGAACAAAATTTACTCAGAATTGGTCACTCTATCCATTTCCATAGTTATTCTGATTAAAAAAAATCATCCCCTAGATGGGGTTGTTTTAACCCCCAGGGCAAAAGCGCAGTTCGGCATAGGGTAGATTTTGACAAAGGTTATAATTACTACCTAAATCCAAATTTTCAAGGAAATCGACCTTGGTTCTCAAAATTCCACGAGAAAATGGCTGTTGATTGGACTACACTTTGTATAATACAATACACATACTTACCAACAATTTGAGTCTGTCCGTACTGCGCAGCGGCTATAAATGGCGTCCGTCCCTCCTCATCGAATACTTGAATGTCAGCACCTTGTTCTATTAAATATTTCGCGCATTCTGTATGGCCATGCAGAGCAGCAATATGTAGCGGAGTTCTCTTTCGACAATCTGACAAATTAACTATTTCTTTTCCAAAGTAATTGACTAATAATTCTAGGCACTTGTCTGACCCTGAAAATCTACAAAAAAAAATAATTTAGCTAAAGAAATGATCTCTTATAACTTAGCTGTTCGAATAAATCCATTCAAACATAAAACCATTAAAAACAAGCTGAAAATACGAGCATTATCATAACGAACACTTTGTATATTTACGTATTTTAATTCATAATATGGAAAATTGTTATTATTAAAAGTAGTTTGGAATTAATAATTATGTTTTAATGTGCAATTATATCATTCTAATTTAAATGTTATGAACTATTAAGGTAGTTTACTCTTGATCGAAATTCATATTTTTTATATACCTCGTATAAAATTAATAAAATTTTATATATGATGGTTGCATCATAAATCTTAGAACATGAAAAGCTTTTTATGAAGAATAACTTTTCTTCGTCAAATTAAAAATAAAAGAAAAATAAATGAAAATGTTGTTGGTATCCATAATTTGAGAAAAATCTTCAAATATTTTTTTCCATTACAAGGATGTAATTGCACATATCAGACCATAATTTTTTATAAAAAACAATATTATATCATATACTGTCGGTTCGCTAAACTCAGACACAACTGGCTAGTGATTTTAGTCAATAATTTTGCCAATTCGACAAAAAAATAATTTCTAAATAGTTAATAATTACTAAATAATTAGTAATTTTGCCAATTTCGGCAAAATTCTCAAAAAACAAAAAAATTACCTACTAAAATCACTAGCCAGTTGTGTCGAGTTTAGCGAACCGACTATTCATAGGTATATTTGAATATCATAGCAATTGGAACAGTCCATTTATCATAAAGGGGAGGCCGTATACTGGTATAAACCTTATTAAAGCTGTTAATAAATTATTGCTTTTAAAATATTATACTCAAATTGTATTTTTGAACACATTATTTATTTTATATAATAATTAAATTCACTATCAAATGTCATTGATGTTTTATTAATACTTAATTTAAAATTTAGTTTGACATTCACGAAGTGTCAAACTCAAATGTAAATAACCTATGCTTTGCTTAACAAATCGAGATTTATAAAAACTAGCCTACTTAATAGCAACGATTTCAGCTGGACGTGTAGTGTGTCGGTAGAAAATAAACCGATTGTGACGTCACATTTTAGACTTTGAGGTCGATTATCTCGAAGACGGTTAGAAATATCGAAATGCCGTTTTCAGATTTGGATTCAGAAGAAAAAACTACATAAGAATCCATCGATAAATCTGATCTGAATATTGCAGGAGCGGCAACGCAATAACACACACACTTTTGCAAATTTATAAACGAAATGTTTTCGTTGAAAATTTATTTGGTAATAAAACTTTAACTCCACTTTTGACATAAATTTGCCAACGTAGCGAAACATAAATGAAAACAGTGTAAGTGTTCCGTGTCCATAAAACACATGTGTAGTACCAGAAAGATCTATCAATCCCACTTTTTGCATAAGAGGAATTATAAGTTTGTAGTATCCACAAAAATCTTTTTGTGTAAACCAGCAAGATTGTGTAAGAAGTTTTCACATAGTTTCTTGGTACCCTTAGACACCCATGGTTGCCACATCTCCACCATCAGGATCTGCATGATATTGACTTGAACAATAGTACACACAGACATTCCAAGCACTTTATTAACTATTATTTTGTTTATTTTTATTGCATTTCTCTATTTAATAAATTTTTTGTACCTTTGGAAAGCTTTTTGAACTGTTAGTGTTAGATATTTAGACTTTTGGACACGTTTTCAGCAATCCATCGTACTGTGCGTGATAAATGTAAACAAACATCAACTGAACACAAAAATAAACTTTTATGATTCGAACTTTTGCCTGAAATCATTTTTCTAACAACACCGGAAACTATCAATTGGATAAACTGTATATGTATAATAAAATTAATTGAACTATTTTAATATAATCTAAACCAAATAAACTGTTAAATATTAAAATTACAGCAAAACTTTGTAGGTATCCTAGCAGGTCGTCTCAGTCATAAATACAAGAATTAATTGAATTATAGTTTAATATAGAATGAAGCCAAGATGAAGACAACGTTATAGTACCACTACATTTATAAATTCTTCAAACATCGACTTATTGTCGACATTGTTGTAGCCGAAATGGCCTGATTATTGTAATTTTAAGGTCTTTTGACCTAACTATGTAGCTAGTTCCAACTACTTTGGATCTAAAGTAAGTAAACACATGTTTCAATTTTCCTAACTTTTAAACAGTCAAAAATTTCATCTTGGCCTCTTTTAATACAGTGGTTTGCTTATTTTAGGTTTTCTACCTGATGATGGACTGATCGGTCCGAAAACGTTTGTGTAATTTTTGTACCACAGATGTACCCACTTCAATCCAATTTGGATCATTTTAGATAAAAATTTTAATAAATTTATATACCATTTACCTACAAGTGAGGTTTTACTTCCTTAGTAAGTTTTTTTATTATGGTATACAGCCAATGGGAGGAATCTTTTCCTTTATATTATAGTTTAATATACTATTCTAATAGGGAACTTGCATAAAATTATGAAAAAAATGTTATAAATCACAACAGAGCATAATTTAAAACATGTATCAAAGGTAAAAAAGTTGTTTTTGTGTTCCGTTTGGCCCCTAAAGACGATTCTAAATTCAAATTAAAGCCGCTAGCCCAAAACGCGTCGTGACGTCATATGATTATATGTTTACATTCTGCACCAACAAAGTAAACAAAATTGTATATAATTTTTAATTAGACATTATAAATGTCAGCAGAAAATACACTTAAATACGTCACAAGTGTTTTTATTCGTTTGAACTATTCATAGAAAACTTATACTTTTACAAAATGGTTTTATTTTCCATAGTAAACCTTCTTTCCTTTCCTTCAAAAACTGTATCAAACTCCAATCTGAACAAACTGGTATATATTATTACAATGACATACAATAAATGTCATTAGAATATAAATATTTTTCCCTTATTCCGCGACGATGAGCTGGCCAAATACCCAAGTAGGTGGAGGTGGAGGCCAATAAACTAAAGAAGGAGAAGAAGAATATACCTAAATATAACCATAAACATAACTATATAATAAAACTATGTGGCGTCAAGGGTCGTTTGAACTACTTTATATTACAGAAGACTTTATATTTGTATTTCTAAGTTATTATGAGTTTATGAAGCGTGAAATTTTGGAAATCTCATTTTTAAACAAAATTGAACGTTATTATGTAATAAAAAAAATGTGCAAGTTCTCTATTGGGAAATAAGCCACAATTTAACCTGAAAAATTATTTTTGGACGTTTCGACTTCCACTTCGGAAGTTTCGTATTTAGATAAAGACCTCCGAAGTAGAAGTCGAGACGTCAATAAAATAATTTTTTAAGTTAAATTGTGGATTATTTCCAAATTAGATGGAAAATTACATAAATGCCGCAAAGAAATAGCTTCAGAACAATATTAAGAAACCAGTATTGGCTTAGCGTGATTCAAAATGTTCAGAAATTGGAAACCTTGTATGAGAAACTGGCACACTGTCAAAATTCCATCAAATTTTAAGCGCGATGTAGACATAATAACCTAATACCAAAAGGCTTGAGGTTACGTCCAGCATATTCAAGCAAGATACTACAAAATATACTGCACAGAGCCAGTTTGTCAATGATCCGGGAACGGCTACAATTTCACAGGTCAAATTTATTTTTTATCGAACAAGACATTGTAAGTATTGAAGATTTACTTCTCGGAATGATATCAAATTCTGATTTTGAGCGAATTATTTTTAGTTGGCATATAATTTATGAAAATTCATATAAGAAACAAAGAAATATACATTTAAATAAACTTAATATTCTTTTAGAACAAAATAGTAGAAATACATAATTTTTATAACCTAAATAGAAATAATGACATATTAGCAACAGTTGTCAATCTATCAAATAGACATTTAAATGCAACGGAAAATTTGGTACCGTCAAAAGGTTTAAATTTTGCTGTTACTCATCCATCTATTCCAAAATTAGACATAATTAGCTCAATGGAGAAAATATCCCAGTGTTTACCAACTCATGAAAAAGAATAATATAGGGTGCTATTGTAAACTTGAATTGGAAAAGTCTAATACAATTGAACAGAACATCAGCAAAGAGGAAATAAAAGTTTTAAAAACTGTAAAAAAATTATGACTTCATAACTATCCTACCAGCGGATAAAGGAAATCCAACTGTGATAATGGATAAAATACAATATAAGGACAGGTATTTAGATAACGACCTCTGAAGTGGAAGTCGAAACGTCAATAAAATAATTTTTCAAGATAAATTGTGGCTTAATTCCCAATTAGAATAGTAAATTACATAAATACCACAAACAAATAGCTTCAGAACAATATAGTTTAATATAATACATATACATAGACTGTAAAGGGTTAATCCCTTTTGAATTCACTTCAAATTATCCAACAAATTTGATTCAGATACGTTTTTCATTGATCAAGTTTGGGGGAAATACATTGTATATTATCTGAGTTTTTAAGTTTTCGCGAATAGACAGACAGACAGAAGTCACCTATAAATTCTATATATTCTAAAGTAAAATGTAAATGTTAATGTAAATATAACAAGTTAATTTACGAAATTATACTTACGTGGCACAGTGAATAGGTGAAAATGAATTTTCCTCCAATTCTTTAAACACTTTTTTGTCGAGTAGAGATTCTACACAATTTGCATATCCTAGAATTAAAAAAGTAAGATTATGATTAAAAACTTAAATAACGTGCTAAGCGTTATCAATAAACACAAAAAAAGAGTACAAAGCCGAGCGGTGAGAGCAAAACCACCCTACCCGACAGTTGACACCTTTTTAGGACAACTATTTAGGAGACTACATCAGAAAGGACAACATTGATGATGCAGAGCTTAGCAGAAGAATCATCTTACCCAATACGTCATACTTTACTATGAACCAGATATTTAAATAACGAGGCGTACATAAAAGATCTAAGATACGAATCTACAAGATGTGAAAGTGATGAAAGGGGTGGGTGAAAGATGTGAAATATTTGAAAGAAAGATACTAAGACGAATACTAGGCCCTATAAATGTGAACAACAGGTGGGGAATCAGATACAATTATGAAATATACAGGGTGTCCAGAAACTCTACCGACAAACGAAGACAGGAGATTCTTCAGATAATTTTAAGACAATTTAGCTCAATTCACCTAGTCCGAAAAAGTCCACTTTCCTAAGGGAGCTAGAGCTCTTTGAAGATGGCGTCTTGTAATTAGTTTTTCTTAAATACCTCCAGAACGCTTCAATTTAGAAAAACGAAAATCGGTACGTACATTTATCTTCCAGAGATAAATTGATTCCATCCATTACCAATTTCTAGTACCGATCATAGGCGTCCCTTTTGGGTAGGGCAACGGGTATTTTATCACATAACTTTTTTGTCTTTAACTTTTTAGCATTTTTGACACTGGATTATTAAATTGTAAGGTATTCTAGTACCAAAAGGTACTCTTGGTTTAAATCGATAGGATACACGGTTTTCTAGAAAAATCGATTTGAAAATTTTTCGTCTTTTGAATTTGAATAAAAATTGAAAAAACTTTTCAAAAAAAAAACGGTGTATTTTACCAACTTAAAGCAAAAGTAACTTTTAGTACTAGAATACCTAATAACTTAATAATCTCGAGTCAAAAATGCTTAAAAATTTTTCGTCTTTTGAATTTGAATAAAAATTGAAAAAACTTTTCAAAAAAAAACGGTGTATTTTACCAACTTAAAGCAAAAGTAACTTTTAGTACTAGAATACCTAATAACTTAATAATCTCGAGTCAAAAATGCTTAAAATTAAAAGACAAAAATATTATGCAATAAAATAACCGTTGACCTACCCAAAACGGACGCATATGACCCGTACTAGAAATTTTCAATTAATGAAATCGATTTATCTCTGAAATATAAAGAAACATACCAGTTTTCGGATTTCTAAATAGTTTTTTTTTTTAATTTTTTTTTTGGAAATTCAAAAAAAGAAAAATTTTCAAATCGATTTTTCTCGAAAACGGTGTATCCTATCGATCTAAAACAAGAGTATCTTTTAGTTGTAGAATACCTCACAATTTAATAATCCAGAGTCAAAAATGCTTAAACATGAAAGATAAAAAAGTTATGCGATAAAATAACTTGCCCTACCCAAAAAGGACACCTATGACCGGTACTAGAAATTCGCAATGCATTGAGTCGATTTATCTCTGGAAGATAAAGATGTGTACCACTTTTCGTTTTTCTCAATAGAAGCGTTCTGGAGTTATTTAAGAAAAACTAATTACAAGACGCCATCTTCAAAGAGCTCTAGCTCCCTTAAGAAGCATTTTCGGACTAGGTGAATTGGGTTAAAACATCTTAAAATTACCTGAGGAATCTCCTGTCTTCGTTTGTCGGTAGAGTTTCTGGACACCCTGTATAATATAAACAATCACTTTTATCTCAGTATGTCCGCCTAAAGCGTATTCAATGGACAGGCCATGTATTTGGGATGGAAGAAAACAGACTCCCAAAAAAACTGTTAAATGAAAGAATGCAGAGAAAAAGCGATGAAAGTGATGTAGATGAGGACGCGAGAAATCTCCTTGGCAGTCGATTGTGGAGGAGAATGGCTACAGACCGTAACAAATGAAGAGATTTGCGGGAGGCCAGTGCTTGAATTAGACTGTAGAGCCATAGGATGGATGTATCTAAAGATCCCAGGTCAACTCAGCCTGAATCAAATAAACACCTTAGCTGAAACCATAGGTAATAGGCGACTGAAGCATTGTATTCGCCCTGTCACCGTGTAAACTGTACGAAACGCTTATTATTATAAACTTCCTAAACGTTAAACAATTAAATTTTATGTTTTAATTTCGTATTATTTGATTACATCTAAATGTTTTATGTGAAAATGCAACAGAATGGTTGATCGGAGCGAACCTAGCCTAACCGACTTTTGTAATCATAGACATATAATACCTAGACTGCGCGCTGCAATCTAAAACTGTGCGACCAGTGCGACAGAGAAAAATGTTTGTATTTGGAGTAGGCATCTCTTTCTAATCTGCGGGATTTCGCGGATAATCCAATCGACAGCAATAAGAAAGTCAGGTGGTCGGTTAACCCAACGTCATTGGACAAACCCCGCCGATTAAAAAGGGAATGCAAACATTTTTCTCTGTCGCACTAGTTGCACAGTTTCATAATTTAGGGCGCAGTATAGGTATTATATGTCTATGTTTGAAATAAAGAAATATGTGATTTTTTTCGATTTATTTCATTCTTATCTATGACGCATGGATATGAGCATTTTAAAAATTCACGAATAGGGCTTTTCATCGATTGTCATTTGTTTCGAGCTTCTGTCATATGTTGTATAATCTGTGTATAATATTATTATACACGGATTATACGACATATGACAGAAGCTCGAAACAAATAACTGTGAATGAAAAGCCCTATTCTTACAGCTGCCATAATATATTCAACATAACATTCAGTTTGATCTTACCATTATAACAAGCCCAATGCAAAGCTGTACACTGCTGTTTATCCTTTGCGATTATTTGTTCTTCGGTCATGTAGTTTAGTATCATATGCATACAGTTCAAGTGTCCACAAGCTGCAGCTAGATGTAGCACCGTTTTGCCGTTGATATCGGTAGTTTCAACTTTCGCGTTACTAGACAGAAGAAGTTGTACAACACCGTCTTGTCCGCTAACAACCTTAAAAATAACAGTTAATTTTGTATAATTAGTATTAAACTTATAAAAAAAGATGAATATAGAGATAATTTATGGTTCGTGTACCGCTGTGACTGTTATATTGTTGAGAGAGTCTACTAAATTAGTTTTTACAAAAGGCTCCCCGTTTTTATAGATTTATATATTCTTCTCACTCCTTTATATTTATTCCGTTTGTCCACATTGTATTTCGTTTATTTTTATTTTCTTGTATCTTTATGTTTTAGGCTGTATTATTATGTTCCCTCTCACCATCATTCTAAGATCGCTTCCCATATTAAATGTTTACGGAAACCTGTATTTACTTGCTAGTTATTGTTCCTAAATAAGAAGTTAATAAGAGTTTTTCCTTTGCTTTCTCCTCTTTGGTTTCTTCTTGGAGTTTCAATATTTTCAATTTTACACTTAATTCCTAAATTAAATAAGTAAATAAAAGGAAAATGAAATAAATACATACTGCTCTAAAAAGACATGAATGATCGTCGGTATCCACAATGTTAGGATCGGCTCCACATTTCAACAATGTATGGACACATTTTAGGTTGTTCCCAGAGACAGCTAACATCAAGGCCGTCCTATGTTGCCTAAAAAATTATTGGATGTATACTATGTTATTTGAAAGAAAAAAAGGATGAGAGCAGAGAAATGTTGGAGGAGAAGCTGAAGGGTTGGAGAAGGGCTATTGAAGAAGGAGGACTTAATGTTAAAGGCAAGCGTCAACTGATCCGCATCGTACGGATCGCATTATCGGCAATAATTGTAAGGCAAACTAAAATCCGTTGCGTACGATGCGTACGATGCGGGTCTGTGGACGCTTGGCTTAATAGGTCGAAAACGGAGTAATGTGGTTGGGGAGAACAGGAAGGACTGGAGAACGAGTAGAGGAATTCAAATAACAGAAAATGGGACACTAGATCGAGAAATTGTCCACAGGGTACAGGCTGGTTGGTTTAACTAGAAGCGAATGAAGCAGATTACTGAGACATCACTAGAGTATAATAGACCAGTATTTATGTGTCATCCAAAGTATAGACAGAGTAAAATCCAAAAATGTAGTCCATCGTCTGTATAATAGAGAAGTTCTACTAAAGATCAAAAAAGCTATTAAAACATAATATACCAAACCGACTGGATTTCAGAATAGATGGACAACTTACAGAACCTATACGCTCTGAGCTTCGCTGGTGGCGCTCTTAGCGGATTACTAATTCAACTTTCACCGGTAATTTTTAAATTTATTATTTAATTGTTATCGCTTAATATTTATAACGCAAAAAAGTAATTAAATTGTAATCGATTTTTTTAAGATTTTGCTAATCATTTTGACGTTCTATTGATGAATTTCTTACTTCGGATACTTTCACAATTATCGTGTAGATGGCGCTAAGATTAATTTTTAATTACATATTACCGAACAGTAAAAAAACTTAAATTCAGTATTTAAAACGTAAGTATATTTAGGGTAAAAATATATACCACAGCTTTGACCAACTAATATTTTTTATAATTAATGTTTTTAATTTTAATTTTAAATTAATCACTTTGACATTAATGTCAAATTTCCGGTAAAGGTTTACAGACTTGTCACTACTGGCGCTCGCGAATTTGTAAATATCCCCTCTACGTACGAGCTCACAGCGTATAGACATAGGCAGCGGAATAAAAAATGGATACTCATTGAACAATATGCTCTTCAATTAACCTTATATGAACTCATAAAAAGTGTGAACAAAGGAAGAGGATACAGAATAAGAAACAAAGAAGTAAAACTACTCTGTTACGCAGACGACTGCATAGCCTGCAGAGACTAATCTGCAGATTTAACATAAGAGCAAAATAATTTGATAAGAATGGGAGAGTATAGGCTACCAAAGCACTGAATGCTAGAATGCAGGGAAAGAGACCGATTTGAAAGCCAAGAAAGAACTGGGAAGACACAGTAAACAGCGACGCACAAGCCCTTTTAGGAGTCCGTGTATGGAGAAGAGCAGTTACAGACAAACAAGGGTGGCGGCAAAAAATAAAGGAGGCCAAGGCTCAATTTGGGCTGTAGCGCCGTAGAAGAAGAAGAAAAGAATTTGATATGACAATCTCATTTCAGAAAACTAAAACAATAGTAATCGGCAAAGAACCAATCAGATGTAAAATAAAAATTATTGGATATATACTTTTTTAATTCATCTGGCATCAGTATTGGACAAGTAATGGAAATAAAATATTTTAGAATTAGACTGTCCTGCTATAAAGACCTGGACAAAGAAATAAGAGATCAAGTACAAAGAGCGAGTAGACTGGAAGCATGCTTTAATAACACTATACGGCGGAAACAACATATTAACACTGAGATGAAGTCAAGAATTTAGTCAAAAATTTATAAAGCTAGTGTAAGACCAACAATGACATATTCATCAGAAACAAGGCTCGACGCAGCCACACCACAAAGATTACTGGAAACGGCAGAGATGAGAGTACTGAGAATAATTACAGGAGATACACTGAGAGATCGAAAGAGGAATCAATACATTAGAAGAAAGCGTGACGTACAGTGTATAAATGAATGGACACTAAATAAACAAAATAATGAAATAACCACATAAGCAGAATGGAGTAGTGTGGTCAAAGTAGAAAGAGATAAATCTCCAAACGATAGAAGAAGTATCGGCCGACCAAGCAAAAGATGGAGTGACAACCTTCCATAGAGGTATCAATCCGCCAATGAACAAGCAGAATTTCTGATAAAGATGAAGAAGAAAAAGGCTCTTTTCACTTAATTTATGAAATATGTCCCTAAATACGTATTATAATGAGTGAAATATCAATCTAAATACATAACGGAAACATATTATTTAAATCCTCATATAAGATGGTATTAAAATATCACAATGGCGTAATGTCTACAAAATTAATAAAACAAATGAAATTGCTTACCTATCCAGCATATTAACAACATTCTGATCTTCGCTGTTGTGCAGCAGCAGACTCAAACACTGCGAGTGTCCGTTTTTGGCACTGTAATGGACAGGCGTCATGTTGTTTATATAATCAGCTAAAGCAACTTTGGCACCGAAATGGAGTAAAAATTGTACGCACTGCACATGGCCTTCTCGTGCTGCCAGCAGCAACGGAGTTATCCCTTGATTTGTTCTAATGTTAACGTCGACAAAATAAGGCATTATCATTTTCAGGATTTCTAAGTTTCCGAGCTTGGCCTGAAAAAATTTGACTATTAATATTATTGATAAATGTACTTTAAAACTTTAAAAAATAATAACTCCTCTTTTAATTTGTTTAAAAATTTTGGACAGATCTCATTGTTATCTAAATGCTTCAAAGATAACAGTAAAATTTTCAAAAGGAAATATTTACGGCGACCAAATATACAGCGAGGTAAACTTGAAAAATCATCAAAATTTATTTTTCGCAGTTTTGCATAAAATTTGATTTTTGAACATGTTCCACCAACTCTAGATAAAAATAAACTTCATATTCGTATTCAGTGGCCTCGAAAATATAAAGAATGACCAAAATTGGTCATTCACCCTAAAGTTGATTTTCGTGGTCGGTATAAGGTAATTTTAGGGGTTGCTACCGCTCGCCTAAATGTCTCTAAAAATAGTACTCACCACTAAGTGTAAAGGTGTAATATCTACTGAACACTTATCCATCATTCTTTTAATTTCATCGCAGTCTTGTTTCTTTTGATCGTTTGTGTCGGTTCTAAGTAATCTTTTAACGCCATTTATATTCCCACCTGCTATGGCATAATGTAACGGAGTAAAACCTGAAAAATAAATGTAATTTAATAATTGGTGTCTGGTATTTTTTAAATGCATTTTGAATTGTATTTTTTTTATTATCTTATATAACGTAAAAGCCATATATTATCACCGATCATGGCAGTGAAATTCTCTCCGTAGTAATTCCATTGTAAATCATGAGAAAAAACATGATATACCATACATGGTAAGTATGGTCCTTTTCATGAGCATTTTTCAGTGCGTCATAAATAATGGAAAAAAAGGTAAGTCCGTGATAATACACATTTATTCTAACATAACATTTTAGTTAAATCTGACAGTTGTCACATTTTATTTGCAATTTGGTGTTTATTGCATTTTAGTCTGGGCTGATTATCGGAGAATAGGGCATTTTTGGGAAAAGTTATTTATCAGCAATTTTATTGCTGGAATCGAAGCTTATGATTATACAGGGTGGGGCATTAGTGTGACAAAGTCCAATTACTCGTTTGTCGTAAGAGATACAAAAAAAAGTTATTTAGATAAAAGTTGGGGAACGGATAGGACCCTAATTTAAAAATATTTTCAGATATACAGGGTCACCCGTATTGACAGGGTGACACAAACTTACGTTTTTTTAAATGGAACACCCTATATATTTTTACATTTTTGGATTCTCCTCAATGTCTTCTTTCTCAAAATATACGGTTTTATAATATTATACGAGGTAGATTAAAAGATAATGACGTCTTATTGTTAATTTCGTAGCAATATTCACACCCTGTAGAATTGTAGTGATTTGAGATAAAAGTTTCTATTTATGGTCAAACGATTTTTAATATAGTCTACTATTGTTAAACATTAATAATATAGCAAAAAGTTTAATATTAATATACAGGGTTGGTCAAAACTCGGAATGAGTATTTTTTGAGTTTTCTTAAATGGAACACCCTGTATTTTAGTATTTTAATGAAATTATATTTTATGGTACTTTTTTATTTCTTAAGTATTCCCTATACCTAAGTGCTTTAATTTTTGAGTTATTCGTGATTCTTTAATCCAAATATTAGTTGCAACAAAAATTACGTAAAATTTTATTAGGTGGCTGTGCAAATATTCAATCAAAAATAATTTTTCAAAAAAAAGTAGATATTAATCTAGACTGATCCTTAATTTATTAATATTGGATGAGATAACCAAATACCTACGTAGTTAAGATTGTTGGTGCGTAAAATATGAATAAAAACAGAAGATTCTACCTAGTTGGCTATGACAATAAATTTGCTAAAACATTTGACATTATACTATTTTTATAGTTCCAGTTGCTTTGTTACCATTACTAATATTAATTTTTTTAATAAGTAACTGATGAGTAACTGATTAAAATGGTTTTTGTGCTAGGAGAGTATAACAAAAATGTGCTACTAGCAATAAGAATTTTTCATCAGCAATTCCCTGCTAAACGAAAACCAAGAAGAGAAACTTTTGAAAGTATACTAAAACGGTTTCAACGGACTGGATACTTAAATTACCTGAAACCAGAAACCTGGTCGAATAAAAACTATTGTAAATGAATAAAATGAATTAAATGTAATCCTTAGTGCAACTGAGGATCTGCATATTAGGAAGATCGTTCTTATAATCTAACCATCTAGATTTAAACTGTTGAAATCATTTTAGTGTACTTTTAAAAGTTTCTCTTCTTGGTTTTCGTCTATCAGGGAATTGCTGATGAAAAATTCTTATTGCCAGTAGAAAATTTTTGTTATACTCTCCAAGCGCAAAAACCATTTTGATCAGTTACTCATCAGTTACTCATTAGAAAAATTCGTATTAGTAATGGTAACAAAGCAACTGGAACTATAAAAAAGTATAATATCAAATGTTTTAGCAAATTTATTGTCATAGCCAGCTAGGTAGAATCTTGTATGTTTTTATTAATATTTTACGCACCAACAACCTTAACTACGTAGGTACTTGGATATCTCATCCAAAATTAATAAATTAAGGATCAGTCTAGATTAATATCTACTTTTTTTTCGAAAAATTCTTTTTGATTGAATATTTGCACAGCCATCTAATAAAATTTCACGTAATTTTTGTTGCAATTAATGTTTGGATTAAAGAATCACGAATAACTCAAAAATTAAAGTACTTAGGTATAGGGAATGCTTAAGAAATAAAAAAGTACCATAAAATATCATTTCATTGGAATACTAAAATACAGGGTGTTCCATTTAAGAAAACTCAGAAAATCATTCCGAGTTTTGACCTACCCTGTATATTAATATTAAACTTTTCGCTATATTATTAATGTTTAACAATAGTAGACTATATTAAAAATCGTTTGACCATAAATAGAAACTTTGATGTCAAATTACTACAATTCTACAGGGTGTGAATGTTGCCACGGAATTAACAATAAAACGTAATTATCATTTAAACTGCCTCGTATAATATTACAAAACCCTATATTTTGAGAAAGAAGACATGGAGGAGAATCCAAAAATGTAAAAATATACAGGGTGTTCTATTTAAAAAAACATAAGTTTGTGTCACCCTGTCAATACGGGTGACCCTGTATATCTGAAAATATTTTTAAATTATGGTGCTATCTGTGCCCCAACTTTTACCTAAATAACCTTTTTTGTATCTCTTACGACAAACGAGTAATTGGACTTTGTCACACTAATGCCCCACCCTGTATATATTGATAATATAGATATGCAAAGTTCGCAGATAGTGTGCTACTTTTTTTATTAACAAAATGGCGCCCCAAATCGTGTTTTTTTTTCAATTTTTGCTCCATAACTCCGAACATTTTAACTTTACACCAAAAGAACTCTAATAAAAATTCACCGAAATTAAATTCTGCATAAAACATGTTTTTCCCGATCTGCTCCGACGAAAATTTTCCTCGGAAAATGCGGGTTTTCCCAACAAAATCATTAAATTTCAAATAAAGTTTTAGATAAGTAATTATCTACCAATAATGAAATAACTCGGTGACATAAAAGCTTTCTTGGTTTAGATTATAGTTTCAGAAGCCGGTGAAAATTAAACGAATATTTTAGCAACAATTCAATTGTTAATTAATAATTTACGGTCGCAATAATAACCAAAATAATTATGATACACTGATCAAACTTTGAAATCTTATAAAGATGAGATGCCTATTTAATATTTTGTCGACAAAATATAAATTTTTAATTTTTTTGAATAATCTTTAAATGTTTAAAAAAAATAGTTATAAACAAATTAATGTTTCTCAGAAAGTTTTTATTATATTCTAATTTAAAAAATAGGTAAAATGCGTATTTCAAAGATCTTTAAAATGAATGTTTTAGAACTTTTTTGCAGCCATTTGCAAAAAAGTTATGAAACAGCAAAGTAAACATACGACAACTACGTTGTTTATAATTTTTTAAAATTCTTTCAAAGCGTAAAAGTGAGTTTAAAGTACAAGCTAATTACTTAAAAAAAATAATGATTATTAGTTTAAGGGTTATATTTTAATTAAAGATTATAAATATATTTTTTTGTAATTTACACGCGCGAAAGTAGACTAATACAGTACCGTAGCTACCCGTCCACATACACAACTCGCGCGAGTTTAAAGCGTGTCAGTCGCTTCGAGTGAACATTTTATCTCCGGCTCTGTATCAAGCCTACTTTCGCGCTAAAAATTACAAAAAAAAAACATTTTTATCTTTGATTATATTATAACCATTGAACTAATATTTGATATTTTTTGAGAGTAATTAGTTTGTACCATAAACTCACTTTTAAGCTTTGAAACAATTAAAACAAATTATAAACAACGGAATAATCGTATGTTTACTTTGCTGTTTCATAACTTTTTTGGAAATGGTTGGAAAATTGTTTTAAAGCATTCATTTTCAAGACCTTTGAAATACGCATTTTAAGTATATTTTAAAATTATAATATAATAAACAATTTCTGAGAAATGTTAATTTGTTTATAACAATTTTTTTAAACATTTAAAGATTATACAAAAAAATGAAAAATTTATATTTTGTCGACAAAATATTAAATAGGCATCACATATTTATAAACTTTCTAAGTTTGATCAATATCTCATGATTATTTTGGTTGTTATTGCGACTGTAAATTGTTAATTAACAATTTAATTGTTGCTAAAATATTTGTTTAATTTTCACCGGCTTCTGCAGTTATAATCTATACCAAGAAAGCTTTTATTTCACTAAGTTATTTAATTATTGATAAATAATTAATTGCCCAAAAAATTTATTTGAAAATTAGAGATTTTGTTGGGAAAACCCGCATTTTCCGAGGAAAATTTTCGTCGGAGCAAATCGGGAAAGACATGCCTCTATGTAGAATTAAATTGGGGCGAACTTTTATTTGAGTGTTTTTAATGTAAAGTTAAAATCTTCGGAGTTATAGACCAATAATTGAAAAAAGCACGATTTGGGGGCGCCATTTTGTTAATAAAAAAAGTAGCACACTACCTTCGGACTTTGCATACCTATGTTATTAATATAAAAGGATCATAATATTCGATTTTAGCAATAAAATTGCTGGTAAATAACCTTTCTTTGTACTTTACTAATTAGACCAGCGTATTATAACTATTTTTTTTTTTTCAAAATTTCAAGATTATGCACAAAAACGAAAAATTTATATTTTGTCGATAAAATAATAAATAAGCATCTCATCTTTATAATCTTTATAAGTTTGATCAATGTATCATGATTATTTTGGTTATTATTGCGATCGTAAATTGTTAATTAACAATTGAATTGTTGCTAAAATATTCGTTTAATTTTCACCGGCTTCTGGAATTACAATCTAAACCAAGAAAGCTTTGATGTCACTAAGTTATTTAATTATTGATTAATAATTACTAACCTAAAACTTTATTTGAAAATTAGAGATTTTGTTGGGAAAACCCGCATTTTCCGAGGAAAATTTTCGTCGGAGAAAACCGGGAAAACATACCTCTATGCAGAATTTAATTGTGGTGAATTTTTATGTGGGTGTTTTTGTTGTAAAGTTAAAATCTTCGGAGTTATAGAGCAATAATTGAAAAAAATACGATTTGTCGGCGCCATTTTGTTTATAAAAAAGTAGCACACTAGCTGCGGACTTTGCATACCTATATTATTAATATATAGGATCTTATAATTCGATTCCAGCAATAAAATGCTGGTAAATAACTTTTCCATGAATGTTGCTAATTAGCCCAGAGTATTTATAAAATGGTATTTTCTTTGATTTGTATAGTCTTATAAATTGTACAGATTATATTCGTAGATATATTATATAATTGGTAAATAATTTTTTTTCGATTATAGCGCCATCTATCGACAACTAGAATAAATGTTATAAATGTCTGTAATCACCGACGTGCCTTTTTTTCTGTCACATGCAATTTAATGCGTTAGAAAGAAATCGAAAAACTGTAACGCACTGAAAGATGTCTATGAGAAAAAGAATAACTAATCTTTCATTTAGTTTAGTCTTTACACTATGAGAAAGTCAGTAACATATCGAGAATAAATCATGTGTTTTAAAATCATATACATATAAAATTAAAGTTTGATGTTAATATTGACAATAACTAAATGTAACACCAGATACTTACCATGTCGTGATAGTATCATGGGGATCATTAGAGGGGGCAACAACAGAAGCTATGAGATACGAACTATTGATAATTTATTTTGCCTTACACAGATTATTGAAAAGAAAGTTGCCATTAACCAGGAAGTATATTTACAGTACATTTAGTATGTACATAGCAGTTCTTTTATTTTTATTTTTACTTTTTATTTTTCTGTCCAGGTTAAGATTAGATCCAACTTTCACTAGAGCATTTTAGCAGTGAAGCAAATTCTTGTCGAACGTCTGTCCCGCTTGGCTATCTAGCCAACTTTTAGAAAATTATATTCAATAAAAAATAGATTTAGTTTGATCATTCAACTGATTTGACAGAGTAACACACGACAAATTAATAGCTCTAATTCAAGAAATTGGCATTGACAACAAAGATCTGAGAATTATCAGAAACATATATTACAATCAAACGGCCAAAATCAAAATAGAAGACCATAAAATTGCAATAGAACGAGGAGTACGACAGGGCTGTATTTTATCTCCACTACTATTCAATATTTACTCTGAATGGGTATTTAAGGAAGCTTTAGACGGTTATGCAAAAGGAATATTAATACACGGTGAATGGTTGAATAACATTAGATATGCAGATGACACCATAGTTTTTGCCGATAATCTGAATGATTTACGGATATTAACAAATCGTATAACAGAAGTCAGCAACAGATACGGACTAGCTCTTAACATAAAGAAGACCAAATTTATGGCAATTAGTAAAAAACCAATACTAAACGCTCAACTTACAATCAACCAATAAAATATCGAAAGAGTTGAGCAATATACATATCTGGGCACGAATTTAAATAGCCAATGGGACCACTCAACAGAAATTAAACAGCGAACAAAAAGCGAAAGCAGCATACGTTAGAATGAGATCCATTTTCAACAGTCGGGACATATATCATTAAAAACAAAATACCGTCTGTTGAAATGCTACATATTCAATAACTACTGCTGCATCTATGAATCGGCTCGAAGCTTTCGAAATGTGGTCTTATAGGCGCATCTTACGTATATCCTGGGTTGACCGAATTACTAATGTGGAAGTCCTGCGTAGAATGGGAAAAGAGTATGAAATTCTCATAACCATCAAAACAAAATTAGAATATCTAGGACATGTAATGAGAAATCAAGAACGTTACGGCCTTCTCCAACTGATTCTCCAACGGAAGGTAAATGGTAAAAGAGGACCGAGAAGAAGACGCATTTCCTGGCTTCAAAATTTACGAAAGTGGTATAACACGACTACCACTGAACTGTTCCGCGCTGCGGTAAACAAAGTCAAGATAGCCATGATGATCGCCAACATCCGAAACGGATAGGCACTTTAAGAAGAAGAAGAAGATTCAACTGATACTACGAAATTACATATATTCGATAAAAAAATAGATTAGGTTTGATCATTTAACTGACTAAAAATTTTAGCTTACCTCGATTGTCCTTCATATTACGATCAGCTTTGTGATCGAGAAGATAATCGACGCATTTACTGTCATGATCATAGGCGGCCGCTAGATGAAGAGGCGTACATCCTTCAATATCGATATCGTTCACTGGACTACCGATCCCAACCAAGGTAAAAACGCACTGGTAATGCCCCTGAGAGGCTGCATAGTGGATTGGAAGACGAAGACAGTTATCTGTCAGCTTGAAGTCAGCTCCGTTGCTGACGAGTAAATCTAGGCACTCATAAGATCTAAACAAAAGGAATAAATATTAATAATAAAATAATAATAATAAATTAACCGCGTTTTAAATATAGTCAGAGTGAAAGTACAGCCCGGAGGATTCGATATGCAAAATGGCCAGAACATCGAGGCCATGGGTGAAAACGATATGTATAAATATCTTGGAGTAAAGTAGGCGCGGAAAATTGACCAAAAGCAAATGAAAACTGAGATAACTGCGGAGTTTATACGAAGGGTAAAACAGCTGCTTCATTCACACCTTAACAGTAGAAATTTGTTTAAGGCACTAAACACCTACGCATGTTCCGCGCTTAGCTATTCGTTTGGCATTGTTAAGTGGACAAAAACGGACATAGAGAATCTTCAGCGAAAAGTAAGAACACACCTCACAAAGGCACAAAAACACCATCCTAAAAGTGCAGTAGAAAGAACAACATTACCACGGAATCTGGAAGAGGACTTATGGATATAGGTGAGCAATTAGATAAATAAATTGCTAATTTAAGAACTTATTTTCAGATGCAAGCTGAGACATCTACTCTACATCGCGCTATTTGCGCAGTAGATGACACAACACCGATCAAACTGAGGGAACCAGAAATGCGCATAAACCACCTCACTAAAGACGAAAAAATGCGCACCTGGATGGGTAAACCTATGCACGGGCGATATCCCAATGAGGTCAGCCAAGACTATGTCGACAATACAGCGTCGAACTATTGGTTGACATCAGGAAAGATGTTACCTGAAACGGAGGGTTCATTACTGGCCATTCAGGATCAGGTTATACCAACCAAAAATTACCTGAAATATATCATCAAAGACCCTCAGATCCAAAACGATAAATGCCGATATGGATGTCAAGCCCAAGAAACCATCCAACACCTTACAGGGGGCTGCCAGGCATTTGCTTCAACTGAATACAAGGAACGGCATGACGCAGTGGGAAAATCCTTCACCAAGAGATAGCTATCAAGCTGGGACTTCTCCAAACGGACCATCTCCCATATTATCAATACGTCCCTGAGAGTATGCTTGAGGAAGGCAACTAGAAGCTATACTGGGACCGCACTGTGCTCACAGACCAAACAGTGGCACATAATAGACCAGATCTCGTACTAGTTAATAAATTAACAAAACAAACAACACTAATTGATGTGGCGATACCTAACAACAATAATCTACGTAGTAAATTTACTGAAAAGATCGCCAAGTACATAGATCTGGAAATTCAAATACGAAGACAATGGAGAATGCAAAGTACCCAGACATACCTATTATTATGTCTACTACTGGAGTCATTCCGAAGAACCTCCTCGAAATCATAAAAAAGCTGGGTCTAAATGAACATCTTTATAAGACCATGCAGAAAGCTGTACTACTCGCAACGGCCAGATGTGTACGAAAATTTTTGGGAGATACACCTGCATACCAAGTCACCTAGGGCTCGATAACACGGGAAGAGTCCCACCAGAGCTCAATCCTTTTGATACCGTAGGTATCTGGGATGAGTCAATTTTCTCCTTATACGGAGTGTGAGCCGTATGGCTAAATCTGAATAAATTAAAATAATAAAACTCAATGCATCCATGTCAAATTTCAGATCTCTAGCTAGTCTGGAAGTATGTTTAAAATCGATTACAATCGATTTTTAGGACGGTGATAAAGAGACAGACAAAGAACCAGTGAAGTATATAAAACCGTTTTAAGAATGGTGCACTTATATCGAAAATTTATTTAATGATAATCGACCCGTTAATTTCGAAGAATTTTCAGATCAAGTATAGATATAACAACAGAAGAGGTTACATACGCAATATCATTATAAAAAAAATAATAAAGCGATAAGACACGCTGACATACACAATTTATTTTTCTCCTCTCCCTTATACCCTTCCAGGTGTCGGATTTGGGTTTAGTTATGCTACATATTCACCCATCTCTTCCATTCTTTTCTGTCTTGTGCTATCATTTTCATTTCTTCAAACATTTTCTGTTTAATCTTTCCAGCATCTATTATCAATTTTTTTCTCGGTCTGACTTTTTTCTTTTTTGTGGTATTTCTTGTTTCGTGAATGTTTCTCTTCGTGAATGTTTTTATTTATTTACATTGAATATTAATGTGTTTGTTGCATAATCCACTTCTGCAATAATTATGTACTTAATATATGTTTTAATAAAAATTTTTGGAAAGTAGTAAGTATTAAAATTAGTTTAATATTTAAATAAAATATAAATACACTGTTTACAGTATATTAATTTCGTTGAAATCATATGTATTTAGTAGAAGTATAACTTCTTATGTGCGTACAAAGTACACACACATTCTTTTTTGTAATTTGGCAACAATGTCAACTTAGGTCTCACGTAAATAATGACGTGAAAAGGTACTTATACTGTACCAACCATATGATGTTTCTTACCCTTTATATGCAGCACAGTGTGTTGGAGTTTTTCCTGTGTCATCTTTATCGTTGAGATCGACGCCGCATTGCACAAATTTTCTACCGCATTCCACATACCCAGATAAGCAACACATGTGAAGTGGTGTCCGTCCCTCAAAGCCTTTTTTCGATGGATTTGCGCCAAATGTCAAAAGGGTATTTGCCAGAATATCGTGGCCATATTGGGCTGCGATGTGAAGGGGCGTACATCCATTCTTATCAGCAAAATCTATCTGAGCACCTAATAAATAGAATCAAATACAGTTAGTACAAAACGATTTCTTAATAGTCATATTAAAATAAAAAAAAATGAATTTATACCCAAATACTTACAACCTTTAAGAAAAAATCAGGAAAATAATATATTGTTTTCACCCATTTTGAAAAAATGTGAAATCTTTGTATTATCCACGTCCGTCTGTCCGTCTGTCTGTAACCACAACTCCTCCGGCAATATACCAGCTAGAATGACAAATGAGGTGTCAAATGAAAGCTGATAATCCAAGGATGATACTAAAGGTGAGATATTTGACCTTGGCGGTCTGTCCATCGGTCTGTACAACCGCGAATATAACTCCTCCATCATTATACCAGGTAGAATGACAAATGAGGTGTCAAATGAAAGCTTATAATCCAAGGATGGTACTAAAGGTGAAATATTTGATTTAGGCGGTCTGTGCGTCGGTCCCTCCGACCGCGAATATAACTTCTCCGTCAATATACCAGGTAGAATGACAAATGAGGTGTCAAATAAAAGCTTATAATCCTAGGATTCTACTAAAGGTGAGATATTTGATCTAGGCTGTCTTTCCATCGGTCCCTCCGACCGCGAATATAACTTCTCCGTCATTATACCAGGTAGAATGACAAATGAGGTGTCAAATGAAAGCTGATAATCCAAGGATGGTACTAAAGGTGAGATATTTAACTTAGGCGGTCTGTACGTCGGTCCCTCCGACCGCGAATATAACTCTTCCGTCATTATACCAGCTTGAATGACAAATGAGGTGTCAAATGAAAGCTGATAATCCAAGGATGGTACTAAAGGTGAGATATTTGCCCTAGGCTGTCTTTCCGTCGGTCTGTCCGACCGCGAATATAACTCCTCCATCATTATATCAGGTAGAATGAAAAATGAGGTGTCAAATAAAAGCTTATAATCCAAGGATGGTACTAAGGTGAGATATTTGACCTGGGCAATCTTTCTGTCGGTCCGTAGGACCGCCAATGTAACTCCTCTGCCATTATACCGGGTAAAATCACAAATGAGGTGACAAATGTCAAAGTTTAGTAAGAATGACTCAACATTAGTAAATTCGTATATCAATCCACGCAAAGTTACACGTAAAATTCAAATATCGTCTTCCAGTTCTACTTTCGATTACTTTGGGTGAAAACCTAGGACTTACGAAGTCCAATTACTTGTATTTTTAAGGAAGATATATATTCTCAGGAAGATGGTTTTACACAGAGAATATAATAGACATTTTATAAAGACCATTAATCGGCTGAGAGCCAATCATGCTCTTACGCCATCTTGCATGCATAGAATCGGCTTGTCAGATACTCCTAATTGTACTTGTGGCAAAATCGGAGATCTAACACATGTCATATTAGAATGTCATTTACAAATAAATAATATAAACGACCTTTATAAGGAATTAAAAAATTTAAAATGTTTTTTCCCAATAAACCTTAATACTTTAATATTTACAAATGATATGGAAATTCTTCATCTCATTTATAAACATGTTAAATTATGTAAATACAAGTTGTAAATGTAATATATACCTACTAACTAGGCATAATTTGTTAATGTGGTTTGAAAAAATTAAAAAAAAAAAGAAAAAAATATATACAAAACACATAGTAAAATAATAATAACAAAAAAAATAAAAAAAATAAAAAAAATTAAACAAAAATTAAACAAAAATAAAAAAGAAAAGAAAAATAAAAAAGAAAGTAAAAAAAGTGTTTAGCACAAATTAAAATATATATTAAAAAAAACACAGTAAAATAATTAAAAAAAAAACAAAAAAAAGCAATACAATGTACCTATGTATCTAAAAATAATATTGTAATGTACTTATGTTATGAAATAAGAAATTTATGACTATGAATCTGCAATCAATCACAAACAAGTCTGATTTTACAAAAAACAAGACTTTAAGATTTTAAAGAATTTTTAACATTAAGAAAAAACACTAATAATATCGAAAAAATATTAGGATATACATATTAGTATAACTTTTCGATTTGAGTTGCGTTTCAGTTCCTAGCCATCCGAGTAGATGGCATTTTTGTAGCTATTTACCTGACGTGTGAAATTTGAAGACACATTCGTTGAACTGTTTGCTTATGAATTCGTACCTACCAGATTCTGACGAGCTAGGGCATAGCGAAACATGTATATCTTATTGGCACTGATTCATATACAGAGAAATTCATCATTCGTACCTACCTAGATACTGACGAGTGATCTAGATAGCAACTCTAGAGAGAGTCCCTTTACACTTGAGTCCCCGAGTCTTTACCCGTGCGTCATTAATACCTGGCGGTGTAAAACACATACTTTTTATCTAGCACCATTCTCTTCCACGCATGAAACTAATGACAAACCAGCTACCCCCTGTTATTAAGTAAAAACACATGTTATTTTTATGAACGATCTAGATTCAGTACATTGAAAAGAGATAGGTACAAAAAAAGACGATTGGGGATGTTTTCACATATTTTAAGTAAAATTTCTGACGTTTTGGTTTGTTAACTTTTGTGGCTGTCAGTTTGTTAAATTTTTTGCTGTTGTTTTGTCGAATTTTTTCATTTTGAAGTTTTTTATAGTATACAAACAGTTGTTTTCACAACTAATTTTATATTGGAGTTTGAAATTTTATGGTAAGTTTATGCTATTTTAAGATTAATTTTGACAACGTACAAAGCTAACCTCATTGACACATTTAAGGAATGCTTGTGTTTAATGTTGTAAAGTTGTTGTAGTTCAATATTCGCTAATTCAATATTTGCCTTGGTTAGGGTCCAGGTTTGACACCCATATGTCATGATAGGAAGGATGCACTGGTTGAACACTTTGCTCCTCAAGTATTGGGGTATTTTGCGGTTCTTAAGTATCCAACTAAGTTTTCCAAATCCTGTCCGTGTTAGTATTGTTCTTCTAGTAATTTCCGCACTTTGGTTCTCTTTGTTAAGTTTCAGGATTTGGCCTAGGTAGATATATTATATTCTTGAACTTGTTCTATCTCATCGCCATTTATAGTTAAACGTCTGGGGTCATCTCTGACCCATCATAATTTGCATTTCCTCGAATGTGCTCGCTATAATCACAATGTCGTCGGCGAATCCGAGGTGGTTTAACTTGTTGCCATTAACGTTAATGCCATAGGTTGACCAATTTGTATTTTTGAAGACGTGTTCTAGGGCTAGGTTGAAGAGATTTGGCAATATTACGTCTTCTTGTCTCACTTCTCTCTTAATGGGGATGGTATTTGTATTTTCGTCTAGTTGTCTATCATAGTTGCATTTTCACATAATATAATTATTTATGTATTAGTTGCTTATACCTCGAATCTACTCTACAACTATTAATATCTTGTTCTATGGCCACATCTTGATACTATCAAACGCCTTCTCATAGTCTACGAAGGTAAGAAATACGGCTAGTTTCATTTCCTCTCATTCATTTGCCTTCTCTATCAATGCTCCCATTGTCCGCAGATGGTCTGATGTACTAAATTATTTGCGGAAGCCCGCCTGTTCAACCGATTGGTAATTGTTCATTTTGTAGGTCAACCGATTGTTAATAATTCTCATAAATAGTTTATATACTTGACTGAGCAACGACATAGGTCTATAATTCTGTAGGTCACATTTGTCCCCGTTTGTGTAAGAGGACTAGACTCTCGTTCCAGTCTTTAGGGATCTTGCTATAGCGACATAAGTATCCCCATAAAGAAAAATATAATAAAGTGATAACTCACCTTTATCTATAAGTGTCTTACTCCTTGTAAACCTTCCATGGATAGCAGTCATGTGAAGAGCTGTTCTTCCATCCAAACTCTGACAGTCCAACTCGACATTGTGTCTCAATAAGAACGTCAAACAATCCATTCCGTGTGTACTGGCAGCAGCAATATGTAAAGGCGTTTGTCCTCGAAAATTGGTAGCTTCAATGTTAGCACCGAAAGCAACAAGGTCTTGACATACATTTAAATGTCCGTTCAAACATGCTATGTGTAGTGGAGTGTTACCATAAACATTTTGAGCATTTACATCGCCACCAGCTTGAAGAATTAGTTTGGATACACTATCTATACCTAAAACGTATTTAATAATAACAAAAGCTGAAATAGAAAAGTATGAGTTTTATCTACCACTAGCAGCTACAACGTGTAGAGGGGTGTAGAGGTTTCTATCTTTTGTATTTATATCTGCTCCACATCTAATCAATAATTCTACTGTGTCAGTGTGTCCTGTTTGAACGGCACAATGCAAAGGTCTAAAAAACGTAATATTATCTACACAAGTATTCATAATTCAAAATAAATACACATTAATGATATAAATGACAAGGTATATAAATAACACGCTTAAACATTGAAATGGTGTAAACAAAATATCAATTTTGCCAATTACTTATTAGTCCAAGTAATGAAGCTTAAAATAGGACAAAACCTCGCAATTTTTACAGAATGGATCGATCTGCTTGAAAATTTGAGAATAAGTAGTAGATAGTCCAAGGATCAAAATCTATATGAGGCAGAAAGGCGCTTTTACCATGGGGGTGGTTGCCACCCCATCTCGGGGGTGGAGATTTTTTATTTTATTTCGACCGCAAAAGTTGGTAAAAACATTCATTCTAAGCAAAAAACGTTCAATACATTTTTTTGATAAAATTAATAGTTTTCGATTTATTCGCTATCGAAAGTGTTAGTTTTATATCGAAAAAATCAATGTTTTTAATCAGTTTTCTGTTAATAACTCAAAAAGTTTTCGTTTTATCAAAACAACTTTACTTAACAAAAATGTACCTTTTGAAAAAATAAACAAAACGGTTTTTTTTTTATTTTCTTTAAGACCAATAGTAATCGAGCTATACTTTATTATATGTTAGCTCTTCTTCGTCAAATGCTAAATATTGTAGTTTCAAACTCAAACGACGGGAAAACTGTGCATTGTTCGAGGATAACTTGTTCAAACTAATTTATATCTATCTACAGAAATAAAAAAAGTCGCTAGCTCAAAAATTAAGTGACTTATTATGAAAAGAATGTCAGTCCCTATTTTTTTCAGCGAAAAAGTGATCGGAAACTTCCCCCTACTTACCACCCTAATAAAAATTAGTCATTGACCTTATCAGTCTTCTATATTTATGTATTGTTAATAGGTTCTAGAGATTTGAGCGACTTAGAATGATTAATTTAAAAAAAAAATGGAGTTAAAAACGAATAACGAATTTTTGTAGTTTGGAAAATGCCCTTTTCTTCAGAATAGAAAGATTAGCATCAGAGATACGAAAAAATATGTAAATCGAAAATTGTAGCTCATTTAAAAAAAAAATTCTATGGCAAAAACTGAGTAAGCTATTGACAATTAAAACTTGTAATAACATGCAAAAACCACCTTTACCAACCCTTTTACAGTCACCACTTTTTGCAACTTAGGATTTTAAAAGAATTTAATATTAATAGCCTTATATAGATCTTGTAGAGGCCTACAAAATTCTTTTTTAACAAACTTTCTAGGATGAAAAATAAAAAAGTTACGTTTAAAAAATCAATATACTTATTTTTTTGAAAAACAAAAGGAAAAATTCAATTGGAAGCTTAATAATGTAAGTTAGCGGTGTTTTTAGTCATTGGTCTTATTCATACTTCTTTATTTATGTATTAGTAATAGATTAGTAATGAATTTTTGTAGTTTGGTAAAAAATGCCATTTTCTTCAGAGTAGAAAGATTAGCATCGGAGATACGAAAAAATGTTTAAATATGAAATTGTAGGTTATTTACATCCCAGGAGCTTGGTTTGAAAAATTTTTTCTACGGCAAAAATTGAGTGAATCGTAAATGAGTATAATATCGAAAAACATTGATTTTTTCAATATAAAACTAACACTTTCGATTGCGAATAAATCGAAAAATATTAATTTTATCAAAAAAATGTATAGAACATTTTTTGCTTAAAATGAAAGTTTTTATCAACTTTTGCGGTCAAAATATAATAAAAAATTTCCACCCCCAAGGTGGGGTGGCAACCACCCCCATGGTAAAAGCGCCTTTCGGCACCATATAGATTTTGATCCTTGGACTATCCACTACTTATACTCAAATTTTCAAGCAAATCGATCCATTCTGTAAAAATTGCGAGCTGAAAAGCTTCGGTTCCTGGACTTTGCTAGCCAAAAGTCCCCTCCCCCCTCGTATCTTTTGAATGGTTATATGTACTTATGCTAGTGAAATTTGGAGGGAGGAAATAAACGGACGTAGGCTTCTCAACTAGTCATAACAGAAACAGGTGACGTAATAATCACAGATAACCTTACAGAGCCACTATAGACCAGTAAGGATGTGCGAAAAAACGTCTATTTTTGGATGTGAGAGGTGGCATTCGGATTTTTGCAGATAAAGTTAGGTGACACTTTCAGTAATAATAATTGACTTATGCTCCTTCTCAAATATGCCCGGAACATTAATAAAAAAATTAAAATATTTAAAAATTTATAAAAACATCGATTTTTTCTGCTTTCTTTGCCTATAACTTTAAAACGATTCGTTTTGGAACAAAGTCTTACAGAAATAAAATAAAGATAATTGAATTTTGTATGATATAAGACTGGTCAAAAATGTCTTAAGGTATTACCTTTTCTGCAATATAGCAATAAATACAAAATAAGGGGGCAAAATAAGTCTGTTGTTATTCAATATTTTTTAACCACTTTGGTGGCACTTAGAACCTTAGTAATTCGCTTAGGAAATTCTTTGTAACATACTTAAATCGTGTACCAAATTTCATTAAAATCGACCCAATAAATTTTGCATAATAAATTTGCAATCTAAATGTTTTTAAAAAAGTTCAAATTTTTTAAAATCTTTCTGAACAAAAAGTAGACCATTTAGAAGTTGGCTAATTTTTTTACATATAAAGAGGTGCTCTACCTATCTAATACAATTTACAGAATTAAAATCGGATTATTTAAGGGGCCCCAGCAATGTTTTAAATTTATAAACAATTTTTTGGCTTATAAACAAATAGCTTTGTTTAATAATAAAAAAATTAATTTTTAGCAATGCAAATAATTAAAACCGGTATAATTTGACTTAAACTTTCAAATGCTGTCAGCAGAATTGCTTTTTTATTTTTTAATCAAACGTTATTCGCGTTCAAAAATTGCAATTTCTCGATTTTTTGAAAGTTCCACCGCGTTTATCTCGAAAACTATGCATCCTACGAAAAAACTTGTAAGAACACTTTTTGCTTAGAATTACCCAAGAAATACAAAAAAATGTTATATTTTGCGAAAAATCGATTTTATGTAATTCCTCAAGTTCTTTGTTTATAACAATCTTATCGACATCCGGATCAACTGTTACCCAAAAAAATCGTGTTCTACGGGTCAAAATACATAAAAAAACTTGGTAAGTCCATCTAAATAAAGGAGCCCGTAGCACCCCCTCCTGGCCACAGCACTAATTTGTTTATAAGCCAAAAAATTGTTTATAACTTTAAAACATTGCTGAGGCTGCTTAAATAATCCGATTTCAATTCTGTAAAGTGCATTAGATAGGTGGAGTACTTCTTTATATGTAAAAAAATTGACAAATCTTTGTACAGTGGAACCCCGATAAGTCGGCCTCCGATAACCCGGAAGTCCGGCTAACCCGGACCGATTTTCATCAGACAAAACAAACCTGTTTTCAGTTTGAGTTTTTTACCAAAAAATGAACAATACTGTTTACAACTGTATGTAATTTAGGTACTGTGCATATGTATTTCATGTTTTTGCATTTATAATGGAGTTTATCTGTAACTATACTGTATTTTATTAATTTTTATCATATTCTCCGGCTAACCCGGATTTTCGATAACCCGGATCGGCCGCGGTCCCGATTAATCCGACTTATCGAGGTTCCACTGTATGTTCTAGATTTTGTTGTGCAAGATTTTAAAAAATTTTAATTTTTTATTTATAATTTTATATTTAATATATTTTTATAATTTTTATTAAGTCAATTTTAATGAAATTTGGTGTACGGTTTTAGCACATTACAAAAATTTTCTAAGCGAATTAGGAAGGTTCCAAGTGTAACCTAAGTGATGGAAAATCATTGAATAAGGACTTGTTTTGCCCCCTTATTTTATATTTATTGCTATTTTGAAGCAAGGGTGATAAATTAAGACATTTGTAACCAATCGCATATGATAGAAAATGTAATTATCTTTGTTTTATTCCTATATGACTTTGTTCTAAAATGAATAGTTTTTAAGTGATAAGCAAAAAAAGTAGAAAAAAAAACGAAATTTTTAAATATTTTATTTTTTTTATTAATGTGCCGGGCATATTTGAGAAGGAGCATAAATCAATTATTATTAACGAAGTTATCACCTAACTTTATCCGCAAAAATCTGAATGCCACCTCTCACATCCACCTAAAAACAGATCCTTACTGGTCTACTACAAGGGATAATTTTAAACGGGACAGCAAGTGATATCTCGATTGAAATTTATTGAACATACCTATTCAATCATATCATATTAATGATTAATTTTATTTGTGTGTAAGCTGATTTTGATGAATAAATTAAATAAATCCAATAAAATGTGTTCCAACGATTTTAACTTGTGTTTTTCTTATCGAACCACAAAACTAATTGAACAGCCTAGTATATAGCAGATATTTTCCTCCAAATGTATATCCCGCATGTTCTGAGATCTTCAAAACATTTATAAATCCTCTAGTGTGGTTTTTAGGTTCAGGAAGGTACTGACCTGCTCAGAGTTCGACCTTACACTGAGACTAAGGTTTACTAAATGCTACGTGTGGTCGGTGCTGCTATATGGCATAGAGGGCTGGACACTCAAAACGAGGGATATAAACAGATTAGAAGCCTTCGAAATGTGGCTTTATCGCCGTATCCTAAAGATACCATGGACGGCGAAAGTCACAAATGTAGATGTAATTAAAAGAATAAACCAAGAACGCCAGCTTTTCGAAAACATCAAGAAAAGAAAAACGGCGTATTTGGGTCACATCATGCGAAACGAAAAATACCAGTTCCTTCAACTTATAATCCAGGATAAAATTGAAGGCAAGAGAGGAATAGGACGCAAGAAAATGTCCTGGCTCCGAAACATAAGGCAATGGACAGGGATTAACGACATACAATCTCTGATACACATTGCAAGAAACAGAGAGTTAATGGAAAATGTGATCGCTAACATCCATTAGTGGATTTGCATTTGAAGAAGAAGTGGTTTTTATATTAGTGAATTAAAAATATCGTATTTTGAACACAAGATGAATAAAATATGTTCTGTTTACGGATATTTTAATGGAGTGACATGACATGACTATAATCAAATGAATAACTTACTTTACAGAATATTGATGAATACAATACACACACAACTAAAAGTTAAACTTAACACATCATACTCACCTACAATCTCGTTTATCACAGGCGTTCACCATACACCCTCTAGAGATAAGCAGTTCGGCAATTGAAGTGTGCCCATTATAGGCTGCATAATGCAATGCAGACCTGCCCGATCTGTCCCGTATATTTGGGTTTGGTAGATGGTACAAAATTTGTTCTACACAACTATAAGCAGAACTAGCAGCTGCTACATGCAATGGTGTTTGCCACAGTCTGTAACAATATTAAAACAAATAACATGTGAAAGTGCCGTTAAATAAAAACTAGGCAAACAATAATTTGCAGATAACATTATTGATATGTTGAGTTTTAGGGGATGACTAAACACCAAATTAGTTTCAAGTTTGAAATATTTAACACTTTGACTCCTATGTGTATCATACATAATACACAACAGGTACGCTCCCTGAGTCTATGTGTATGAATCTGATACACAAGAAATACACTTATCCAAGCCACAAAAAGTGGTCAGCCTGTGACAACGTATGAGGATAAATAGGTCCAGGAGTTAAAGTGTTAATAAAGACATAATATCACGTCTAGTTACTGTACCTCGTTTTTAAACTAGGAGGAGTAATTCAAATTTACCGAGTTGTAACGCTTGTTTGTAATTGGTACAACCGCGGGCCAGTTTACTACACTAAATTATGAAATTTTGACTTTGACATTATTGACATTTATGAAATTTTGACATTATGTAATGGCATTTAAAATGTATAGGTTAATTAAGTTATTCCTTTAAATTTTAGTCTTTGTCTGCATTTCATAAAAAAACAGTTGTTTTTAGAACTTTTTGGCAATATGGTGGTTGGGGTAGTTTACCACCGATGATGGGGTTGATTAAGTTGAACACTATTTAGCAGACATATATTTATTTGCCAATACTAGATATGCCGGTAACGAGTTAGTGAACAAAAGTCTATATTCTAACTACATTGAGGGTTAAAGAACGAATGATGAATAATGAATGATCTCTGCTTTACTTTCTCCGTATCTACAAATAAATCGTAATTGTTTTATTATGATTTCATACCTGAATGTGACCATGAAATACTAATAGTACAAAATTGCTGACTCCGTTGTTTTTCAAAACGAGTGGTCTACATTGCAGAAGCAATGTCACCTACTTTACGAAATCAAAACAATGCATGTAAATAATATTTGTTTGAGATTTTTAAAAATTAAATCAATATGAATTACTCTTATTTTTTGAATGCTAATATAAATCCTGTACAGCAACATATTAGTATAATATAATATTTATGGATTAGGTACTGTCAAAGGCCGAAATGACCAACCCAAACAGAAGATCAATCTGGTGATTGTTCTAGTGACATTATTGGTTGTGCATCTGTCTTTTGAGTTTACTCCTCCTAGTTTAAAAACAGAGTGTAGTAACTCAGAATTACATGTATAAATCAAACTAAAGTATACTATACAAAAATTCCAATGCATATCTTACCTGTCTCTAGCACATACATCTGCTTGGTAACTAAGAAGCAGTTCAACTACTTTATCTGCTCCTACAGAACAAGCTCTGTGTAAAGGGGTAACCCATTTGCTATCTTTGGCATTTACCCTGGCCCCATTCTTTAACAAAAGTTCAGTAACTTCTGCTTCTCCTTTATAAGCAGCAGCATGAAGAGGTGTACGTTTTTCTTCATCTGTAAAAGTATTGAATAAAGTGGTACATATATGTATACAGGGTGAGGCATTAATGTGAGGAAGTCCAATTATTCATTTGTTGTAGGAGATTGTTAGGGTAAAAGTTGTAAAAAAATTGTTAAGGTAAAAGTTGAGCATAGATTTAAAAATATTTTCAAATATACAGGGTGTCCAGAAACTCTACCGACAAACGAAGACAGGAGATTCCTCAGATAATTTTAAGACAATTTAACCCAATTCACCTAGTCCCAAAATGCTTCCTAAGGGAGATAGAGCTCTTCGAAGATGGCGTCTTGTAATCAGTTTTTCTTAAATACCTCCAGAACGCTTCTATTTAGAGAAACAAAAATTGGTAGGCATATTTCTCTTCCAGAGATAAATCGATTCCATCCATTGCGAATTTTGAGTACCGGTCACAGGCGTCCGTTTTGGGTAGGGCAACAGTTATTTTATCGCATAACTTTTTTGGTATCGCAAAACTTTTAAGCATTTTTAATATTGGATTATTAAATTGTGAGGTATTCTAGTACTAAAAGGTACTCTTGATTTAAGTCGGTAGGACACACCGTTTTCTAGAATCATCGATTTAAAAATTTTACATTTTTTTAATTTGAAAAAAAAAATTTGAAAACTTTTTTCAAAAAAAAACGGTGTATTTTACCAGCTTAAAGCAAAAGTAACTTTTACTACTAGAATACCTCATAATTTAATAATCTAGAGTCAAAAATGCTCAAAAATTAAAGACAAAAAGTTATGCGATAAAATAACCGTTGACCTAACCAAAACCGTCAGACGCATATGACAGATACTAGAAATTCGCAGTTAATGAAATCGATTCGTCTCTGGAATATAAATAAACGTACCCGTTTTCGTTTCTTTAAATGGTTTTTAAAAAAATTTTTTTTGGAAATTCTAAAAAAACGAAAAATTTTTAAATCCATTTTTTCTAGAAAACGGTGTGTCCTACCAACTTAAAGCAAGAGTACCTTTTAGCAGTAGAATTTAAAAATACAGTATCAAAAATACCTTACAATTTAAAAATCCAGTATCAAAAATGCTTAAAAGCTAAAGACATAAAAGTCATGGGATAAAATAACTGTTGCCCTACCCAAAACGGACGCTTACGACCAGTACTAGAAATTCGCAATACATGGAATCGATTTACCTTCGGAAGATAAATATGTGTACCAATTTTCATTTTTCTAAATATAAGCCTTGTGGAAGTATTTAAGAAAAACTGATTAAAAGACGCCATCTTCAAAGAGCTCTAGCACCCTTAGGAAGCAGTTTCGGACTAGATGAATTAGGTTAAAATGCCTTAAAATTATCTGAGGAATCTCCTGTCTTCGTTTGTCGGTAGAGTTTCTGGACACCCTGTACAAGGCCACATATATTAACAAGTGAAACAAAATTATCATTTTTTTTTAATGGAACACCCAGTGTATTTTTGTCTTTTAGATCTCATTCAAAATTATTCTCGTTTTTTTTAATACAATGTTTTGCAATGTTATACGAGGTAATTTAAAAGATAATTACGTTTTTTTATTAATTTCGTAGCAATATTAACACCCTCTAGAATTGTAGAGATTTAATATAAAAAAATCTATTCATATTCAAACGATTTTTAATATAGTCTACTCTTGTCCAAAATTATTAACATATCAAAATAGGTATTAATCTTAGTATAGAAACTTGGAATGAGTATTTTCTTTGTGTTCTTAAATAGAACATCCAGTATTTTAGTACTGTAATGAAATCCTAATTTATTATTTCTTAAGCATTCCCTATACTTAATTGCATTAGTTTGTGAGTTATTCGTGATTCTTTGAGCCAAACATTATCTAATTGTAACAATTAGGTTAGTCGATCAGATTAGCCAAGCGGACTGAGGCGCACAATTGACAAATCTAGTGGATATGCGGTCCAGGCGATCGAGGTTTGAGCCCCAGCCCAGTGAATAGAAAAATAAAAAGGCTGACGTCGTAGTCTAAAATTCTAAAAAGAATCTACGACTTGGTCTGGAATAAGCTGGTGTCTGATTGACCTATGAAGGAGCGGTACGGCAAGGGATAAGGGCTTGCCGCTCGGTGACACTCCTTCATAGTCTCTACCGGAAGGGCGTTAACGCCTAAAAATGGTGTATATATATTACAATTAGGTGAAATTTTATTAGGTTGGCCATGAAAATATTAAATTAAAAATAATTTTTAGAAAAAAAATACATAACATAATAATCTAAACTCTAAACCAATCCTTAATTTAGTAATACAGTTGAACCCGCTTATTGGAATAGCCTTCGTGCCAAGCAAAAGTACTCCTAAAACTGGGATATTTCTATAACCGGTATTCTAGTAAGCGGGTTCAACTGTATTTGACGAGATATCAAAATACCTAAGTAGTTAAGATTGTCGGTATGTGAAATATGAATAAAAACACTCATTAATTAAGACTTTGACAATTAGACTGTGAAGATAATAGATATTTGCATCCCAATCATTACACAAAACATAAATTGTATACAGTAGAACCCCGATTATCCGTGTGCGGATTATCTGGGCTGCGGATTATCCTTGCTATGATTTCCTATTACTAAAATTGTATTTTTGAGGTTTTATCAAAATAGCGTCACCGTAAATCACTTGACGGAAACTCGATATGCCTAGAGTGAGACTCATAATGAAAGATATATTTTTTCTGTTATCTTTTTGGTAGGTACATATGTATGTATATACGTACATACACATATGTATGTATATATGTACATATGTATTATATATAAGAAATAAATGTTTGGATTATCAGTGCTTTTCAATTATCTGTGCCACGTCCGGTCCCGAGGAGCACAAATAATTGGGGTTCTACTGTACCCATTAATAAATCAACATAAAGTGAAGTGACATACAAATAAAATTAAGTGTAAAACAATGTATTTACTTAACAAAAATAACAAGAAAATCATTGTTTATAATAAATAGTCAAAACAGCCTCCATCACTGTCAATACATAATTGCTAGAGCTCTTAAAAAGAGCAACTTACACTAGTTAATACACTTCTGTTTAATCTCATACATTCATTTTTAGTCCTCTCCTTCATATCTCATTTCTTTGTAGCTGGTGTTTTATACACTTTATCTTTTATATAGCCCCAGAAAAAAGTCTAGTCTAACTCTGGAGATCATGGAGGCCACCTTCTTTTTCCTCCTCTCCCAACCCATCTTCCAGGAAAATTATCATTTAAATTTTAACTATTTAGAATGGGAAATAAGTTTTAATTTAAATTTTATTTAACTATTTAAAATCATTTAAATGTTCATTCACTAAAAAATTGTGATGTACTGGAGGGCTGTCATGTAATATCCACATTCTCTAACGTATATAACGTTCAACTATACTGCTTCCAATAATTCTGTCAATTCCTTATCCAGAAAATGTGGATAAATGTGTCCAATTATGTGATCTTCCAAAAGTATGTCCTGTTGACATAATTTCTAAGAATTACAGCAAAAAACATTCAATGACCATTGTGTTTAACTGAGGTTAAGAATGTGGTGAGGAAGAAGTTGAGTAATAGTGAAAATTATATCCGTTCTGAATTTGTACCTTCACCCACTGACAAAATTCTACTCTTTTAACCTGTTCGCCGCCAAGGGGGTATTTAAGTTTCGTCCTCACAGACCATAGCTATTTAAATTGCCATTACGTGCAGTACGATCCCCAGCTCACGGGTGAGAAGCTGGTCTATGGGAAAAATAAATGTGGCTCATATATGAGTCGCTTAGTATAGCGAATGTGTTAAGTCATCCTCGTTAAGCTCTTGATGTGATTCTGCGCAACAGGGATGCATCTTTTTCTTTCTGTTAAATTCCACCTGCACTACTACCACTAATTTCAAAAGCATTTACAATTTCCTTCATACTAATACTCAGATTCTCAATGACACTAAGGATTACATTTATATATAATAGTTTTTGTTTTATCAGATTTCTCGCAATCAATTTGTCCAGTCTATTGAAAAAGTTCTAGTAAACTTTGAAAAGCTTCTCTTCTTTTTGTTGTTTATCAGGGAATTGCTGACGATAAATTCTTGTTGCTAGTAGCACATCAAATGAGTATAAAAGATCAGTCCACTAGTGGTAGAAGGATGAAAATAGAATATCAGGTTTGTTCCAACACAACGAAAAACCGTCCATGTGACAATCACCGTCCTGTGCAGTAAACAAAATAACCCATGGAACGCATGTTATAAAAACACAGAACACATGGAATGTATTATTTTATAGTAATGTGATCGTTACATGACGGTTCTCGTTGTGTCGGAACTAACCTATCATCTACTTCACAGAGAAACCCTTTTATTACATGTTACAGATAATAACCTAAGAATTATTTTGGCAATAGCAATTGAAGTGGCTATAAACAGCAGAACGAAGAGAGTTGAAATGTGATGTACAATGTCGAATAGAATTTTGAAAGTTGAATACAATAAACTCATTGTTTAAAACAATGAATAAAATTCACAAGAAGCAATCAATATCAACAGCTTCTAAATTACAATTCAATTAAACAATTCATGTATAAAAACATATTGAAATAAGGGTATCATAAATCACTGAAAAATCTACATTTAATTTCTGAATGAATAACTGTATTACATGTTCCAATTAAGACATTAATATAAAATAAAGTAATACACAGGATGTGATAAAAAAAATAATTCTCATTAAATACAATGGTGCAATAAAAAAATACAGATTTTACTGGGATATTTACCTAAACAGTTGACTTCTTGTTTATATTGAACAAGATCCTTCACATTCTCTATAAAACCAGCAAAAATAGCTTGAATTATGAGAGGCTGAAAAAGAAAAAATAGATAAAACACATTCAAAATATAGCCTCAAACTACGTACTTGTTCCTCTAATAGTAAAATTCCCATGTTTAAGTCAAAATATTGTATAAAAATATAAAAATTTATATTAAAGCATTGTGCAAAATGACTGTAGAAAAATTTGTATTTTTTATCTTTTTCCTGAATGTTGGAATTTGACAGATAATGACATACATGACAATTTATTAAGATGAGTCTGATTAGATTTCCGGCCGCAGGATCATCAATGTCGGCACAAAATCTTCTACTTTAAGTTATGCAACCAACTTTACGTAATTATTACAAAAATATTTATACAAAAATAATTATGGAAAGCTGAACATAAAGAAAATATGAAGCTAAACATAATGAAAAACAAACATATTATATGACTTTAACTTAAGCTTGTCACGCACGGGGAGCTAAACTATAATATATATTATAGATTGATTCGCGCTGCAAGCTGCATGCAGCATGCCCTAAAGCAGGCGTTCTCCCTCTAGGCACCCATGACCCATACCCATGGGCCTATCTTTTCAAGTGCTCCAAACAAAATTTAATGTGCAACATCTTCACGTCTGCCTCTCCCCCTAAAAATTTTTATATGGGCGCCCATGCTCTCCCAGTAGGCTGTCAAAAGCTGTTTGACAAATGTCAAAAGTAATGTAGGTAGGGTTAAGTTTTTGAATTTGGCGGATTGTTATGCTCTTTGTATAAATATTCAAAAGTTTTAAATGAAGAACTTTTAACTATGGCATGTGTATACAACAAGAATTTATTATTGCAAGTAGTACGAACTCCCGGCAGAATAGAAGAAAAAACTCTAAATTTAATTATTAACAAAAGCCAAGAGACTTTAGTAAGTATTCTGTTGTAGCTGTTTACCGTTTTGTATTTTGTACTAATACTAAAAAGTTTACAGGATTTAAAATTGCGCGACCCTTCTGTATATGCATTTAATTACGGCGAATCTATCGATTTGGAGGATTACCAAATAATAAGGGAGAGACAAAATCTAGATATTAATTTCAATGAATTTAAAACCAACTTATTGGAAATGTTGACACAGCTACAAAGTAAGGAAATGTATGTATCAAGTTGTCTAATCTATAATGTCTTTTAAATAATACTCTATCTTAAAAGTCTGACTACTTGGATTCTATCAAAAATATACACTATACTTCAGAGAAAACAGGCCACACACAAAATTATCTTTTCATTTTTTCTTATTTATGTCAAATTAAATCTATTGTGTATTAAGTCAGTTATTCTCGTAGCATGTAACCTGGCATTATCATTAGTATAGTATAGTATATGAAGACCACACGGAAGAAAGGCGAAATGTCAATTTTTTATTATTTTTGGTTCAGAGCAGCAATATGTAGGTTTTTAGTAGTATGTAGTTTTATGTGAGTCATTCAAACATGGGAAAAAGACGAATCCTCATAGCTTAAAGCATGTTATAAAATTCTTCGTATAGGGAAGAATTGCGAACGGTTTCAATTTCAAATTCAATTTTCTCGAATTAACCTCTTTGTGATATTTCGCCTTTCTTCCGTGTGGTCTTCATATGGCTTAACACCCCATGTGGGGTTTCGCTTTCTAGATCCATTTTACTGGGGGTGGATCAGTCCCCATGATCATTGTATTTGTTCACTAATATGTCTCCATTTCGTCCGGTCTATTGCCTTCTCTTTCCATTTAGCAATTCCTGCCCCTCTTAGGTCCTCCTCTACTTCAGTTAACCATTTCGATCTGGGTCGACCACGTCTCCTTTTTCCTCCTAGTTGCCACAATACCATAGCTTTTAATACTGATTCTGGTCCTTGACTCCATAATATATGACCCAGCCATTTGGTTCTTTGTACTTTTATTTTCTTTACTATATCTTCACCATTTTATTCTTCTTAAATTTGTTTATTCGTTCTCCTTCTATACTCTTGTTCTTCGATTCTCACTGGACCCAGTATTGTCCTTATTATATTCCGTTCATTTATCCTTAATTTCTCTTCTTCTTTTTTTGTCATTGTCATCGTTTCTGCTGCATACATCATTATTGGTCTTATTATTGTTTTATATGTATTCATTTTTGTTTGTTTGGTCAATATTTTACTCTTATTATCATTAGTAACAAATTGAAAATAAAGAAAAATTTGAGAAAGTAATACATGTATTGAAAATTTCGATGTACCATTACAGCTAGAGTATAACAACATAGATCCAGTATCAAAAAATCGTTGGTGAGTTCTTTGCACAGTTGAATGATTAACATTCAATTGTCTTGCTTCATTTTCCACCAATATAACAATCAACAACCAAAACTTTCGATATTTTTCGATTGTTATTTTAAAAATACACTTCACTGCATGGAGGCCAGTGTAACACTCAGATATCTCAGAAACTCTTTAGAACACTACAATAGTTCACACAGTTCTGAAAACAATCAATTTTACGAAGCTTCGATGGTTTGTAAATAATGGGTTCTGAGAATTGTATGGTTTAAAAGCATAGCCGCAAATATTTTACGGCTATCCCTACTTTTTCCTTCTTTACACAGCAAATTATGTGTAGTAAAATTTCTCACTGATATGGGGATGTAAACATTATTTGACAATGACATTGTCATTATTAACTTTGAGATGGCTTTTAAATGTTCTTAGATAACCGTTACTTGTATAATCGCTTAAAGTATTCATTCAGTTAATTAATGTGATTATTTTTTCACTAACTATTTATTCAAGGATTACAATAATTTATATACTATACTACTATACTATAAAAACTTAATCGAGAAAAGAGGAAAAGTGATGAAGTGATATTTTTAATAATATAGTGTTACTATGAAACGCTTAGATACATTTTGAACGTCTTTAGCAACAAAATACTTATATCTCAGAATATATCCTGGTGTATTCTATGCTTGGATCTTCCATAAATAATAAACAATAAATAACTTTTTATTAATTTCACGTCTTAAATCAATTTTTTATCAAATACACTATCAGTATTACTTAATAAACAACTCAAAATATTCCTGAAGCCATGTCAAAGTCAAATATTTAGTAGCCTTGTTTGTTACTGTCTTGTCACCACATTCTGTTCGACTAAGTGCATTGTATGACAAAGATAGAGTATGTTCGATTTGGAAAATATTACCACAGCCATGGTGTTCATTTTTTTTTCGAATCCTGGAAAAACTAATAAATATTTTTGAAAAATTTAAATGCAAAATGAAAGATTACATCATTACCGAGAGTCGTCGCTGGGCCATTGAAGTGTAAACATCGTTAAAGCGCTCCGAAAAAACCGGTGATTAAGTACCGGTAACAATAAAAAAAACCCATTAGCAATAAGTGAGAAAAACAAAATAATATGTTCCCTTCGGGGAATCTTATTGGGTTCAGAAATGGACAACCAGTTTATCAACAACAAAACATACAGAGTGATCCAATAAATCTACAAACAACACAAACAACCAATAACCAACTACAGTGGCAGCCAACAATGATGAACCAACCAGAAAATGCAATGAACATGAATATGCCAACTATGCAACAACAGTATCATACAACTCCTATACAGACAGCAAATACAAACTATCTCTCTCAACCAGTTCAGCAGCAAATGCCGACATCAAGTAAAAATAGTGCAAATATCGAAGACAGAGAAACTCACTATATGACATCAACCAGCGAAGATGAAGAAGAAAATCAGACAAACAGTAAAAACGCTTGGCAAGTCATGGGAAGCAATAAAAGGAAGAAAATACAACAACAAACCAAATCCAAGCGAAATTGAAACAGGTAACCGATTCCAACCGCTGTCGAAAGAAACAGAAGAAAATACTGGAAACGCAGAAACCAACAAAATACCAAAACCTCCACCAATACTTGTACACGGGGTACAGGATTTCAACGAGATGACAAAGCAATTAGAGGAAATAGCGAAAAAAGAAGAATACCAGAAAAAGTTTAATAAACAACGTTGTCAAAATAAATTGTGAAACACCAGAAATATACCGAAAATTGGTTAAGGAGTTCAAGGAAAAAAATATATACCATCACACGTACCAACTAAAAGAAGAACGAGCCTACAGAATCGTGATCAGATACTTACTTCACTCAACCAATACTGATGACATAAAAAGTGAGCTATCTCAGTTAGGGCACAAAGTGAGAAACATAGTTAATGTAAAACAACAAAAAACCAAAGAACCGCTTAATCTCTTCTTTGTAGATTTAGAACCCGCGCAAAACAATAAAGATGTCTATAATATAACAGGCCTACAGAACAGAGTAGTACACATAGAACCTCCACGAACTCAAAAAACAGTATAATACAGTGCATGAGATGCCAACAATATGGACATTCCAAATCATACTGTAATAAACCATTAGTCTGTGTAAAATGCGGAGGCTCACACAATACCACCACATGCAAAAAGTCAAAGGAGACGCCAGCCAATTATAAGGGATGTGATCACTATAAGAAACTTACCAAAGGAAGAAACAAAAACAATGGAGAGCATCAAAACCCATCAGCAATCTACACAAATGATATATACACAAGAAACACACAACAACTATCCAATCCACTGCCCCAGGGCTTGAGCTACGCTGAAGTAACTAAACACAACCAAACAGAAGATACAACCACTGTGTTAAACAAGTTTTTGGAAGAATTCAAATAATGGCTAAGTTTCTTCGAATAGCCCAATGGAATGCCAACGGCCTTCCAAGCCATACAGAAGAAGTGAAAATATTTCTAGACATAAATAAAATTGACATATTTTTAATTAGTGAAACGCACTTTACGAACAGAACTTATTTTAACATACCTAAATATAAACTATATCATACTGAGCATCCTGACGGCACAGCCCACGGAGGTACAGCAATACTCATCAAAGAAAATATTAAACATCATGAACAACTGAAGTACAAAGAAGAACACATCCAAGCAACGACAGTAAGCGTTGAAGCACTTCCATATAATGTCAACGTAACAGCTGTGTACTGCCCTCGTCGCCATAATCTAAAACGAGAACACTATGAAGAATTTTTCCAAACTTTAGGACCAAAATTCATTGCTGGGGGAGATTACAACAGCAAGCATACCTTGTGGGGGTCACGACTTATAACAACAAAAGGCAGAGAACTTGCACATGTTATACAAAATAAGAATTACTCATTTATCTCAACGGGAACACCCACATACTGGCCGACTGATCCCAACAAAAAACCAGATTTATTGGACTTCTTCATAACAAACGGTATTGGTATAACTTATACAGATATAACACCAAGCTATGACCTAACTACTGACCATAGCCCAATAATAGCAACGGTAAGTACAACAGTTATCACTAAAAAACCAAAACTCCACCTGCACAACAATAAAACAAACTGGGACACTTACCGACAAATAATTCACGATACTATCGAAATAACAACGAGGCTGAAAAAACCGGAAGAAATAGAAGAGGATTATAACAAATTTATAAACATACTACAGTATGCAGCTAAATCAGCTACCCCACAAAGTAGTCCCAACAGAAACATAAGTAATATACCTTTAGAAATAAAAAAACTGGTAGCTGAAAAAAGAAAGGCTAGATCTGCATGGCAACGAACACACACACCAAACAGCAGAACAAGATACAATCGCATCAGCAACAAATTAAAATCAAAGCTGCAAGAAGTCAAAAATGAGTCATTTACGAATTACATCACCAATCTATCAAGACAAGACAACTCTATATGGAAGCCCATAAAAAGTAAAAGAAAGCCAATAACAGCATTACCTCCAATACGTAAAAATTCAACACCACCAGGACCATGGGCAAAAAGTGATAAAGAAAAGGCTGACCTATTTGCCGAGTATTTAGCAGAAGTCTTTACTCCACTAAATGACGACCAAGTACCAGAAGCGAACCAAATATTAGAAGAACCACTACAGATACAGGACCGAATAAAACTATTTACTCCAAAAAAAATTAGAGACGTAATTGCCACCCTAAACCCAAAGAAGGCACCAGGCGAAGATCTGATAACCGCAAAAATGTTAAAAGAAATACCCAAAAAGGGCATAGTTAAACTACTGCACATATTCAATGCAATACTTAGATGTGACTACTGGCCCAAAGCACTCAAAATTGGACAAATAATTATGATACCAAAGCCTGGCAAAAACCCTCTAGATGTCTCATCATATAGGCCTATCAGCTTATTACCAACAATCTCCAAGTTGCTTGAAAGACTTATCCTAAACAGAATAAATGCAGAAATAAATCCACAAAATTGGATCCCAGATCATCAGTTCGGATTTCGACAAAGCCATTCAACGATACAACAATGCCATCGCATAGTCAACGCCATCAACCAGTCACTTGAAAATCAGCAGTACTGCACAGCAGCCTTTATAGACATCAGTCAGGCTTTTGACAAAGTCTGGCATCCAGGCTTGTTATGCAAAATAAAAAGAATTCTCCCAGCAAGTTACTACAACCTACTGAAAGCCTACCTACACGAACGGCAGTTTAAAGTAAAAGTTAATGAAGAAGTCTCGGAATACAAGCCTATTCACTCTGGCGTACCACAAGGGAGCAAACTAGGGCCATTATTGTACATACTATATACATATGACTTGCCTACAAATGATAAAACAACCATCGGGACATTTGCAGACGACACTGCTATTTTTGCCAAGCATGACGATCCTATTGCAGCAACACAAAATCTCCAAGAGCATCTAAACTCACTTGAAATATGGTTGAAGAAGTGGAAGTTTAAGGTATACGAAACAAAATCATCCCATATAACATTCACTCTCCGGACTGGAACCTGCCCACCAGTAACCATCAATCAAATAAAAATACCACAAAGTAATCAAGTCAAATATCTAGGGCTACACTTTGACAATAAACTCAACTGGAAACACCATATAACAAAGAAAAGAATGCAACTTGACCTAAAAACCAAAGAATTTACTGGCTCATTGGAAGAAAATCCCACCTTTCAATAGAAAACAAATTGCTAATATATAAAGCAGTGATAAAGCCAATCTGGACTTATGGCATTGAACTGTGGGGCTGTGCTAGCAAATCCAATACTGTGATTATCCAGAGAGCGCAATCCAAGATACTTCGAGCAATAGTTAATGCACCATGGTATGTATCAAACCAAACTCTACACAAAGATCTAAAAATTCCATATGTAACCGAAGTCATCCGAGAAAACAACAGAAAACACCACAACAAACTAGAAGACCATCCTAATCCACTACTTCATCCACTACTGCAACCTGTCCACAATAGAAGACTCAGAAGAAGCTGGCCCTCCGACCTAAGAGGTAACTGAGGAAACATCGCTGGATGTTTACCTCTCCACGTCACCACATTTACAATAATTTAATTTAATGTAAGACCAACAAATTGAGTTATAGATGTTTGTTTTATATCTGATTGTCAATAAAGGGAGATAATAAAAAAAATCATTACCGAGGGTAGAACGTCCCTTAGAATAACCAAAAAGTTTCTTTTGAGCGAGATATTTGAAATTAAAAATCACACTCAATTTTTTCTTCTTGTTCGCCCCTGTAACTTATTAAAATAAACATTATAGAAGTTTTCAGGGACTTGCTACCCTCGGTAATGATATAATCTTTCATTCTGCGTTTAAATTTTTCAAAAATACTAGTTTCTGAGGATTCGAAAAAAATGAATGCATTTAAATAGCATTGGAGCCGAAAGTTTGCGCCTATCCCCTTAATAGGTTTTTGCGAATTTATTTATTATCTTTGTACTGACATGCTCAGTCTAGCATCTCAGTACACGATGTGATAATTCATTTAATTTAATTAACATAAAACAAATTAAAAGAAAATTGAGAAATATATAAAAAATATATAAAATTAATTTCCTATGCGTGGGTGGCTTGTTTTCTCTGACATGTAGTCTATTATGGTTAAGAGTTTTAGTAACTAACCAACTTAATCATTTCAAGTCCTACTACCACTAACAGTCCTACTCTTACTGATACTTTTTATATATTTTAGGTTTTTAAGATGTGAAATATCTGGTCATCAAGTATGCACCTTAGTATTTTTCACTAAATCAAAAATTAAATCAATTATTTACTTAACTCTTGACTTACATGCAACAAGCCAGGAAGAGATTATAACTGAACTAATGAGTAATTTACAATGTGTGAAGGTAGTTAGATTACTTGCTTTTTTTTATTCTAAACTGTTTCATTTATTTGTATATATTGTGCATGCCTTTTAGACTCTTAGCAAGTCAATGTATAGTGACAATAAACTGTAATTCCTTCTTTTTAAAAGTTGATTAATAGAAAGCTGAAAATTTGTTAATAGCTTAACGGTGTCTAGTCGGACAAACTTTGATGTATGGGAGCACTGGAACAGGGGAAGTTTTAATTGTGGAACAGGTTAAAAATTTGAAACATCAGACTACGAAAATGTTCCATGTATTTTGTCGGACAGAACTTCCAATTGATTTATTACCCTTGATCAGACTGGTATTTATCACCAACTGGGCATTTTAATAAGTCTGACATGTAGAACATGTCAGGATGACAGGGAATGTGTTGGTGATACGTAGCAGTCTGATTTTTGCATGAGAGTTTAATGAAAGCGTAACAAATCAATTGGAAGTTCTGTCTGACAAAATACATGGGGCGTTTTCGTAGTCTGACTTTCCAAATTTTTAACCTGTTCCACAATTAAAACTTCCCCTGTTCCAGTATTCCCGTACATCAAAGTTTGCCCAACTAGACACTATTAAGCTATTGACAAATTTTCAGCTTGCTACTAATTAACATTTTTTTGGTACGTGGGATCCAGGCCTGTAAGTAAATTGAGGGATTGACTCCCATCTTCTGCCTCGTGAAAATTTTTTTCAATATATTTCAATACTTACTTTTAATATAATATTCTTCTTTAAGTGCCGCCTCCCAATGGGAGGTTTAATGTTATTCTTTTTCTCATGATCATCTTTCAGTGCGTCACAGTTTTTCGATTTCTCTCTAACGCATTACATTGTATGTGACAGAAAAAAAGGCACGTCTGTGAATACTTCGGTAATTATTCTAGTTTGGTGATTATTCTAGTTGTCGATAGATGGCGCCATAATCAAAAAAGAATTATTTATTAAATAAAATAATACTATTATCAATATAATCTGTACAATTTATAAGACTATACAAATGAAAGAAAATACCATTTTATAAATGCAATAGACACAATTGATTTGGTTTTATTCCAAATTGAAAATAAAATTTGACAACTGTCAGATTTAACTAAAATGTCACGTTAGAATAAATGTCATAAATGTGTGTTATCACGGACTTACCTTTTTTTCTATAATTTGTGACGCACTGAAAAATGTTCATGAAAAAGAGAATATCATCACTATCTTTACTTTATCTACCGCTGCTCTGAGAGGCAACCAGTCCCTTAAATTTTTAAACCATAACACTCTCCCTCTTCCCACTCCCTTCCTCCTCTTATATTTCACTCTATTATCAATTTCAGCATTTCATATTGCTGTCCCCTCATTGCGTGTCCCAGATGTTGTAACTTTCAAAGGACTATAGCTTATTTATGTGTTATTACTTCAATGTCCTGCTTTCAAGTCCATATTGTAGTATTGATAGCACGTAGCATCTCAAAGCTCTTACTCTCATTTCTAATCTAAGGTCTTTATTGCAGAGAATTGTCGTCATGTTTACAAACTCATTTCTTGCTATTTTTATCTATGTTTCATACAATCTTCATTTTTTATATTTATTTGTATTCATACATTTTTAGATATTATTTGTACTCTTTTTAAGGATTTAAATGAAAGGCTCCAAATACAGATGAATTGTATGAAAAGAACTATAATGGATAAAGAAAATGAGGTAAAAGAACTTATTTATTTAAAATCAGAAATGGAAAGGCAATTTTACAATGTAAGTATTATTAAAAACATTTTCATTCATTGGGGTCACCATTCTGCCGTCCTTAGCCAAAACGCTGTATCTGCAGAGAGATCACATTTTATTAAAATCAGTTTTTGTTTAAATGTCTAGCTGTTGAAAATTATTTAGAATTTTTTTTGTTTTCTACTTTATATAAATAATAAATATCATAGAATTCATATTTATACATAAGATTGGCAAACTATATATTATTTACTCTAAAAACTCATGTTACTGTGTTCTTTCTAAGTAAATTAAATAAATTAACTTCTTCCTACTTAGGAAGAATGCAGTACTGCGTTTGCGCTAAGCATTTTATTTTATAATACAGTAGACTCTCTCTATAACGAACACGGTTATTACGAGGTTTCGCTTATAACGAGGTATACTAAATGTCCCATGAAATTCCTATTGAACTGAAGACCTCTATAACGAGGCATAATGAAATCGTAAACTATGTATCTTTATTATTCTTTATCTATTTTTAGCGCTGTAATGGCTATAAATAACCCAACTACCTGTATACATAAATCCCCAACACCTGTGTGGTTATCGAGGGTAGTGCTGTAATAAAATCCACCTCCTACCCATAATAAACTTCTTCCTGTTCTGTTTATCTATTAACCGATACTGAATATTGTAAAAAAATTATAATTTATGATGGCGAAGCCTTATTGTCGAGGAAACAATATTTAGCATCTTATATTGCTCCGAATGGCTTCACTATAGAAAGTTAATATTTTATAAAACTATATAAATATTCATATGTATGCACAATATTATTGTTGTCTGATATAACGAGATCCGCGTATAACTGCTTAGGCAGAACGCCGCATCTAGTACCTGTTTAGGATAAACGCGGCAAGTGACATTTAAATACGGCGTTTTGTCTACGTATTTTTCAGATGACGCATTTATTCTAAGTATTCATGAACATTTTTGCAGGTACGGCATAAAATGCGTTGTGTTTAATGTATTTTGGCTTAACTTACGTCATTTTTAGTAAGCAAATATGATAGATATGCACATTTGGGTTAGAAAAATGTATAAATCTAATTTTTTCAGATTTTTGAGATACGGCGTTTTCGCTAAGCACGGCAGCATTGTGGGGTCAAGTATATATTTTATGCACGTTGGGTGCCGTGAGACACAAATGTTGTGTCTCTCATGTTGTTGTTGATTGACACACCATAGCGTAGTTGTCTTAAACGCATAGAAACGGGAGACTCGTGGCAGTAGGGACCCACTTTATTTAACATTATGGCAGCCAACGTGTTAAGAATTGTTGAGATAAATAATATGGAATAATTAGTAGTATTAGGACAAATATACAAGTTAGTTGTTTGAGATATCTATATGTTACATGTATGTATGTCCTAAAAGTATATGACTTTCATTCACAAAACTTTCATTATCATACTTGTGACATCTCTGATCTCTGGAGCAATGAAAAAATCATAGGCTGCCATGGTGAATGAATCTACTGGGCCATTATCATGAAGAAGTTGTTACTTGCTTAAAAATGGGGGAAGTTATCTTCTCACTGTGCCACAATCACTTTTAGAGTTGAAACTTTAAATTCTTTCTAACTTCTTCGAATGTATTAATGATTCACAACACCGTCATTTGTTTCCAAAGGAATTTTGCATCATTTTAGTTTCAACATATCTTTTTCTAAATTTAAAGCAAAAGTTAATACAGATTTGTTACTTGCGTCTCTCTGTCATTTTCAGTGATAACAAAGTGTGACGAACTCTAAAAGACAATGTAAACAAAAGCATGCTATTATGAATTAAACATTTTCCACATAGTACCCCAGTGTGTGCTAAAACCCTTTAGTTCCTTTGCATGTGAAGTTATGAAAGTCAAATACTTTTGGGACATACCTCGTATAATGATTCTACTAAAACAGTTTTTCTTTTAAGGCTATTAAAGATGTAGAACAAAAAATAAACACACAATCTCACGAAGTGCAGTGTTTCTTATTGAGAAGAATCAACATACTTTGTGAAAAATTTCTAAAAACTTTAGATGCTGTTAACGGTTTAAAAACTGTTTGTTATTTAAGATCTGATTCAAGTGCAAAATTAAAAAGGACTGCGGAACAATTGAGAACAGACAACGATGAAAAACAAGTCTTAATAGAGCTTCTGAAACAAGAAAATCATAGTTTACAAAATATGAAAATGAACACGGAAAAAAAATTGAATACTCTTCAGCAAGCATTAGTTGAAAAAGATAGCTTGATTGAAGAACTTCATGCTAAAAACGTAAGAAATTTTTGTATTTCTGTAATTTTTTGTTAATTTTTAGAATGTCGAAATGGAATAAGGTTTTTTTTTTAATATCGGTCTGAAGTTATTTTCTTGTGGCATTTTAAGGGGCTATCCTAGTGTAAAAGTACGAAATTCATATAGATACTTTTTTGGGAATTTCTAAAATAAAAAGTACTGTACCAATAATTGTTTTGAAAATTTGCATGAGCAATGAGCATCTATTATAAAAAGAGGTACATGTAAATCAATTTTCATAAAAAAATATTGAAAATTAAACGATTTATGCGATATCTACTGGCACCGTGAAAATAAAAACAGCTCCACTGCTGCTGTGATTGGGACTATTAAAGATCCTGAAACATAAAATTTCAAAGTTATTATTGAAATATAAGTTATTTTCTATACCATCAACTAGGGGTTTTTTGATCGGATAAAAAATGTCAATTTGGTGGTTTTTGAAACTGAAATGTTTTAGCTAATTTAAAAAAAATTTCAACACTTCGTCATTTTTCCAAATTTTAATATTTTTCAAAAATCCTAGTTGATGTTATAGGAAATAACTTACATTTCAATAATCACTTTGAAATTTTATGTTTCAGGATCTCTATTAGTCCCAATCACTGCAGCAGTGTAGCTATGTTTTATTTTCACAGTGCCAGTAGATCGTGCATAAATTTTCAATATTTTTTGATGAAAATTGTTTTACATATACTTCTTTTTATAATAAATGCTCATGCAAATTTTCACACAATGCCACAATTTTACTTTAAAATTAAGTTTATTTGACGTTTTGATTTCCACTTCGGAAGTCGTTCTCAAAATATAAAACAATAAATTAAACGAATTTTGTTTGTGTTACTTGGTAAAGAATTCTTCTAATAATTGAATTTAATATGACTCATTCATATTGACAATTTGACCTACTCGTATAAATATAGTTCTTTGATTTATTTTTTTAGTAATAGATTCAGAATGTTGTCTCCCATGTAGGATTAGGTACACTTAATTTGGTTTTTAGGGGGAGTTGCTAGCAGATATGGAAAAAGCCAGTATGGTAATAGCTCAGAAAAAAGTTACAATTGAAGAACTCTCCAAAGATGTAGTACAAGCCAATCAAATGTTGGTGAATTTTAATCAAAAATATGATGCCAAATGTAAATTGGTATGTTTATGTAAATATATGGTCCGTACAGTATAAATACCGTTGCAGGTCATCCGCGTCATAGCAAGTGACGTCATATGATACCAACACGAAATATTTAAGTCGTAGGTATGTTCCTTTTTAGAATCGTTTAGCTGAGTACACTGGAATTACAGCCACTAGACATATCTTATTATATACGCGTATGAATAATATTTGAAGATTTCTATTAATGTAAAGGGCCTAGCCGGGTAAGATGATGAAAACTGCCCCCAACTCGATTCGAATTCCATATAGGTCACCGTTTAGCACATATAGTGAAACTAACTTTGTGAAATTTTTAGCCCCCTAGGTGGTCATGTGACCCACCTAGAGCCTAATTAGGGTTTTTATGTTTTTATTTTTTATCTCTAGAACTAGCGAAAAATTTTAAATAAAAAAGTTGTAAGCTTTAAAAGCTCTGTCCGAAAAATGTTTTCTTAATTTTTGGCGGGAAATTTATATTTTAGAACGATTTTAAAATTTTAAATGAGTATAAAAAAATAACTAATACATTCGTTTTCACGAAAAAAATATATAACGTGTATTTTTGCATAATATTTCATCCTGAATTTTTTCAAATTTTTAAAATTGGTGAACCGCACCTTTAAAAATAAAAACCGCATTTTTTTGGTTTTTTTTTCGTTTTTTGATAAAATTTTATACATTGTTTTCAAAAAAGGTAACACCGTCACTAGAATAGGTAAAAAACTGAAAAATAATTGAGGTTTGCTTAATAACAATTTTTTGTAATGCCATCCATTTTCAAGATACATGGCGTTGAAGAAAACAAAATTTTACATAATTTTTACGATTTTGCCGAAACTACTGGCAACATTGTAATAAAATTTGGCGAGGTTTAAGAGGTAGTTGTTGTGCATTTTTTGACATACAATTAAGAATTTTATATTTATCATTGGCGCGCATAGGGGTAATGGTCTGAACTTTTTAAAGAAAAAAGATAGTACGCCACTGACATATTTCAATTCAACAATCGTTTTTTGAATTCCTCGTTCAATTTGTGACAAAAAATCTATCTTCCTATTTTTTCATACGACGCGCCATTTTTATTCAAAAAATAAAACATCTTAACCCTTACAAAGTATTCGAACTTGTAGTAGTTTCTACATCTATGTATTAGGGAATTATAAAAACTAATTCGAATACTTTGGAAGCGTTAAGATATTTTATTTTTTGCAGCAAAACGGCGCGTCGTATGAAAAAATGAGAAGATAGTTTTTTATCGAAAATTGAACGAGGAACTCAAAAATGATTGTTAATTTGAAATATGTCAGTGGCGTACTATCTTTTTTTCTTTGAAAAGTTCAGACCATTACCCCTATGCGCGCCAATGATGAATATCAAATCCTTAATTGTATGTCAAAACATGCACAATAACTACCTCTTAAATCCCGCCAAGTTTTATTACAATGTTGTTAGTAGTTTCGGCAAAATCGTAAAAAATGTGTAAAATTTTGTTTTCTTCAACGCCCTGTATATTGAAAACGGATGGTGTTATAAAAAATTTTTATTAAGCAAACCCCAATTATTTTTCAGTTTTTTACCTATTCTAGTGACGGTACCTTTTTTGAAAAATATGTATAAAATTTTGTCAAAAAAACAAAAAAAAAACGGTTTTAAGGTGCGTTTCACCAATTTTAAAAATTTGAAAAAATTCAGGGTGAAACATTATGTAAAAATACACGTTATATATTTTTTTCTCGAAAACGAATGTCTTAATTATTTTTTTATACTCATTTAAAATTTTAAAATCGTTCTAAAATTTAAATTTTCCGCCAAAAATTAAAAAAAAAAATTTCGGACAGAACTTTTTAAAGCTTACAACTTTTTTATTTAAAGTTTTTCTCTAGTTCTCGATGCGGCTGAGATAAAAAATAAAATCATAAAAATTCTAATTAGGATGTAGGTGGATCACATGACCACCTAGGGGGCTAAACATTTCAGAAAGTAAGTTTCACTATATATGCTAAACGGTGACCTATATGGAATTCGAATCGAGTTGGGGGCAGTTTTCATCATTTTAGCCGGCTAGGCCCTTTAAAGAAATATACCCTAACGCGTTTCATTTAATTTCTATACATGGATTATTAGGCGTTTTTATGAAGCACATTAAGTTTGTTCGGAACTCTTTGTAACTGTGATCGAACGAAGGTGACATTTTGACATGATGGTAACACTTATTTGACAGTTGCGGTGTTCACTTCCGATTTGATTAATATAAATATGTACAGTACAACCTGCCATATCCGGACCTGTCATATCCGGATCTCCCCATATCCGGACGGTTCTGCCGTCAGGATCTACCGAGAAATGCAGTCCTGCTGTTGGAAAACGCACCCTCTCATCCCGATCCAAAGGAACTAAAAGATGGCGAAATAATGTATTATAGAATCTATAAAACGTATCTATCGACGAAAGTTATTGACGGCGTTAATTACTGGAATGCATGAAGGAGAAAACGTTTCCAGAGACTATAAAGAAGTGGTTTTGATATCCGGATTTTTTCATATCCGGATCGGTATGTCGCCACATTGATCCGGATATGGCAGGTTTTACTGTATTAAATATTTTATATATTATTTTATAGTTTATTGTTTTTATTTATTTACATTGAATATTAATTTGTTTTATTGTATATTTCACTTCTGCAATAAATATGTGATATGGTTGATTTAAAATGGATTCAGGATTTTTTTATACTTTGACAACAATGTCAACTAAGATCTCTGACGTAGATAATGACGTGCAACAGTATTTATACTGTACGGACTGTATATAGAGTGAGAAATACATAAAATATTAAGTAGAAATATAAAAGAATAAAATACAAATATATGTACTTGCATTGATAAACTACGTAAATCACGATCATGAGACGAGTGTTGCTGAAAAACAATCATTTTTGTGTATTAATAAATATTTACTGAGATAAATAACACTATATCAGGAATTTATAATGTGAAACGCTTTATTTTAGTTGGACAGTTTAGAATCTCAGTTAAAAAGTAAGAATCATATTATTCATGAAGAGTTATCGAAAAATTCAGAACTTCAAAGGGAGTTTGATGAATACAAAGCAGTTTTTAATGAAGAAAGTTATGAAAAAATTAGACGGAATTTAGTCACAACGCAAAACAAAGTAGATGAATTGGAGCAAAACATTAGGAAAGTTAACAGGTGTAAGTATGATTCAATTATTTAATTAAAAACCTGAGTACGAATCAATAGCTTTACTTTAATCAAAATATTTTTTGTTTCAGTAAATGCTCTACTATCGAATAAAGTGAACGAAATAACACACTAGATGTAGGCGTACAGTATTAGGTTTTATATATTTAATGTTCTAATGTACTTGCGTTTCCCTTTTTGTAAAAATATACTATTTATTTTAATACCTATGTTTCTTTTTTATTTTTCTTGTGGTAAAAAAACCAAGGACTCGGGTTATCACGGCCGATCCCATCGAGAAGGTGGACGACCTGATGAGAAGTGGTCGGTCGCCCTGCAACTTCCATGTGTTTAGTCCCCCGCCGTTTGTTTCATCGACTTCGAGAAGGCATTCGACCGAGTACAACACGATATACTTTTCAATTGCCTACAGGACTTGACCACTACGATATAAATTAATTGGAAAAGACTGCAAGACTTGTACACACTTCTAAATAGGTCAAAATGGCAAACAGGTGTATGTTTTCAAAAAACTTTTGATAGTGTGTAAAAAATATTTTATTATCAGCTAAGTACTTTCGACACATAACGTGCCATCATCAGAGCTTCCTAAAAGGACATAATTTAAGATAAGATTTTTTTTATATAAAAAATGAGTGAAAAACTTACGTCCTCTTATAAAATCTTCATAGAAGAGCAATTGCTAAACGACACAATAAAAAACATGGATACTGGGCAAAAGCCACAGATATAGGGTATAATAACCCTTTAAAGTGAATAAAATCACATCTAAATTCTTTTAATAATTAATAAGACAACATGGCTGAGTCAAACCATTTTGAGCCCACGTGAACAGCAGATCAGCTGAGGAAGGCTGTCATTTATTAAAATGATAAAGAAGGAACTACAATCTTATGCGACCTCTATGTTCATACATATTAATTAAAAATTGAAAATGACTAAAAAGCCATGTATTGGGACCGTGCAAGTTCGGCAAAGCGACCTCTATTTCTACGCTCTGTACTTTTATTCGCACTTTTAATTATATTGGCCAATTATATTAGTCCTGGTTGCTGGATAATTGTCAAGACCATAGTCCAAAAAAATAATAAGAAGAAAAAATAAGATGCAGGTTATGTTTAGCAAACGTAAACAATTGTATGTAGTAAATAAAATCAGTTATTAAAATGCAGTACTGCAAGCAAAATACAATTAATTAAATTTACCTTTATATAATAATTGCATATCATATCAATATTGTGGAGCAATATATAATTTTTCTGAGTCAATGACAGAAGGTATGAAATATACGTAAATTTGACAATTTCAATTGACAATATGAATTATTTAAGATAGTTGCAATATTTCTCCGCGACTCGCGCACGGTCGTTTCTCGTTTCCCTTTCCAAGTACTTGCACACCGCGAATAGGTTAAATGAATTTAAAGTTAAGATACTAAATTTTAAAGTTAAATTTTCAAAAAATTTCTATTATTACTATTGAAGTGAAATGTTAACGTGTATATTAAAAGTTATCAAAATTCTTCCAAAAAACAAAACTGCTATAGTTTGACCAAGTGTAGAAGAAGTTAGATGAAATCATACCTAGGAGAAATATCATTTGACAAGCTCAGAGTTCGAAAGCTGTTATTTTTAATTTTTAATAACAGCTTTCGAACTCTGAGCTTGTCAAATGATATTTCTCCTAGGTATGATTTCATCTAACTTCTTCTACACTTGGTCAAACTATAACAGTTTTGTTTTTTGGAAGAATTTTGATAACTTTTAATATACATGTTAACATTTCACTTCAATAGTAATAATAGAAATTTTTTGAAAATTTAACTTTAAAATTTAGTATCTTAACTTTAAATTCATTTAACCTATACATGGCTTTTAGTCATTTTCAATTTTTAATTAATATTTATGAACATAGAGGTCGCATAAGATTGTAGTTCCTTCTTTATCATTTTAATAAATGACAGTCTTCCTCAGCTGATCTGCTGTTCACGTGGGCTCAAAATGGTTTGACTCAGCCATGTTGTCTTATTAATTATTAAAAGAATTTAGATGTGATTTTATTCACTTTAAAGGGTTATTATACCCTATATCTGTGGCTTTTGCCCAGTATCCATGTTTTTTATTGTGTCGTTTAGCAATTGCTCTTCTATGAAGGTTTTATAAGAGGACGTATGTTTTTCACTCATTTTTTATAAATATAAAAAAAATCTTATCTTAAATTATGTCCTTTTAGGAAGCTCTGATGATGGCACGTTATGTGTCGAAAGTACTTCTGATAATAAAATATTTTTTACACACTATCAAAAGTTTTTTGAAAACATACACCTGTTTGCCGTTTTGAACTACGATATAAGACTGCTAAAATACTTATATTACAATCAAGTAGCATCTATCCAAGTTGGAGATAGTCGTACTGAAAAACTACCCATCAAACATGGAGTGCGGCAGGGTTGTGTTTTGTCACCCAGTCTCTTTAGTCTGTCATCATCATCATCATCATGCAACCAACTCACGTCCACTGCTGGACATAGGTCTCCCGCAATTTTTTCCACACTTCACAGTTTTGTGCTGATTGTTGCCAGTTTTTACTAATCCGCCTGATATAATCTGTCCATCGTGTGGGCGACCTTCCTCTACTGCGTTTATCTTGTCTTGGTCCCCATGTTCTCATTCCATCAGCTTTTGTGTCCATCTTGAATCTTTAAGCCTGGCGACGTGTCCTGCCCAGTTCCATTTGAGCCTGCTATGCGGGTATGCACCCTCGGGAAACATCTTAGGGTAGTTGGGGGTAGTTACCCCCTACCAATAGGGGTTGCTGAATTAAACAATATGTATAACTGCTTATTTATTACCAACTATAAAGACCACAGTAAATAGTTGATTGTCTCGCGGTAAAACCATCTGCTAGAGCATCTGGATTAAGAATGTTCTTTTTAATAATACGAATGAATTAGAATGAATCACCATACCTTTGTGTTTATATAAACAAACTTATAACATCTAGTTTGTTTATATTGTCGACTCAGCGTGGCCATGACATACGAAAATATGAATTAGTTGAATATGCAATATCGTCGACTGGTGCTTCTAACAAAACTAGGTGACCCAGTAAAAATGTAAACAAATGTGTATGTTTTGGTTTTCGTTTCTAGTGCATTTAAGAATTAAATGAATATGTGTTGATTTCAATTTTGGATGTTGATAAACCCTTACATCCATCCCCTTCGGGAAATTTTCTGAATACATGCAAGGAAGAAAATTGTTGTTTAATAGCGCCACCAACTGGTTACTGTGTTTTAATCGATACAAAATTAAATATTTATTTCCTATAACTAATTAGTAAATAAAGTAAGGTACAAAAAAAAATGTTCTACATCAACACTGTTCCCGTTTCACTGTTACTCACTGTGTCCTCGGACAGTAAGCATATAATCTATTCTTATGTATTTCCTTGATTTTATTGTTTTCTGTTTTGATCTTACAATTAACGTTATTTACCTCTGTTATTGCGAAGGGACCTACATAAAGACTATCAAACTTACCATTCTCTTCCCTTTTTACCAGGACTAGGTCTCCTATTTTAAAATGTTGTGGTGTTGCTTTGAGCTTATTCTTTTCTTGTCGCTCTTTTTTGTGCTTTAGTAAGAAGGTTCTAGCTCTCTCGTGTGCGCTTTGTAGTTTGTAACGTAACTCATTGTAGTAAGCATCTATATTGTAACATGGTTGAATCTCCTGTGTAAGGTCTTCTGGTAGGTTAACCTTCCTGCCATATAACAGTTCAAACGGTGTGTAACTATGGTACGCGTTAGGGATTGTATTGTAGCAGTATGTGAACATCCTGCAACACACATCCCAATTTTCTCTGTCTTCGTCTATGAATGCTCTTACGTACTCGTTTAATGTTCTGTGCAGTTTTTCGCAACTTCCAATGGACTGTGGATGGTATGCCGTTGAGAAGTTGTGCTCTATTTTAAGTAGCTTTGTTAGTTCCTGCATTATTTCATTCTTATACTCTGTGCCTTGGTCTGTTCTTATTTGCTTCATGAGTCCGTATGTTGGTATAAAATGATCAAAAATTCCTCGGGCTATTGTCTCTGCTTCTTTATTGCACACGGGTATGCTGACCGCGTATTTAGTAGGTTCACATAACATTGTTATACAGTATCTATTACCTTCGTTACTTTTAGTGAATGGATCTATCGTATCTATGTATACTATGTCCCATGGTTTGGAAGAAGTGTCCGATATCACGAATTCTTCGACATGTGTTCTTTCCGGTTTGTTAATTTGACATTTATGACATTGTTTAACGTATTTTCTCACGTCTTTTTCCAAATTTTTCCATCTAAATCTTGCTTTTAGCTTCTTTATTAGTCTATTATTTCCTACGTGTCCTCCAAACATCGGGTGGTTATGGTATTCTATTAATCTGTGTTTTTCTTTGTCGTCTTCTATTGTTTCTGGTACTTCACATATGTATATTTCTACATTCTTCAATATTTTGTTTCCTTGTTTAATAAATTCCTCAATTGTGCACACTTTAAAAATAATATCGTTTACGTATATTTTTACTTTACATACTGCATTCTCTACCGCCAGCTTATCAAGCTGTGCCAACATTTGGTTTAAATCGAAATGATTGAATCCTGCGGCTATGCTCTTGCTGCATTTTATTTTGTTTTTGACCCTAATGCTCAGCCTTGGTGAGATTAGTTCTGTCCAAAAGACAAAATTGGTAGTCTATGCGCCTCTAAATTATTTAGTACCTTTCTTACTGTCTGTCTGGGGGCTTCTGGCTGTAGTGCGAGTTCACTTTCTGCCTTCGTTTGCCTTGCTTCCTTCTTCTTTTCTCTTGCTTGAGCTCGTGTTATAGCTAATATATGGGTATTGTCTATGTAGAGGTTCTTTAGTTGATGTAATGTTATTCTTGAAAGACTGTCTGCATAGTTATTTTTCCCTGTTATATACTCTATTTCGAAATCGTATTCCTCTAAATCTAATCTGATCCTTGTAAGTTTCGAAGTTGGTTCTTTCATTGCAAATAAATGTGTTAGTGGTTTATGATCCGTTTTGACTAAAAATGTTGGTGCTCCATATAAATAACATTTGAAATGATTAATTCCCCAATGAATCGCTAGTAATTCCTTAACGATTATAGGTTTATTACATTCTCCTTTATTGAATCTTCTTGATGCGTATGCTATTGGTAGGTCTATTCCGTTATAATCTTGACTTAAAATTGCTGAACAACTCTCGTTGGATGCGTCTGTTGTTAGGATGAATTGTTTATTGAAATCTGGATATTTTAGGATCGGTGGCTTCATTAGAGATGATTTAAGCTTATTTAATGCTTTTTCACATTCTTCTGACCAAAAAAATTCTACTCCTTTTCTCGATAATCTGTTGAGTGGTCTGCATATTTCAGCAAAATTTTGAATAAAACGTCGAAACAGTAAAAGTAGAGACAAACGCAATCAAAACATTAGACATTAAATTATTCAACATATATAGACTGATCAACGACAGCAAGGATAGGAAAAAGGAATTACGGGAATCATTGAAGTTAGACATTCCAGGGTACATACGCGATAAATTAGTATCTTTATGCGAAGATTATTCAGATATATTCGCCCTAAGGCATGACATGCTAACATGTAACAACTTCTACGAACAAAAACTGAGAGTTAAAGACCAAACTCCGGTATATATTAAAAATTATAGGACACCTCATGCACAAACAGAGTATGCGGGTATGCACCCTCGGGAAACATCTTAGGGTAGTTGGGGGTAGTTACCCCCTACCAATAGGGGTTGCTGAATTAAACAATATGTATAACTGCTTATTTATTACCAACTATAAAGACCACAGTAAATAGTTGATGTGCTCGCGGTAAAACCATCTGCTAGAGCATCTGGATTAAGAATGTTCTTTTTAATAATACGAATGAATTAGAATGAATCACCATACCTTCGTGTTTATATAAACAAACTTATAACATCTAGTTTGTTTATATTGTCGACTCAGCGTGGCCATGACATACGAAAATATGAATTAGTTGACTATGCAATATCGTCGACTGGTGCTTCTAACAAAACTAGGTGACCCAGTAAAAATGTAAACAAATGTGTATGTTTTGGTTTTCGTTTCTAGTACATTTAAGAATTGAATGAATATGTGTTGATCTCAATTTTGGATGTTGATAAACCCTTACACTGGTGATACGTTCTATAACATCTGTGATACCGGTTCTTTGTCTGAGATCTTCATTTCTTATTTTATCCCGTAGGGTTACACCCAGCATGGATCTTTCCATACGCCTTTGAGCAACCCGCACTTTCAACGCTGTTGCCTTGGTTAGAGTCAGTGTCTCTGCTCCATATGTCATTACCGGTAGCACACATTGATCTAACACTTGTCTTTTTAAACCGATCGGTATACTACTCCTAAATATGTCTCTCAGAGCTCCGTATGCTGCCCAAGCAAGCGTTAATCTTCTACTCTGAAGAAATCTTTAGGGAGGCTTTGGACGACAATCAAGAGGGTGTAAGACTGGGCGGAGAAGTAAACAACAATATCAGAGACGCTGACGACACAGCCATTCTTGCAGAAAATTTAGAAGATCTTCAGACATTAGTAAATCTAGTTAGTGAAGCAAGTTATCGGAGAGGCCTTAAAATCAATATTTCAAAGACGAAGTGGATGGCAGTTGGAAAGATTGACATATCAGGGTGTGCTTTCTGTTGATGGAGAGGAGATAGAACGGGTAAACCATTTTAAATACCATAAAAATGGTATACATTTTTATTTTATAATCGTATTACTCCGTAGAGTAACTAGGTGCATTTTTCCGTTGGAACTTTACCAGCTGCAGACGGGGGATGTGAATTGCATAGTGTAGAATTCCTTCCCTCTCGTCTTCACTGCAGCATCCATTTGACTTGCAAATTGTAGAAGTCTTGGAGGTGTCACCAGGAAAGTGTACCAATAAGTTTTCAATTTAAAAATCTTTTAGTAATATTTTTAATACACACACCGGCAAAATTAGCCGAACACGTTAAAAATGGGACATGTTTGATGTCTCGTATTTCATAAACCAGTGGTCCGATTTGAGTGATTCTTTTAGTATGTTATAGCCTTATTATTTAAGAATATCGGTGTAATAATATTGTTGCTAGACAGGTAAATGTCATTTTATACCGGGTGTAACAAGCATACTGTGTTTTTTTCTTAAAGTTCGGAACACCCTGTGGAATATTCCAGCATATATAAAATATTAAAATTAAAACTCGATTGTAGAATTATGCTTTCTTAACATTTTCTTTTTTGATTCATTTGCTTATGTTGGAAAATAAAAAAGTTACGTGCTTTAACAACTAACCATGTTTGTTATCAATAAATCCTCATAGTAGGGGAGAAAAGTATGCTAAATTTGCAATTATATGAGCGTTCTTGGGACCTGGAGTGGATTGTGAAGAGTGGGTGCTATAACCAAAAAAAGTTAAGTTAAGTTTTCCATAAAGTGTGGGACTCTCCATTTTTCAATTTAATTTTCCATTTCCACCAATCGTTTTTTCCGATTATAGCGCATTTATCCATAATAGGAAAAAATTTTGCGAATAAAAGTTGTTATTTTTACGTCAAGGATCCAAATCTGCAATAAAAATTGGGGGCTCCTATTTAATATTTTAAGGTAACCCTACACCCCACCTCCGTGGGGGGTCGTGTTTGGTGCCATTCGGTAGATTTTTGAAAAATATTCAATAGGTGTATTTTGCAGTTTTACGATCTGATGTTCATTTCGCAAAATATCGCAGGGTTCGTATTTATAATTTTTAATTTACCCCCCACCCCACTCCGTGGGGTGTCACGAGCCCGCACGGAGGTGGGGTGGGGGATTTAATTTAAAATCTTAAATAGGAGCCCCCAATTTTTATTGCAGATTTGGATTCTTTACGTAAAAATAAGCAACTTTTATTCTACATATTTTTTCGAATTATGGATAGATAGCGCTATAATCGGAAAAAATGATTATTTCAAATGGAAAATTGGAAAAACTTAACTTAACCTTTTTCTGATTTTAGCACATACTCTTCACAATCCACTCCAGGTCCCAAGAACGCTCATATAATTGCAAATTTAGCATACTTTTCTCCCCTACTATGAGGATTTATTGATAAAAAACATGGTTAGTTGTTAAAGCACGTAACTTTTTTATTTTCCAACATAAGCAAATGAATCAAAAAAGAAAATGTTAAGAAAGCATAATTCTACAATCGAGTTTTAATTTTAATATTTTATATATGCTGGAATATTCCACAGGGTGTTCCGAACTTTAAGAAAAAAACACAGTATGCTTGTTACACCCGGTATAAAATGACATTTACCTGTCTAGCAACAATAGTATTACACCGATATTCTTAAATAATAAGGCTATAACATACTAAAAGAATCACTCAAATCGGACCACTGGTTTATGAAATACGAGACATCAAACATGTCCCATTTTTAACGTGTTCGGCTAATTTTGTCGGTGTGTGTATTTTCAATATTAATAATTTACTATTAGGATTGAAAACTACTTCGTCATTTTAAATACCTTGGCAGTTGCTTAAATGTAAATTTCTACTGTGATGAAGAGATTTTTTTTGTTTTATGGCATAGACTTGGGTGTCAATTAGCCAGTCACAACTTTTTTGTTTTCTATTCATACATAAAGAAGGCAATGATGTCCTTAGAGTTCCATAGCAAACTCTTCCACAGCTCCCTACTCAGTTCAAAAGCTGCAGATGGCCGCTATGGACTAAATAAGTTGCTCATCACATTTTTCCATTATACATCTTCTTCTTCTTCTTCTTTTTCCATATGTACATAATATACCAAATTATCAAGATTAATAAATTTAGAGGTTAATTTTAGTTTCACAGATAAATTTCATTAAACAATCATATATATTTTTGCTGTTCAAAAACAATAGATAGGTATATTGAAAGGTGGAAAAACATTACATTTTATTAAATCTTCGATTAAATTATAGCTGTGTGGAATGTATTTTGTGCACTCAAAGAAAGTGTGATTCAAATCACCCACCTTCTGACATTCAGTACAAAGATTTGAATCAAAAACTTTAATTCTTGCTAGATGTAGAGGGAAACATTGCATGTCCAAACTTCATTCTGATTAATGTTGTTATAATATATCTTCGAGGTACTACATAATTTTTAAACCAATATATATTTGGAACAGAAGGTTGAATCAGTGAATACTGAGATTTGGATTGTTTACAAAGATCTCGCCATGATTGACTCCAGATTTTTAACTCGATGCTTAATAGTGTTAACTAAATCAGATATGCAAAACTTACGATTATTTGAAGTACCATAGTCGATAGCTTTTTTAGCCAAACTATCAACATATTCATTATGCGTTAGTCCTATATGAGCCTTAACCCATAAAAAGTTCACTCTTCTTTTATTTTTATGAATTTCAAAAAGGATTTTCTTAATTAGTAGGATATAAATATTTGAATTGTTATTGGGAAAATCTATAGTTTGAATAGCAAGAAGAACAGAGAGTGAATCGGAAATAATTGTTGCAGATATATCTTCCAATTCTTTAAAATATTGCAGGGCCTCATAAATTGCTATAGCTTCAGCACTGAAGATAGAAAAATCATGGCCTAACTTAAAAATTTTTTCTGTTTTAGTATCAGGTATGTAAAAGGCACATTCAGTGCCAACTAACGTCTTAGATGCATATGTATATATATTTACAGAGTCTGGCCAATTCTCTAAGAATGTTCTTAAGATGTTAGAGCTAATACCACTGTTTTCATGGTAACTTGGTTTTACTAATTTAACTGTATGTAAAAAAGAATGAAAATCTTCAAGTCCAATGCTATCAATCACGTTATACTCAGTCAAAATTTGACAGATCTCGAAAAGCCTCGCAAAGTGAAGGCGAGTTCTTTAGCTTTCAGTATTTATTAGTTAAATCCGCTACATTCAGCTTGTTAACATTTTGGTAAAGACCGATATTTAGGTAACGAATTTTTATTAAAAATGTCTGGCTGAGATATTTCCTTCTATAATTGAGTGGAATTTCTAAAGCTTCTACATGTAAAGCTATATTTGGAGTTGATTTCATAGCTCCCAAACAGATACGGAGTCCTAAATTCTGTACAACGTCTACTTTGTTTAAAATATGTTTAGAAGCTGAGCCATATAGAATACATACATAATCAATTATAGATCTAATATATGATCGATAGAAAAACAAGGAAGTTTCAACATCAGCTCCCCACCAAGTCCTTGAAATTGCTTTAAGAAAATTAAAACCCTTATTACATCGATTTATCATAAAGTCAATATGTAATTTCCAAGTCAATTTACGATCCAAAATCATTCCCAAATATTTAATGGAAGAAGAAAATGCGTACTCGGAGCCATTAAGTTTTAAATTCTCTATTTTTGGGATATTATGTCGAGTAAAAATACAGACAGTAGATTTATTTTGAGCTATTTCGAATCCGTTTTGATTAAACCATGAATTAACACAACATTGAATTCGTCCTAAGGTTTGTACCGAGTTATCATAAGTTTTGGCCTGTGAATACAGAAGAAAATCATCAGCATATTGTATTATTTGAAATTTAAAGTCAGTAGGGACTTTATGCAAATCTGCAGTATACATATTAAACAAAAGAGGACTCAATACTGATCCCTGTGGTAGTCCTAAATTATCATATCTAGGACCTATCAGTTTATTATTATAAGTTCTCAGATATATCTTTCTGCAGGAATAAAAATGATAAAGAGCTTCAGCCAACTGAGTCGGTATATGAAAATGTTTTATCAATTTTTCCCTTAAAATGTCAAGACTGACATTGTCATATGCACTTTCAATGTCTAAGCATATTGTAGTAAATAAGTGTGATGAAGAGATAATAACCAGGATTGAAATATCACGTAAGGTTTTTATGACCTGGAAACCAGTTTTATATAATCGAAGCCCATCCATGAATATTCGCAAGAAGGTCCTAAAATGTTACGTGTGGTCTATATTTTTGTATGGTTGTGAGACATGGACGTTAAAAACCACAATGCTAAATAAATTAAAAGCATTCGAATTGTGATGATATCGACGAATCCTAAAGATACTGTTGGTTTCGCACACTTCCAACGAAGATGCTCTCCAAATTATGAATTCAGAACGTCTACTCATAAACATCATGAAGAGGAGAAAAACAGAATACTTCGGCTATATAATTAGAGGACCTAAATACCATCTACTTCGCTTTATAATACAAGGGAAAGAGATGGATTGGCCGAAAGAAATTTTTATGGTTGCGTAATATTAGGCGATGGTGTTGTTCCACGGTAAAAGAATTGAACGAACTGCCACGGCCACAGGAATTCTGGGAACAAGGAATCCTTCGGCTTGTTAATCAATGGAATCGTTGTGCTCAGGCCAATGGTGAATGCTTCGAATAAAGACTTTTTATACACACAGTGTCGTTTCGTACCTTTTCATTTGAACAAACTCACTATTTAAAAGAAGCTTCAATAATTTTGAAGTCAGAAGAAAAGGATAAAAATACCATGATACAATAACTGAAGATATGACATGGAGTCGGTGGGCGGGGCCTACGTAGCTACGTCACTCTGTGAGTAGAACAGCATTAAATTCAGTGTGGTCGTATAGTAAACGGTGTTTATTTTTTTGTTTAAGGTGAATTTTACTTATAATTTGTTAAAAATGAGGTGTGCCGTGTTTGGTTGTAATGTGGACAATCAATCACAAGGTTTCGATACGAAAATCAAGTTTTTTAGTTTTCCAAAAGACAAAAAAGTGCGATGTGTGTGAAAACAATTATGTAAACGTAAACGTGCATACAATTTTAACGTTAACAACGCTCGTATCTGTTTAACACATTGTAACAGTGACGATAATGAACGCAATCTGAAACACGAGCTGCTTAGATATTCTCCTAAAAATTTTCAATACCTTAAAAAAAAGCTATTCCATCTCAAAATTTAGCCAAAGCGGGAAAAGGCAAAGTGGATTCTGGTAGAGAGCAACTAACTAATTTTAATGGGAAATAAGCCACAATTTTACTAAAAAATTATTTTATTAACGTTTCGACGTCCAAATCGGATGCCGTTGTCAAAATACAAAAAATATTAATGAATTAAACAAAAATGTTGTTGCTTAGTAAAAAATTCTTCTAATAACTTATTTAATCTGACTCATTTATATCGGCAATTCAGACATATATTATACATTTTAAAGTAGAAGACTTTAAAATGATATTGCCAATTGTTTATTCGATTACATGAAATCGATCCCAACTCAAGAATATCCGTCACAAAAAAAATCATAGCATGTGATCTGTCTTTAAAAATACAACCACATGCAACGGTAACAGTAAAATTCTCGCGTTAGAGATTCCATAGTAAATCACGACGGAAAACCAGGAAAAAACCTCGTGATACCCTGACATCGTCAGTATTAGGGCTTACTTTAGATTACTCTCAAAACTAATACCAGATTCTAATATAATACTTACGATAATAATAGTACGACCTAATAATTACGATGTCATGATAGTATTACGAGGTTTTTTCCTGGTTTTCACTCGTGATTTACTATGGAATCTCTAATGCGACAATTTTACTGTCACCGTTACATGTGGTCATGTGGTTGTATTTTTAAAGACAGATCACATGCTATGATTTTTTTTGTGACGGATATTCTTGAGTTGGGGTTGATTTCATGTAATCGAATGAACAATTGGCAATATCATTTTAAAGTTTTCTACTTTAAAATGTATAATACATTATGTCTGAATTGCCGATATAAATGAGTCAGATTAAATAAATTATTAGAAGAATTTTTTACTAAGCAACAACATTTTTGTTTAATTCATTAATATTTTTTGTATTTTGAGAACGGCATCCGATTTGGACGTCGAAACGTTAATAAAATAATTTTTTTTGGTAAAAGTGTGGCTTATTTCCCATTAAAAATAGTTAATTAGGAAAATAGCTTCAGAACAACAGTAGAGAGCAATGCTGTGTATTATACAGTATAATATATACCTAATGAGATGTATCTTGCCTAATAATAAAAAATCATGTTTGTAATTGATTTCTATTATTAGACTATGTTCTCAATAATTATACTAAATCATACTAAACAAAACAGCACTTCTCGAAAATTTCACAACTGATATTAAAAGCTAAAATCTCCAAATCATAATGGCAAGGCATTCGAAATGTAAAGGATCTACTCACAACGTGACGTCATGCGCGACCTGAACGAAATTAGGAACGCTGCGTGTCGTATCTTGGGTTATTGTATCATGTAAAAATACGTTTGATAATAGTAAAAATAATATAATCATAAATTTGTAAAAAAAATACTTTATAATTTTGGTACAGTCATCAACATCTCTCAAAAACTTTATACAGATTGTGTAAATCGGCTATTTCTAACACAGAACCGTCTTCTATAAACGTCTTCGGAGGAATGAAATATTCCTTTATAGCTGGATACAGAACGTGTTCGGTAACCCAAGGCCACTCTTTCCCGTTCTGGTTGAGTTCTTCTGGCACAAAAGAATAAAATCTTGCTGTTTCTTTAGCGAAAGTTCGGAAACACTCTATTTCTGATTCCCAATTTACCTCTGTGGCCAATCGAACGACGTACATCGGCAAAGCTTTAGGATCAGGTAGATAGTTATCTAAAAGTGTTAACATATGGTAAGAATGTATTTTGTAAATTATATGCTGTAATAAACACAATATAATTTATATTTGTGTAATACCGATTGTGAATCCTCCGCTCTTGACCTAATATATCCGGTGACAGAATACTGTGCGCCGGTGTTATTGAATACCAGGCAAACCCACTTGGTCGACATTCAGCTAAACAGTGCACGCAACAACAGGCACAATTATGCCCACCTACACCTACACAATGTGGCCATAGCAACATAGCCACGAACACGCAGTGGTTAAAGAATACAACAATATGATGGATAATCGATAACTTCTGGTTATCAACATTTCCGATTCTTGGAAACACATCACACTGAACATTACAGACAAACCTGAGGGATTTGAACGTCCCGTAAGGTTTGGGCAATCCTTAGTCGAATCTGAACAAACTGCGGAAGATGCACCGACTCCCTTTACAGATGGGGAAAACTTCCCTCGCCTTCTTGTGATTGAAGCGCAGTGAAAAAATTCCAGACAACTTTTTCTGAGGTAAGTCCAATTACCTCAAAACTAACTTTTGTCGCATAACTCCTTCACGCATTGACCTCCAAGTTATGTTAGTTTCTCTAAAACATCTAATTGGAATTCCCAAAGAAACACCCTGTATAATACATGACGCCAAATTATGTCTTAGCATTTATCCTGTAAACATTAAAAATATTACGAACGAAAGTTTTACTTTTAATATTAACAATATCAAAAATAAAACTTTATTAGAACTAATCTTATAGCCCGGGAGGTAGTGTCAAATTTAACCGGAGCATTTTAGCATGGCTGTTTTCTGTTTATTAAGTTAGGTGTTCCAAAGCTTATTACCAAATGATGTGTCAGCTGGCCCAAAACCGGGGATTTTGGCCAAGAAAAGGTAAAATGTGAAACTTGATGGAAAAACGCTACAACTTATATGTCAAATATTTATCTCCGTGACTTACGTGTATAATAGCCAAGAATACCTAGCTAGTGGCTTTTACACAGACGACTCGGGTTCAAATCCTGGCCCTGAAAATCTGTTTTGTTTTTAAAATTGCCATTTTGATTTTAAAAATAATTATTTTTTGATAATACATACCACGTATTATTTGATCATAATATGATAATATCATAATATTATTATGATTGACCTCCTTAATAAACAAAGTTGTTGTAGGTACATAATCCCCTAAAGCTTCCTTAGTTAGTACAAAGGCGGTTGCCCCCCCCCCCACGTTCTTTTTTTATTTTTTGGACCCTAATTTTTCACTTTTCTTTCACCAACCCCTTATTAATCTAAATATTTCCTTGTTCTCTATAATATATAAAAATGAATGTTTGTCTGTACCTATGCCCCTTATCGAATCGTAAACTATGCATTTGATCATAATGATGACCTCAAGCAAAGTTGTTGTAGGTACATGAACCCGGGAAGGTTTCTGAGTTAATACGACCAATATAAGTAATCATTATTTACGCAGACACCACAAAAATAATATTGTTTATTAGAAAAAAAGTATACGCAATATTTTTGAGTATTTTTTGGCTTTCTTGTAATTTTTAGGTACCTATGTATTTAACTTTTAAACATTATTTTTTAGTTCTAAGGCGGTACGAAGTTTGCCGGGTCAGCTAGTTAATAATAAAAAAATCTTCTTGAACTATGTAGTTTGGCAAAGATTAAAAAGTATAAATCATTAATTTATGAATTTTAGATTGTAAGAAAAAAGTGTCAGCTGAATTATGATCAAATGCAAAGTTTACGATTTTATAAAAGACATACAGACTTTTTTATATTGTGTCGTATAAAAAATAAAAACGTGGTATTATCAAAAAATAATTATTTTTCAAATCAAAATGTCAATTTTAAAAACAAAAAAGATTTTCAGTGCCAGGATTTGAACCCGAGTCGTTTGGGTGAAAGCCAGTAGCTAGGTATTCTTGGCTATTATACACGTAAGTCACGGAGATAAATATTTGACATATAAGTTGTAGCGTTTTTCCATCAAGTTTCACATTTTACCTTTTCTTGGCTAAAATCCCCGGTTTTGGGCCAGCTGACACATAATTTGTTAATAAGCATTGAAACACCTAACTAAATAAAAAGAAAACAGCCATGCTAAAATGCTTCGGTTAAATTTGACACTACCTCCCGGGCTATTATGGTTACACCATTCGTGGCTTCCAAAATTTGCAAGCCGACGAATTGCCGGAGCTAAGAAGGCTTAGGGAGATCTATCAGGTGGAATCCCACGTCCAGCCGAGGCCACGGCCCGAATTTTAGTGGTTCAGAGAGAATCAAATATGCACTCTCTGAAGAAACCCTAAGAAAGGTTGAAACTAGTTGGAGTGCTTTTGGCGCTCTCTGAACTAACTAAAATAAGACGGCTCTTATTTCGATTCACAACGAACTGATTATTTATTGTTAAAAATATTACCTAATAATATAGGAAGACTACACAAATTTCCATCTTTATCTATCTCTATAGAAAAGTAATCCTGAAGCATCGGTGCCTTTTCTGTCAAAATTGTTGTGATTTGTTTTGATAATGTTGTCTTTTCGCCGTCTTCTGGCACCCATCCAGATTCCGGCAAATCTAAACAGATCATAGACAATTCGTATATTGATATTTTATTGGAAAATTTGTAACTATCGAAGTTTTGAAAATTGTACATGATGAATTGATAGAAAAGCTCCTCGAGTATGGTCCTGGTGTGACAAAGGAAGAGTTTAGTGCTGTATTGGATGAGAGCTTGGGAAGGATCTATACTGCCGACGAAGACATGTTGGGCGAAGCTTTCTCTCAAACCTCTGTGACAGTTATCTTCTATTTCTCTTCTTAGTTGCAGTACACTTGTCAGCTTTGTTTCATACCTAAAAATGATCGACAATATTTAACTTGGTTGAAGTATAGTGTACTGAGAAGGTCTTTCTTATCTTGCAAAAAATAAAATTTAAAAATAAACAAACCTAGTAACTTTTTTCACAAATGAATTACTTAATTTATCACAAGTTGCTATCGGACTGTCTTTCTTTTTTACTTCATTTTCGCTGGTTTTCGTAGGAGAACTTTGAAGCCTTTCACCTGAAAATAAATCAAACATTATCAAAAACCCTAAAGTGAAATAAAATTCGCTCAGTTTAAAAAAAATGCCGCTTTAAAATCTTAACAAACTTTGATCTTAAATTTCCATTTTTTTGACAAGTTAAAGATACCTACCAGATTATCACATCATTCATATTTCCAAATAAGGCATAATTAATACATATCTGAGAAAAAAAGTATAATTACTTAAGGTGATACAGTAGCGATCAACAGGTGGCAACAAACGCGGTCCAATAATGCGAAAGTTCTGCGAACTTTCAAAAGTGAGGCAACAGTGCGTCGGCAATTCTACACTGACAGTGACGTTTATACTATCAAAAACAATAATTTTTATAGACATAGGCGCGAAATGTTGCCAAGTCAGTGACGTTCGATTTCTTGTTATAAAAAAATCGATTTTTAGTAGTTCCAAGATTACACAAAATCTAGGCATATGATAAAAAAAATTATTTGAAGAAAGTGTATTTTTTTGTCTTTCTTAATGGCGGTACAGGCTCCTTTTTTCAATATTTTATTTAGTTGTAGAGTAATTTCCACATACTAACATATTTCTGAAATTGGGCTCTGTACCGCCATTCTTTATTATATTACGAATATGTCTGCCAAATATCTCGACAAAATATTCAAAATTAGAGCCGTAATCTTGGAACGCGTTTGTTGCTACCTTTTGATCGCTACTGTTTCCTCTTAAGGCTGTATGACACTATGCATTTTCTTGTATCATTTCTGATTTCGTTTCTGATATGTCAAAAAAATGCATAGTGTCGTAGCCACCTTTACTTTACAAGCCATGAAGAGAAAAAGGCAACGTCGCAATTGATGACGTCGGTAGTCTGACTTTCGGACTACCGCTTTCGAAACTACGATTTTAAAGTACAAATTCTGGTAAAATGTATAGTATTTTTTGAGTCGAACAAGAAAATATTATTAATTAGAAGTTTGTACAAAATAATATTAAAAGCAATTCCTTGTAAGTAACGTTTATTATACAAAAAAAAAACAATAACAAGAATATAACCGGGATTCATTTTTTTCGAATCCTAAGAAAACTAATAAGTATTTTTCAAAAATTTAAACGCAGAATGAAATATTACGTTAGGACCGAGGGCAGAAAGTCCCTGAAAACTTCTATGTTTATTTTAATAAGTTACAGGGGTGAAAAACTCAGAATATTTAGTGTGATTTTTAGTTTCAAATATGTCATTAAAAAAACTTTTTATTCATTCTAAAGGACTTTCGGCCCTCGGTAATAAAGTAATCTTTAATTCTGCGTTTAAATTTTTCAAAAATACTTATTAGTTTTCTCGGGATTCGAAAAAAATGATTATATTTAAAATACAGGCGTCAAAATTTTTCATTTTGTTCCTTTCCACTTAAAGTTTGTCGCACTTATTTAGAAACACCCTGAATTGATAAAGAACAAATCTAGTTGTTAACATAAGCGAATTAATCAAAAAAACAGAATGTTAAGAAAACCGGAGTCTATAGTTGGGTTTTAATTTCAGTATTTTATAAATGCCCGGTACACCATAAAAATTTAACTGGTTAGCAACAATATTATTACAGCGGTATTGTTAAAGAATTAGGCTATAACATATTAAAAAAATCACTTAAATCTGCCAACAGGTTTAGGAAATATAAGACATTAAAAATGACAAAATTTTTAAGTGGACGGATTTCTATATGCACGCAAGTTTATATAAAAATATATTATATTGAACTAAAATCATCTTAACATACCTTTTAATGTTCTTTATAATTTGGAGCACGAAATATTGTAAAATATTTCAGTTTCTCTGTAAATACAGTGAAAATTATTTAAAAACAAATGAGAACTGTCAGAATTAATCGGTCTACCAATAGATGTTGCCAAATTTCAACTTCATGGCTTGTTAAGTAAAGGTGGCTATGATAGTGTCATACACAGATACAAGAAACGATACAGGGATTTGTGTCAGACACAGATTCTTGTACAAGAACTGCGCCAATTTCTGCGCAAAGAGCAAAAACGTAAAACCTGCTGGTAAAACATCTAAATGTCATAATGGCGGCTGAAAATGGGATCATATGTCTTCTTGAATTTATTTGTGTTTTTGTAGGTATTATTTATAAATCTTTTATTGATACTTAATATATGGACTACTGTTCTACTAATAACCATATATTTATGTAGCTCCTAGTAAAGCTAAAACTATAACTTTAGCTTTCATTTAATGTGTTGCATAATTTTTTAATAGAGGAAAATACATCCTAATTTGGATCAAACTGAAGATAATTCTAATGAAAATATTTTAGCAGAAATATCAAAACAAAATAAAAACACAAATAATTATTTGATTATAATCAACCTCAAACAGTCAACGTGAACATTCTGGTTAACATTAAAATGTTAAATTTATAAGTTTTTAAAAGTTTATAAACTTTATAAAATCCTTAAAATCAGCTGTAGACGCAGTACTACCATACCAATGTAACGTAACACAGGGTGGCAAACAAAATTTCGACCAATCACGTGCCGAATTACATACAAATTGCGATACAACTTGCATAGTGTCATACAGGACACAAATGTACGTACAAGAAACGATTCAAGAAAATGTATATAACTTTCTAATATCAGAAACGATATTAGAAATGATACAAGAAGATGCATAGTGTTATACAGCCTTTAGGTTTAAGACATCCAACTTTTTCCATTTATTTTGATATCAGAAGAGTTACAGTCAAGAACTACATTTCACTACAGAGTATCCTAAACGTTAATAGTAGAGACATAGTTTTGTTTTCCGTAAAACGTGTGTAAACGCGGTCTTCCTCCAAAATTTTTATGATAATTAATCTGGGATGATTTTTCTTCTATTTGTCGACAAACTGACTTTAGTACAAATTAACGCATATAAAAAATATATTTATTTCAGATCAAAATTTGATATTTTAAAGTTCTTTATGCATATCAGTGTATATTATCAACTTTTTCTGTTTTCTGAATTTCCAGAAATGTTCTCTTAAGACAGTAGGCGCAAAATTTCGGGCCAATGCTTTTTAAATGCATTCTTTTTTTTTCGAATCATGAGAAAACTAATAAATATGTTTGAAGAATTTAAACGCAGAATAAAAGATTATATTATTACCGAGAGCCGAAAGTCACTGAAAACTTATATAACGTTTATTTTAATAAGTTGCAGGGGTGAAAAACAAGAGAAAATTTAGTGTGATTTTTAATTTTAAATATTTCATTCAAAAGAAACTTTTTGTTTATTCTAAGGGACTTTCAGCCCTCGGTAATAATGTAATCTTTCATTCTACGTTTAAATTTTTCAAAAATATTTATTAGCTTTCTCAGGTTTCGAAAAAAAAATTAATACATTTAAAAAGAATTAACCAGAAATCTTGCACTTACGCTCTTAACATGATTTGAGTGTAAATGGCAAACAAATAAAATAAATTATACAGTGTAACTCACTTGTTTCTTTAACAGGAGGAACCTCTGATCTATTCAAATCAAATTCATTTTCCAAATTTTCGGCTCTATTCAAAAATGATTCATCATTCATTTGGACATCCTCCTCCGCCAACGAATCATTAGCTTGGTTTTGCACAGTTGCATTATCATCTTTCTTTTGTACTTTTTCAAAAAATTTCTCCAACTTTTGCTCGTTGGCGTCAGTCCGAACCATAAAGCTTGGACGTATCGTTTTTGTTTGGGCGTCGTTTTTGTCTTTTTCATGCACTGATGTTATTTCAAATACGTTTGGTAGTTTAGCCTAAAATTAAAAATATAAATAAATAATATATTCATACACAATTCGTTTCTGACAATAGCTGTACAGCCCATTTTCATTTGCATAATATTCTAATGAAATTAATAAAGAAAAACTTCAACATTAATGGGTAAAAACTGCAATCTGTTAAACCGGAAAAAAAGAATGTGTGTGTACTTCGTACGCACGTAAGAAGATATTCTTCTATTATATAGGTAATTTCAACGAAGTAAATATACTTAACAGGTTATTTGTATTTTATTTAAAAATTTAACTAACTTTCTTATCTACCACTTTCAAAAAATTTTTATTAAAACAACCAAAAATAAAAAAAATATATGAATCGCCCAGAATTCGAACCCGCGTCATTCCAATCTCGGAGCTAACGCCCTAGCAACTACACCAGCGAGGTCCTTCTAATTGACATGTAAGTTTCGTATATAATTACACAACACGGCGACAAATAGTGTAAATATTTTATTATTTTACTACAGAGAAACACAAATCCAAAAACACAAGAATTATAATAAATAATACATTTACTAAAAACACTAATATATTCTTTTAATGACTTATTTGCACGGATACAGATACATAAACACCTATCTTGAAAGATTAGCAAGGAACTACATACTGTCTGTGTGCGCAGGCGCGCAGATTTATGTACAATTTTACCCTCAATCGAATCGCGCCTAAATAAGAATATCTTCAAAAACTTCTTCATAAATAAATTTATAAATTACAAAAAATGACATAACATTCTCGTAATATAAAAAAAGTCCGTAACTTCTCAACAAATACAAAATGAATCACTGAATCATATACTAATTTAAATCTCATTCTCAAAAAAAGTAACTTTTCAATATTTAGAATATAGAACTCGATAAAAAATGAGTTATACGAATGTGTCCCTAAGGCTCGATTCACATTTGCGTGATTTCAGTAATCAGTACACGTTGACCGCGCTATGGATAAGCGTGCACATTTAGCTACAACCTTCAAGGTCACTCTACGCCCTTAGGGCGGAGTCCCATGTATCGGATTTCCGACGATACGTTGATCCGAATGTATTCTCATTGGTCAGAATATTTTCGCGCCGAATTTCATCCGAAATTTTTAACTATTTATTTGAATCGAAGAAGTTACGTTCGTAAAGTCTAATAAAACCCTATTATTATGTATGCTTCTTTTAATTCGCAAAAACAAACCAAAACCAAATTAACCAAACAAAACCAAAACGTACAATGCAGCCAAGAAGATATTAGGTCCGTGAAATATTTAAGCAAAGAAAGTCACAAGGGGCTTTTAATAATTTATTGCAGGAAACGAAGCTAAATGATGTTGATAAATATTTCAACTCTTCCATAGTTTCTTGCATCTCCTCCATTGTTTATTCAACGTTATCCATAATAACAATTACAATTTACAACAATAGGTGCGTTCGCGGGTACAGTTGACAAATTGTCGCCGACAATTTCTAACCTCATTTAATATAAATAATATCGGTAATAGATACATAAACAAGGTATATTTACTTTTAATTAATATTAATAACTAATTATTAAATTATAATATTAAAATATATTTTTTTTCTACCTTGTATATTTATCTATTAACGATATTAATTATATCATTTTAAAGTGCGCATGCGTTTTGCTGCTAATTTGTCGCCGACTAGTCCACAAACCATACATACTCATAGACGTTTCACGTAAATTGTCAAGGTCAAGACAGCAAATTAGTTACCATTCCAATCCAGAGATGTCGCTGTCAGTCAATTCTCTTGTCATATTTAACAACTGACAATTGACAATTAAATTAATTTGTTATTTACTTTTAATTTTACAGTTTGTTGCTTAATTATTTTATTATAGTGGTGTTACGTTTTTAATTAGGTTTAATCACAATTTTAATCAATTGTATTAACCTCTTCTCCGTTTTAATGAGTAGAATTTTTAGTTTACATTGATCATCCCGTGTTGTTTCTCCACATTTAAGAAAACAATATAATAGTTCCTGAAACAGTTTAATAGACAAGTGTGTCATCAACACTTCGGGCCTATATATTTTTGGAAGTTTGTAAAAGATTATAAGGTAATATTTATCTAAACAATCATCCTACAAGATTCTTTCAAAAATTTTCATTAACTCAATATTACATATCAGTGCTTTCACGTGACACATGGCAGTAGTGTTTAGCATTTTGAAAACAAATTGGAATATTTAAAGTTCTCAGTAAAATATTGAATAAAACATTGAATTGTCTTTCTGTTGTTTTAATATTCTGTGAAATTTCATCAAAAATTCCGCAAAATTTATAATTTGAAATTCCCACGTAACTAAAATTTGTCAATTTAGTTCCCATTCCAATCAAGAGATGGCGTTAATTCGATCTGAAAGATTAACATGGTCGTGAAACGTCTATAAGTATGTATGGTTTGTGGACTAGTCCTCGACAGGCTCCCGCGAATGCACCTATTATTGCAATTACTAACCAAACCAAACAAATGTCAAACAATAAACAAAAAATTGACATTTGACCATGGACAGTTGACAGTTTATACGGATTTTCGTATCCGATAATCGCAACCATGTGATAGCTGCTACACTAGCTACTACGAAAAGAGACGATTTTCGTATATCGGATTATCCGCTCTTATCCAAAGTACCTACATGAATGAGTAGCTGCTTTGACAGATGCTCAAGAGGTGGTGTTAAGGCTGTATGACACTGTGCATTTTCTTGTATCATTTCTAATATCGTTTCTGATATGTCAAAAAAATGCATAGTGTCATACACAGATACAAGAAACGATATCAGAAACGATACAAGAATTTGTGTCAGGCACAGATTCTTGTACAAGAACTGCGCCAATTTCTGCGCAAAGAGCAAAAACGTAAAACCTGCTGGTAAAACATCTAAATGTCATAATGGCGGCTGAAAATGAGATCATATGATTTATGTCTTGATGAATTTATTTGTGTTTTTGTAGGTATTATTTATAAATCTTTTATTGATACTTAATATACCGTTTGGTATGGACTACTGTTCTACTAATAACCATATATTATTTAGCTCCTAGTAAAGTTTAAACTATGTATAACTTTGGGTTTCATGTTGCATAATTTTTTAATAGAGGAAAATACAATAGTTTCTAATTTGGATCAAACTGAAGATAATTCTAATGAAATTATTTTAGCACAAATATCAAAACAAAATAAAAAACACAAATAATCAACAGTCAACGTAAAAATTATGGTTAACATTAAAATGTTAAATTTATGTTTTTAAAAGTTTATACATATATAAATTTTATAAAATCCTTAAAATCAGCTGTAGACGCAGTGCCGCAGTGCTACCATACCAATGTAACGTGAACGTGACACAGGGTGACAAACAAAATTTCGACCAATCACGTGCAGAATTTCATACAATTTTCGATACAAGAACTTGCATAGTGTCATACAGGGCACAAATGTACGTACAAGAAACGATACAAGAAAATGTATATCAGAAACGATATCAGAAACGATATTAGAAATGATACAAGAAAATGCATAGTGTCATACAGCCTTTATATAAAAAAGTTTATATAATATTAAATGCAAATAGGTGTCAGTTTATCCAACGTCAAACAACCTAAAGAGGGTCTTGAAGTTGAAAATGGAAAAAAACCTTTGGATTATTACCGACCCTCTCCCTCGTCTTCATCTTCACGGTTGCTGAGTGCTGATAAATGTGTTCTACTGCTGTTTATTTCTGATCTTGACGCCGACAAACCGCTCAAATGTGTATTGACGGGAAACTTGGCTTGAAAACAAGCAGCTTGCGTGCAGCTCGTAGCGTGCACCCAATTTGAAAACACGCAAGTGTGCATCGAGCCTAATTGTCCGTAAAAAAACTAAGATCATATATTTAAAATATTTACTCTCACTCAAGATCTAGGTACAAGGCGTCTCCCTCCAGGCCTCTACGTGCCTTCTAAGCAGGTAGACCCTGGAAAAAGTAAAGGTGCATTACCCTCAAGACTTTTTCTGTAATCGGCAGAAAAATTCGGAATAGCACAAAACTATAAGAGTCGGCTCGGTAAATACAGTCAAACCTGCCATACTCGGATCAATGTGGCGACAGACCGATCCGGATATGAAAAAATCCGGATATTAAGACCACTAGTTTTCCTTTATAGTCTCTGAAACGTTTTCTCCTTCATACATTCCAGTAATCAACACCGTCAATAACTTTCGTCGATAGACACGTTTTATAGATTCCATAATACATTATTTCGCCATCTTTTAGTTCTTCTTTTAGTGCGTTGTCCAACAGCAGGACTACCTTTCTCCGTAGATTTCGGTAGATCCGGACGGCGCAGAACCGTCCGGATATGGGGAGGTCCGGATATGACAGGTCCGGATATGGCAGGTTGTACTGTAGCTGTGGATTGAAACAACCCTGGGAATAGAAGAAAAACCTTTCTTTGTATCATGTTTAAATGAATTCGCAAAAAATAATTAAACCTACCACAGACATGGGTTTTTTCACTACTGAACTGTATTCAAAAAACTTATAAATTGATGGTAACGGCCATTGCGACAACAAATTGAGAAATTATATAAAATCGGGGTATTCATAGAGACTGAATGGTGATAAAAACATTCTTAGTTGTTATTTGAACGTGTGTTTATATTACGCAACGGGTCTCAACTTAGTCTAGACATCAACGGAATTGATGGACATCAACGGATTAATTTAAACACCAATAAAATAAAAATCAAAAGAGGCGTTAGACAGGGCTGTGTCTTGTCGCCATTACTGTTTAATGCATACTCAGAAGAAATATTCAAAAAATCATTAGAAGATGAAGTAGCAGGCATAAAAATAAATGGCCTACCCATATGTGAAATTAGATACGCCGATGACACAATACTAATCGCGGAAACTATACAGATCTACAAAGAATTTTAAATAAGGTTGTTGCAACAAGTGAAGAATTTGGTCTGTCACTAAACATAAAGAAAACGAAATTCATGGTTATATCAAAGAAAAATATTAGAAACATCAATCTACACGTAAATAATAAGACGATAGAACGAGTTCAGAATTATAACTATTTAGGGAAGAACATTAGTGAAACAAACGATTATACCAAAGAAATCCGAATTAGAATAGAAAAGGCAAGAAGTGCATTCACTAATATGAAACAAATATTGTGTAGTAGAGACCTCAGCCTAAATCTTAGATAGCGAGTATTAAAATGTTATGTATTTTCTGTTCTTTTGTATGGTATGGAGACATGGACTCTCAATAAACAATGCCTCAATAGATTGGAAGCATTTGAGATGTGGACGCGTCGAAGAATGCTGAGAATCACCTGGACAGACAGAATAAAAACTGAGGAAGTACTAAGGAGAATACAGAACAGCAGGGAGATACTGGATTCCATCAAAATAAGAAAACTTCAATACTTGGGTCACATAACACGTGGTGACAGATACGAACTCCTAAAATTAATTATGCAGGGAAAGATTCAAGGAAGGCGCAGCATAGGTAGGAGAAAAATGTCCTGGCTGAGAAATCTCAGAGAATGGTTTGGATGCAGCTCAACTGAACTCTTTCGGGCTGTAGTGTCGAAAGTGAGAATAGCAATGATGATTGCCAACCTTCGTCGCGGAGATGGCACGTAAAGAAGAAGGGAAAACTTGAAAATAAGGCTTAGTCAATGGCAGTATTACGTATTTTTCTAAATAGTCTAAACACAGACAGGGTTAATTTATTATGTTATGTAGACAGGGATATTATATGGAAACTTGAAAAACAGCGTGGCTTGGTACAGCTCTACAAAAAGTTTCGAGGACTGTTAATACTTAGGAAAATATAAGGCTTACCACATAAGATAAATACTGCAATTTAAGGTAATTTATACTCACTTGGGTGTAAAAAGTCCTGGAATTATTAGACCCTAAAAGTTTAGTTTCTACAGCAGTTGCGATACACTCAACTATTTGATCCTCATTTAAAAAGTGAACTTCATGTTTAGTAGGATGCACATTTACATCGATATTTGTTGGATTCAATTCTAGACTCATGTAAACAAACGGATGAGTATTCTTGGGTAGATAAGTGGTATATACTTGATCGATTGCCTTTTTCAAGCCTAAAATAATGTTAATAAATAAAATTATTTAGGTATCTGTCTAAAAATTGTGGTTACTTTGACAGTCTACTAATCGATGGTTGATAAACAACAGAAACTGAAACTTCTTAGGAGAATAATTTACATTTGAAATGTATCCTTTTGCACTAAACTGGAATTGTTGATTTTCCATAGAAAATTCTAATAATTCCTTTGCTATTCCATTTCCATAGAGGATTCTAATGTTGTCAACTGTAGTTGAATTCTGAGGTGTCCGGATATCATTGCCATCATTTGATTTCTTCAGCGCAAAACCTAAAACAATTACACCTAAATAGAAATGGCTAATTAAAATCCAAGAGGTAATTGCAACACCAACAACTTTTTAATAATTTTTCTTGCGAAGTAAGCATGAACGATACGCAGAAAACTGTAGGGTATAAACTTAAGAAATACAATGTAGTTAAACTTAAAAAGAGGGAAAGCATATTCAGCTGCCAAGTATACAAGCCTGAGATCATACTGAGTACGAAGATTGAAGAATGCCACGTGGTGCCACATAGCTTTTGAATTATATTATTTTAAGTTTTTAGTTTTGCTGTCGTTCTTTGTAGGTGTTTTTAAAACCTTTAAAGCTCAAGGTTTTGTCAAGAGTTACTCCAAGATGAGATATTCTGGTATTGAGTAATGAGTTTTTGGTGGCTTGGGCGTTATTTAGATGGAAGCAGCACACTTCCGTTTTTGTTGCATTTCATTAGGCCATAGCCTCCGTTTGCGAAAGTATTCTTCAACAATGGCATGGCCATCTGTTAGTGTATTTTCTGCAACATCCATGGTATTTCTGCAAAGTTGTCCTTGCAGGATTGCAATGTATAAAGTAAAGAGTAAGGGTGCCAGCACAGATCCATGTGGCAGTCCATTGGTGAGCTTTATTTGGAGACTTTTTAAATTGTCCATTCTAACTTGAAAAAGTCTGTCAGTGAGCATGCTATCAATGAATTTAGTAATTTCTTGACACGGAATGGCACCAAGTAGTTTAGTCCTTGTCTCCCAACTATATTATGTATGCAGCTGAGAGGTCAATGAAAGCAACAGATGTTTTCTTTGAAAACCTACTTCAATATGTGTTTTTAAGGATAGGATCTGATCTGTGCCACTGCAGTTAGATCTGAACCCTGCTTGCTCAACAGGTACCGAGAGAAAGAGAGAAGAAGAAAGAAAGGGAGAAAGAGAGAGAGAGGGAGAAAGATGAACAGTTCAAACAAAATACAGGAAATTGTAGACAGACTAGAGTTTTGTGCTGACAAACAAAGAGTACAAACATTCACTGTATTTTAACTGCCTTCGTTCCTCTTTTTTATGTATGTGTCTATACACTTGTTTCTAAAAAAAGAATTAGTAAAGAATATTACCTATTGGAGCATTATGAACAGCATATTTACTAACAACATCAGCTACCTTCTGGTATTCTTCGGCAGGAGATCTCAATGCTTTTTTTCTTACATTCATATTGTAAAATAAATCTTCTACAGTGATTATTGTGCCCTGATTTCCTGCTAAGGGTTTTGGAGTTCCTTGTAATTTACTGTCAATATATTTGGCTCTAAAAATATGCATAATATAAGAAAATACTAGTATCGATTTTATAAAGGTAAAATTTGGTGGTGTACCTATATATCTCTGATAAACCAAACTGACGTAAGATGGAATTACAAGAGTATATGAAGTGAATAAATAGATTAAATTTTGCATTGCATTTATAACAATTAATACTTCTTTCGAAACTATCAATCTTTCTCTGGATACCTAATCAGGAATTTTTCAATATGTAGATATATCACATGATATCACTACTTGGCCTTAAGCTTTCACAATTTCTTATCAACAGTACTTTTTAATCCTTCCTATTTTGGTTGTTCAGAGTTTTTACCATAAATTAATAAATAAATATTGAATTTTGTTTACTTTGCAACATTGATTTTTTATAAAATGTAAGTATAGTCGGTTCACTAAACTTAGACGCAACTGGCTAGTTATTTTAGTAAGTAATTTTACCAATTTGGTAAAATTTGCAAAAAAATAATTACAAAATAGTAAATAATTACTCAATAGTTAATAATTTTGCCAATTTTGGCAAACTTGGCCAAAAACAAAAAAATTACTGACTAAAATCACTAGCCAGTTACTGAGTTTAGCGAACCGACTATACATACATGTTTTAAAATATTAAGTGATTTAAAAATATTTCTAAAATTAGTTCTGCTTCAGTACATGGGGAGATGTAAGAATAATAGAATAATAGTAGATATTGGATCCTTCCCCATGATCTCCAGATCTTACACCACTTGATTTTTTCTATGGGATTACTTAAAATCAAAAGTTTATACTACTTATCTATGGACAACAACATTTAAAAGATATAAATTTACAAGATTTAAAAAATATGATTACATTAGAACTTATACAGTCGAACCCGCTTTTTGGAATAGCCTTCGTGCCAAGCAAAAGTATTCTTATAACCGAGATATTCTAATAAGCGATCATTTTTGGCTAGTAGAAACGTTTCGGGGCCTTAAATTTCTATTCCTTAAAGCGGGATATTCCTTTAACAGGTATTCTAATAAGCTGGTTCGACTGTAACTCCAAAAAAGATCCATAATGTTCAAAAAGTTTTAGAATTGTAATGCATACATAATATGCAACCAAGGAATGTACATCACTATAGTTGTACTTACTGGTAGGCACACATATCATCTTTGGTTTTTGATGTAATAGAAAGATGAGCAATATGGGAAATGCTTGCCAAAGCTTCTCCACGAAAACCATATGTGGCAATCTTATGTAAATCTTCAAATTCTCTTAGTTTAGAAGTTGTAAATCTCTCACAAACTATTTCAAAATCATCCTTTCTAATCCCAGTGCCATTATCTTGTATCTATAAACAAATTAAACAACAGTTTATGGCTTATTACAGTGAGAAAAATGTAAGCTTACTTGTAAAAATTTAAGCCCACCATTCTTAACTGTAATTTGAATATTTGTGGATTTGGCATCGATACTGCAAACAAATTTAATGTTAATAATGCTTTTAATGTAGCAAACATATAGTACCTGTTTTGGAGAGCATTAGGAGAGAAAGGAGCAAGTTGGCTAACAAGTTTATTCAATAGAATTACGGAAATAGGACAAATGCCAGACGAATGTAGAAGCAATATATTAGTACCTACTTACAAAAACTAGTGAGATATACAACAATGCACAAACTACGAGGCTGTAAAACTATCGAGTCACACCATGAAAATATGGGAAAGAGTAATTGATAGACAGATACGTGAAGAAACTGAAATACCCGATAATCAATTTGGCTTTATGCAGGGCAGATCAACCGCAGACGCAATTTTCATTATTGGCACCGTGCAACTTCAGCAAAGCGACACCTATTTCTATGCTCTGCAACTTTATTCGCACTTTTAATTATATTGGCCAATTATATTAGTCCTGGTTACTGGATAATTGTCAAGGCCATAGCCCAAAAAAATAATAAGAAGAAAAAATAAGATTCAGGTTATGTTATCAAAACGTAAACAATTATATGTAGTAAATAAAATTAGTTATTAAAATGCAGTACTGCAAGCAAAATACAATTAATTAAATTTACCTTTATATAATAATAATTGCATATCATATCAATATTGTGGAGCAACATATAATTTTTCTTCTCCAATGACAGTAGATATGAAATGTATGTCAATTTGACAATTTCAATTGACAATATGAATTATTTAAGAAAGTTGCAATAATTCTCCGCTATTCACGTACAATCGTTTCACGTATCCCTTCCAAGTACTTGCTCACCGCGAATAAGGCAGTTGATGTAAAAGTACAGGAATAAAGAAACAAGTGCTCATATGGTAGGTATTCACTGATCTTGAGAATGCATATGATATTCCTCAAGAGATCCTGTGGTGGGCACTAAATATGAAAGGAGTCCCTGGTGAGAAATACGTATGAGGGAGTAACAACTAATGTAAAGGTAGATGTAGAAGAGACTGATAAATTCCATGTGAAAGTAGGACTGCACCAAGGCTAAGCTTAGTTCTTATTTACTCTGATTAGTTTTAGATCAGATAACAGCAAAACTACATTGTAACATTTGCTGGTATGTATGTATGCTGAAGATGTGGTGTTGATGGAAAATATTGAAAGCACGTTAGAACAAAAACTGAAACAGTGGAGAGAAGCTCTTGAGGAAAAAAGTTTAAAGATAGTATGACAAAGACTAAGTATTTAAAATGTTCGTTTAAAGATGGAGCTGCTACAAAGAAAATGATATCTTTGGATAGTGAAATGATTGTGAAAAGTGAGTTCTAAATAGCTAGGATCAGTATTACATAGTAATGGGGAAATAGATGGAGATGTATGCAATAGAATTAGGGTTGGATGGATGAAATAGAAGAAAGAGAGTGGTGTGTTGTGTGACAGAAAAAATCCAATAAAGCTGAAGGGAAAATTCTATAAAACGTTGGCAGTTAAAAAGAAAGAGGAACAACGAATGCATGTGGTGGAAATGAGAATGCTTAGATGGATGAGTGGTGTAATAAAAAAAAGATAAAATTAGGAAGGAGTATATTAGGGAAAGTTTAGGGGTGGCAAAATGAGGGAGCATAGGTTGGTATGGTCATGTTCAACATAGAGACATTAATCACCCAATATAAAGAATTATTGAACTGGGAGTTCACAGTTCAGCAATGGAAGAAGCATGAGTGATAAATGGGATTGATGTTGAATGTTGATATGAGCCAAGATAGAAACTTATACAATTAGGGAAGCCGACCCCGAATAAAGATAATGCATAAGAGAATGATGATGAAACATATAGTGCCTACCTGTTTTCTATTAATTCTTTCAGAGCATTTGCAGGACGTTGTATTATTTCACCTGCAGCTATTCTATTTATTACATCTTCATTCAACTTTCTTAGTTGAGGAGGCTCCATGATTTTTGTTAAATTTTATAAATTATCTGAAATCTGAACCTATTCATTGAAGAATTATTAAGTTGTGTACATACAAACTTTAAAGTTTAAATATTTTAAAAAATTAAAGCTAAAGTATGTAGTGAAGTTAGCTCATAAAACTTGGTTAGAAAAAAAAAGATGTTTTGAAATTTTATATGTCTATGGATTTACTTGATTCTAAATCCTGACTCGCTACTTTGTGCCGTGTAATTTGGGTTGCCTCGGGCCCGTATTTGAATGGGGCCTGGAAAGATCACCAAACAAAACATGTTTATTACAATAACAAAACAAATTTTCAAAATTCTTTCATTTTACGGATAAATGATAACCATAAGAGTTATAATTAAGTGGATAGGCGCGAACTTTCGGTTCAATGCTCTTTAAATGCATTCATATTTTCGAATCCTCAAAAAACTAATAAATATTTTTAAAAAATTTAGACACAGAATGAAAGATTACATTATTACCGAGGGCCGAATGTCCCTTAGAATAAATATAAAGTTTCTTTTGAATAAGATATGTATTTAAAATTAAAAATCACACTCAATTTTCTCTTTTTTTCACCCCTGTAACTTATTAAAATAAACATATTATCAAAGATTTCAGGGACTTTCGACCCTCGGTAGTAACGTAATCTTTCATTCTGCGTTTAAATTTTTCAAAAATACTTATTAGTTTTCTCAAGCTTCGAAAAAAACGAATGTTTTTAAATAGCATTGAAGCCGAAAGTTTGCGCCTATCCCCTTAAACAATATTTAATTGTTTAAATATAAATTGTATTTATTGTTAATAAAAATTTTATTTTCTTGTCCAACTATTAAATAATTAATACATTTAAAAAAGATATTATTATTAAATTATATTTAGGGGCCCGAAAATTGTGTAGTGCCTCGGGCCTGATTTGAAGTAAAACAGCCTCTGTATTTGCGAAAAACCGCCGGAATACGTGTTTTTTTTTTTGTTGAAACATAAACATTTTCACTCGCAAGTAATTTTAAAAGTACATATTGACTTGGATAAAGAAGCTCTATAGAACAAAAGTTGCTTATAATTAGTCAATTTATCCATTTCCGTACTTATTTTAAACGTATGTTTTTTACCCACGAGAAGGGTTGACCCCCCAAGTAAAATTAAGCGACCAACGGCAGTCTAACTTTGAAGTGGAGGATAGTAGAATTTAAATCCAAATTGCCAAGCAAATACGTCGTGACGCTGATAATTACAACACTCCAAAACGGTCATTTACTGGGCTATTAGTGTATTCATGCGGTTTATGACAACTTACATTTTTCATCTTTATTGATATAGAATAAAATAGAAAGAAAATTAATAAACGACTACATTATTACATAGTATTATTCTATAAGATGAACAACTTTAATTTTATTAATACATACATACAGTACATTGTATCTGATGGGAAACTTAAGTTTTAATACTGCATTGCTTAAAAAACGTTGCGTATGTATGCGTAAAATATCAATAGCACATTTTTACATATATTAGACGACAAGATGGGGCCCCTGACGTATTGGGGCCCCCGCAAGTTTCATGCTGCGGGGGCCTCTGTTACGCCCCTGTACTTACTCTAAAGTCCAAAGTTTTAAATACATACTTACAAAAAGTATTTAAGTTTTGAAATACTGCCCATCAGCTCTGATACCAAGTTAAAATTATAAAATGTGCAAAAAGAGTGGATGATTAAGAAAAGAATTACCCAAAAACTTTCCCAAATTTAATAAAATTTGTGATTTTTTTTATACTAATCCTTGTTTTATTTTAGTCAAGACACAGTATAGGTACATATCACTCTTTTTAAATACATAATATACAAAAAGGTACTTTACATATTTGATTCATTCATGCCTTACAATGTGAATTTTTAAAGGGGGTGTTAATACATACAGCAAAACTTTGTTACTTATATTCCCATTTCGCCGATTCAAGTTAACATAGGCAACTCAAATTACACGGCACAAAGTAGTGGGTCTGGATTTAGACAGAATTTATGGCTTTGGTGTTCTGTATTTTAATCTACCTAACCCTACTTTTATATGTCAAAATTATCCTATAAATAATAAAGTAGGACAATATTTAAAACTATTTTATTGTGTTAAATTAAAACGTAATGAATTGTGTAATAAACATCAAAATATGAGTGAAGTTGATGTATTTATTAGTAACTACACATTAGTTGACCCAGAAATTTATGAATTATGGGTAGACGGGCACACTGGTTAGTAACTTAGTTGAAATAAATACTTTTCTTGATGATTTTTTTTGCAGCCAGTGAAGCAGTATCGATGCTAAATATTAAAGGATTAGGTCAACAAACTGGCGCTTCTCTAGAACTGATTGCCAGTGATGTATTGGATCATTACCGAACTTATTCACTTCTCGAAAAACTTTTAAGCTTCCCAAGTAAACTTCAAGAACAGTTTATATTTCAGATTGACCCACAAACTCGACTCTTTCTCATTGAAAAGTAATATTGATTGATATTGTTAAAACATAATTGAACAAAATGGTTGATTTTAGGTATTACGAATTTGATGATGAGGTAGTACGGGAAGTATTGGGTAAAAAACTCTCATCGAAAAATAGGAAAGATTTAGATGAAGTTGCTGAAAAAACGGGGAAACCTTTGAAATCTTGCAGGTAGCTTATTACAAATAAAATTATACAGGGTGTTTCATTGGAAAACGGAAATACTTTAACAGTGAATAGAGGTCACTGAGCCGGTTCTAGATATACTACATGTTTTGCCCTACCGACTTTTATACCCGAGTTACAGGGTGTTTTATCGATTTTGCCCATTTCTTTCCTAAGCCATAACTTTAGAACCACCCTGAATATTTTTTTGATATTTCGTAAACCTATTAGGCATAGAAAAATCCAGGTCCGGATTAACAAAAAATTATAAAGTAATTGTGACCTTAAAACAGCACCCTGTATATTCAAATTTTGAAAATCTGTTTGCATATTTTGAAAAGAGCACAAAAAATAAGTTTAATGGTTCGCTTCAATTTTTCGGCCAGAAAATTTTATGACTCTAATTTTGAAGTTATATTTGAATTTTTTAAGTGACATTAAAAAGCAGGTATTATTAACTTTTAGTTGTATCAATACTTATTTAACACATTGGAACGACCCAATCACTAATCACAAGAAAATCCAGGTCCGGATTAACAAAAAAAAAAAAGTAATTGTGACGAACCAATATATTGAAATTTTGAAAATTTGTCTGCGCATTTTAAAAGACCATAAAAAACTGTGATTAAAGGTACATTTTAATTTTTTGTGCCGTTGATTTAATTACATAAATTTTGAACAATTTAACATAAATTAAAAATATTTAAACTATAAAAGTTTCTCAAAATGCCCGCCATTTTGTCCGATCCATTTCCTTGTTCGTTTTAAAAGATTTCGAATCGATTTTCTAATTACATTTCGATTGTTCTTAATTTTTCTGGCAGCTTCTTGTCACCTTGACAGAATTAATCAATATGATTTCAAAATTGCTGTAATTAAATTATCTGCGCAAAATTTGACATGCACCTTTTAACACAGTTTTTTATGCTCTTTTAAAATACGCATACAAATTTTCAAAATTTCAATATACAGGGTGTTGTTTCAAGGTCACAATTACTTTATATTTTTTTTGTTATTCCGGACCTGGATTTTCTTGTGATTAGTGATTGGGTCGTTCCAATGTGTTAAATAAGTATTGATTATTTTTAAAATGAGTATTTATTCTTTAACTTTAATAATTTATAACTAAAGGTTAATAATATCTGCTTTTTAATGTCAGAGTTCTTAAAAAATTGAAAAATTGAAGCGAACCATTAAACTTACTTTTTTGTGCTCTTTTCAAATATGCAAACAGATTTTCAAAATTTGAATATACAGGGTGTTGCTTAAGGTCACAATTACTTTATAATTTTTTGTTAATCCGGACCTGGATTTTTCTTACGGTTAGTATGTCGGTCGTTTGGGTTTTGACTGAGACATAGGTGTACCAAATATCAAAAAATATACAGGGTGATTCTAAAGTTATGACTTAGAAAAGAAATAAGCTAAATCGATAAAACACCCTGTAACTCGGTTATAAAAGTGAGTAGCGCAAAAAATGCAGTATATCTAGAACCGGCTCGGTGACCTCTATTAACCATTAAAGTATTTCCGTTTCCCAATGAAACACTCTGTATATACTCACACCTACTATTTTTAGAAGACAATTTGACAATGTGAAGAGAATATTCAAAACCGTTGAAGAACAACCTGGTATAACGACAGAGAATATTAAAAGTACATTTTGCCTCCCCGAAGATCTAGCAAAGAAGTACACTTGTATAGTATTTACAGCATGCATGCGATTTGAAACATCGAAGAAGAAAGTTCAGCAAATGTCTTTCAATAATTTTAAGATATGCTGTGAAGCAATGATAGAAAACTGGACATATCACTTAACTGGTAACCAACTTTACATATTTAATTGAATGCTATGGTGGAACAACGTTTTAACTGCCAATAGTTTTATATGTGGGTTTTCCATGGAACAATGTTCTATACAGGGTGATTGATTAGTAGGGTAAAGCTCAATAGCTCCGCTATAGTAATAGATAGCAATAAAAGTTAATATCAAAAATTTTAGCCACCTTTGAGCTTCACATTACAAAATTAGTTAGAATGTTACAGGGTGTTCGATAACGCAGTGGCAGACCTAACTTATATTTTTTTAAATGGAACACCCTATATTTTATTTTATATTCGAAATCCTGTTAACTACTCCATCACAAAAATATAAAGGTTTGTAATGTTATACAGGGTATTTACAAAGTTATAACCAATTTTGTATGAAAATCGTAGCAAGTTCAACTCCCTGTATAAATAAAAATAAGCACAACAGCAATGGTTTATTAATGCCATATTTTTTTATTTATTGTCAAAATTTTTAAGAATTATTGATATTGCTAATTTTCTTTATATCAAATACAGGGTGAGTCAAAACGCAAGTACATTATTTTCTCAGTAATGTTAAATGGAACACCCTGTATTTTATATCATTATTGAAAAGTAACATTAACGTACTTTAATTTTTATATAACATTCCCTATGCCCAAATTTATTAGTTTTCGAAATACTTTCATTTTTCAGAGCAAATTATTTTAGGTGTTTAAATTTATCTTAATTTTAAGTAAGCCATGACTGAATTGACAATTGAAGATTACCGATTATCAATCCGGTAATCAATGTAACACTGTAGCAAATAAAGAAATAAAAATAATTTATTAGTAATACATTTTACAAACAAAAACACAACCACTACATGCAACATTTTTGAAACAATTAAAAACTATCTTTTTATGTAAATGCAACAAATAAACAAAGAAAATTAGTAATAAATTTTACAAAAAAACACAAACACAAAATACAATATTTTGTGAAGACAATTAAACACTACTTTTGTATGTAAATGTAACAATGTAACAAATAAAGAACAAAACATAATTTATCAGTAATACATTTTGCAAAAAAACATGTTTGAAAAAATTAGAAGCTACTTTTATTTAATAAAATATTTTTAATATATAATTACATAAGGTGTTCAAAATTATCTCCTAACACATTTATGTATGCCTAAAAACGATCATTGAATGAGCTACTTACTCTACGGAGCATTTGTAAATTAACACATCGAAATACACTTTGTATTCTATTTTTCATCTCATCCCTTGTTGGAGGTATTTTATAAACTTCATTATTAACGTTACCCCAAAAAAATCAGTCCAGTTTATTAAATTCTGGTGATTTGGGTGGCCACGCTACTGGTCCATTGAAAAATGAAAATATAGTCTGTTCGCTAAACTCAGACGCAACTTTCTAGATATTTTAGTCGGTAATTTTGCCAATTTTAGTAAAATTGGCAAAAAATAATTACTAAATAGTTAATAATTTCTAAATAGTTAGTAATTTTGCCAAAAAAACAAAAAAAGTATTGACTAAAATATCTAGCGAGATGCGTCTGAGTTTAGCGAACCAACTATATCTAGAAAACTAATAAATTTAGTCATAGGGAATGTTATCTAAAAATTAAAGTACGGTAATGGTACTTTTCAATAGTGATATAAAATACAGGGTGTTCCATTTAAAATTACTGAGAAAATAATGTACTTGCGTTTTGATTCACCCTGTATTTGATATAAAGAAAATTAGCAATATCGACCATTCTTGAAAATTTTGACAATACGTTAAAAAATTTGGCATTAATAAACCATTGTTGTTTTGCATATTTTTATTTATACAGGGAGTTGAACTTGTTACGATTTTCATATAAAATTGGTTATAACTTTGTAAATACCCTGTATAACATAACAAACCTTTATATTTTTGTGATGGAGAAGTTAACATAATTTCGAATTTAAAATAAAATATAGGGTGTTCCATTTTAAAAACATAAGTTTGGTCTGCCACTGTGTTATCGAACACCCTGTAACATTCTAACTAATTTTGTAATGTGAAGCTCACAGGTGGCTAAAATTTTTGTTATTAACTTTTATTGCTATCTATTACTATAGCGGAGCTATTGAGCTTTACCCTACTAATCAATCACCCTGTATGCGCAAAATAATGTACTGCCGATCATTGGGAATGTTACGAGACTTTATTCATCCTATAGTCTATCATATTACGCTCCTAAAGATTCCTTTTTTTTTAATGGTCAATTATTACATGTTTTTCTCAAGTTGTCGACAAAATCTGATTTGGTGTTAAAACATTGTTCCAGCGTGGCTTTCAATTATTAAAACAAAATTTATGTCAAAGACTTACACAGCTGAACATATTGGTAATGTTTCTTTTGCAGGTACAGAATATAATGATTTAGAAATGGATAGAGAATTTTTATTTGAGTTAAGAGATTTAAAAGTATTAATGGATAAAGAAAGAGAACATAAACAGTAAGTTTCTAAGTTGTTTCATTTAATATTCGTTTATAAAAATATGTTAACTCTATTGTATTTTACGTATATGTTTATCAAGAGGCAATTTTGGAAGTCGATCTTTTATGACTTTTATTCTCTATGGATTTTGTCCAATATAGATGAGGACAGCTTTCTTTCTTATTAGTATGAAGTTAGCTAGTTAGGAGTGAATGTTTGACATTCAATGTCAGGGATTCATGGGCGTAGCAGTTTTATTTTTCAATATTTATGGTAGTTATTTTTTATAATTGTAATATTATCTTTATATAATTTGGATAATACTTATTGCTAGAGTTTTTCTGTTATTCTTAAAATGATTTTTATCTATTTCAATATCTTCGGTGTGTTCTAATATCCTACGACATAACTGTTCGGTGAATTTGCTGTTTGCTTAAATGCGTAGTTAGATTGTGGTTACGTACCAGAAAGTAGAAGAAAGTGACATTCTATTCCTAAAAAATACATTTCCCGCCTTAATTTCTTGTCAATTGGAAATAAAAATAAACATCTTTTTAAATAATTACTATGCATTCATTTTTAAAGTCTGGAAAATTAGGAGAGCCTGCCTCCAAGAGTGGAACATCAAAGTCTGTAAAGAAACCAAAATCTGTACCATGGGTAGAAAAATACAGACCGAAAACAGTAGCTGATGTAGTTGAACAAAGTGAGGCAGTTGCAGTTCTTGAACAGTGTATATCAGGTGCAGATTTACCGAATTTACTTTTCTATGGCCCTCCGGGTACTGGTAAAACAAGTACCATTTTAGCAGCAGCAAGACAACTCTTTGGTGACATCTATAAAGAAAGAATCCTTGAACTAAATGCATCTGATGAAAGAGGTATTCAGGTGATTAGAGATAAAGTAAAGACATTTGCCCAATTAACTGCTAGTGGCACCAGACCAGATGGCAAACCATGTCCACCGTTTAAAATAGTGATATTAGATGAAGCAGATTCAATGACACATGCTGCTCAAGCTGCCCTACGTAGAACTATGGAGAAAGAGACAAGGACCACAAGATTTTGTTTAATTTGTAATTATGTGTCCAGAATAATAGAACCATTGACATCTAGATGTACTAAATTTAGGTTTAAACCGTTAAACGAAAGCATGATATTTGAAAGATTAACTTTAATTTGTAAAGAAGAGGGAGTTCAGTGTGATGACGATGCTTTAAATGGTCTTGTAGAAACTAGTGGGGGAGATATGAGAAGAGCTATTACGTGTTTGCAGAGTTGTGCTAAACTGAAGGGTACACAAGAAAAAATAGATGTTGAGAGTGTACTTGAAGTTACAGGAGTTGTACCCACTAACTGGCTTGATGAATTTTTATCTGTTTGCAAGAATTTGGTAGACTATAATAACATAGAAAATTTTATACAAAAATTAATGTTGGAAGCTTATGCAGCATCACAAATTTTGGAGCAACTCAATGAAAAACTTATTAACTGTGACGAGTTTAATGATAAGCAAAAAGCTCTCATAGGAGAAAAGCTGGGATCTGTTAGTTTTCGCTTACAAGATGGTGGTTCTGAATATATTCAGTTACTTGATCTAGGAAATACAATTATTAAAGCTTATGCTATGTAAATTTTTTGTTTTTTAAATACATTTTACTTTTTCTATTGATTTTTAAAATTTTTTCCCTGTGAACTTTTTTATACCTACATAAATGAGGGTCCTAGTAACATAGTCAGCAATCTCCACTTTTTACCAAAATTGAGTTAGTTACATCAAATCATTCGTATTTTAAAACACTATGCAAAAATGAAGAGAATTATAATCAAAAATGGCATTATCCGCCTATAAAATAGCATATAAATTGCCTAAGAATCAAACACGGCAATCTCCATGAACGGTTTAGAATCAAAGTCGGCAATATCCTTCTTTGACCAATGAGAATCCTCGCAGCCACCATGTGATATACCACTAGGAATCGGCTGGAGTGGTTATTGTAATTTTGAAAACAAAATGTTGCTGTTTTTTTTTTGAGCTATCATAATTAAAATTATCTGCAAAACTCTTCAAGGTGACATAACAACCTTTAATTATTTTCTTGCCGAATTTTAGTATCAAAACCCGCAATATACACCTTTTAGTATCAAAACCGGAATTCTCCATTATTTTTTTCAATTTAAAACAAAAATTGTTAACAATTTAGGTAAAGTTTCTTCACTATTTGCTGTCATTTGCCATTGTCTTATAAATTAAACTATGTATATTTGTTTCGATATCACCTAAAATAAAGGCGTATCATTGTTTTGCGGTTTACTCAAAAGTCAAAATGATGGAGATTGCCGACTTTGTTACTAGGACCCTCAAATATGCTTCAGTACAGTATATTCCATGAATATACAACTGTTTTGAATTCAGTAGGAAATTAACTATTTAAATGGTCCAATATGCTGAATTACACAATAGTAAATTCTCCCAATTTGTAAGTCATGAAATTTTGTACATTTATTTAATCTAATATTCAGTTAGTAGTAAAAAAACAAAATTCAGGATTCTTATTCTTAATTTTTGAATCCTTAATTTTTGGCTTCAATACACAAACACACTCTTTGAAATTACAATCAGTACTAAATTATGTCAAACTGACCGTACTTAAATCCTTTTTATTAGAATTATCATACTAAATTTACAATCAAGATGTAGAAATAAACAAACCAAGACACGTTAAATACTTATAGGAGCACTCCCGAATCATAATTTACAATGTATAATATACATGATTTGTAAATACTGCATATTGATTGTAAATTTAGTATAGAGCAATTTACTTCTGTAGTTCTTGTTGTTTCTCGGTAAAATATTGGTTATAGTCCAGGAATTGAAGCTTTTCACCTCGAAATTCTTGATTTGCTTGAAAATTTGAGCATAAGTAGTGGATAGTCCAAGAATCAAAATCTATATGACTCCACAAGGCGCTTTTACCATGGGGGTGGTTGCCATCCCATCTCGGGGGTGGAAATTTTTTATTATATTTGGACGGCAAAAGTTGATAAAACGTTCATTCTAAGCAAAAAACGTTCTATACATTTTTCTGATAAAATTAATAGTTTTCGATTTATTCGCAATCGAAAGTGTTAGTTTTATATCTGAAAAATCAATGTTTTTCGATGGTATACCCATTTTACGATTTACTCAATTTTTGCTGTAGAAATTTTTTTTTCGAACCGGGTTCTTGGGAGTTAAATAATCTACAATTTCATATTTAAACACTTTTTTGTATCTCTGATGCTAATCTTTCTATTCTGAAGAGAATGGCTTTTTTTACCTAATTACAAAAATTCGATATTCGCTTTAAACTTCAGTTTTTTAAAAACTAATCATTCTAAGCTAGGCAAACTTCTAGAATCTATTAATAATACATAAATAAAGAAGAGTAAATAAGGCCAATGACTAAAAACACCGCTAACTTACATTATTATGCTTCCAATTGGATTTCTCCTTTTATTTTCAAAAAAATGTGTTGATTTTTTAGCCATAACTTTTTCATTTTTTATCTTAGAAAGCTTGGTAAAAAAGAATTTTGTAGGATTTTACAAGATCTATAAGCTTATTAAAATTAAATCCTTTTAAAATTCTCAGTCACAGAAAGAGGTGACTTTGAAAGGGTTGCTAAAGGTGGTTTTTGCATGTTATTTCAAGTTTTAATTGTCAATAGCTCACTCAATTTTTGTCATAGAAAAATTTTTTGCTAACCAAGTTCTTGGGAATTAAATAAGCTACAATTTCATATTTAAATATTTTTTCGTATCTCTGATGCTAATCTTTCTATTCTGAAGAAAAAGACATTTTTTACCAAACTACAAAAACTCGTTATTCGCTCTCCATTTTTATTTTAAACTAATCATTCTAAGCCGATGAAACTTCTAGAAACTATTAATAATACATAAATAAACAAGACTAAATCAGGTCATTGACTAATTTTAATTAGGGTGGTGATTAAGGGGTTGTTTCAGATCACTTTTTGCTGAAAAAAATACGGACTGACATTCTTTTCATTAAAAGTCACTTAATTTTTGAGCTGGAGACTTGTTTTTTATTTTTGGAAATAGATATTTTCACTACTTATTCTCAAATTTTCAAGCAAATCGATCCATTCTGTAAAAATTGCGAGGTTTTGTCCTATTTTAAGCTTCATTACTTGGACTACTTTATTGACAATCGAAAACAGTCATATATTCATGAAATGAACTGTATAAATATTTGGATTGTGTTATGTGCATTGTAATTTATCCATCAGAATACTTATGGTGTATAGACATATATAGAGGTAGAAGCAATAATGTGACAAATATTGTGTAGTGTGCCTTAGCAAATCAGAATATAAAAGGCTAGAGCAAGTTTCAACAAAATAAGAAGAGTGCTCTGCACAAGAGATTTAAAGGTGGAGCTAAGAGTTAGGTTGGAGAAGTGCTATATTTTCTAGACTTCGTTTTATGGAATGGAAGCTTGGACCTTGAGTGTGACATCAATGAAAAAACTATAATAATTTGAGTTGTGAGTGTGTAGAAGAATTCTGAAAATATTGTGGACAAAACATGTCACAAATCAGAGATTCTGTGAAGGATGAATAAAGAAATGCAACTTTTAAATACATTTACCAAATGCAGAGGTACAGTGCCACCTGTTACACTAAATGGACAAGATCTGCCTCAATCTGACAGCGTTAAGTATTCAGGGATGCACTTGGACAAAGGACTGACCTGGAGAAAGCACATTTTTAACAAAAGAAAACAACTTGGCTTGAAACTCAGCAAATACTACTGGCTATTGGGAAGACAGTCAAAACTTAGTTTAAAAAACAAATTATTGGTGTATAAAGGAGCCTTAAAACCAATATGGACATATGGTATACAACTATGGGGTACGGCTGCAAACTCAAACATAGAGATATTGGAACGCTTCCAGTCGAAGGTACTACGGACCATAACAAATGCACCTTGGTTTATACCAAACAGAGAAATCCGAGACGATCTCAAAGTAGCCACAGTTAAGGAGATAGTGAGTGAATACAGCAGCCGCTATTTGGTAAAATTAGAAAACCACCCAAATAATCTTGCACTGAACCTGCTAGATAATAGTGAGCAGACTCAGAGACTGAAGAGGCACAAACCATTGGAGCTCCATATAGGTTCTAAACAGCCGTGAAGTGTGGTGCAGTGCAGTGAAGCACTTACCCTTCCAGGGCACAGTTCAATAATTTAAGAGACTAGTGGAGTCTTTGTTATCACTGGATAACAAATCCAAATTTATACATACACCCCTCTGAACAAGCAACAAACATGCTTATAATTTTTATGTATTGATTGCATGTAGTAAATATCCTATAATAAGAAAAGACTTTTAAATACAATCAAAACAAGAACATTGGAAAATCTCGGACAAATTATATGTGGAGAGTCAGGGCCCCCGTAAGAACTACTGGCGCCTGTGTGCAAAAAAGGATTTTGGCGCCCCTTAAGGCTTAAGATAATGTTTTTTATTTATTTTTTTGAAGGTAGGTAGGTAGGTGCTTCAAATAAAGCAAAATAGGAAGAAATAACACCATTGCAACACCATAGCAAATCTTAATTGAATAAAGTTTAAGGGGTTTATTGAATCAATTCTGCTGGACCATCTTGTTACACTTAAATAGGGCATAAAATAGTTAGGAGTTAGGTATTTCTTATCTACATTTTTGTCTACGGAATGGGCGTTTGTTATTTTTTAGCGTGATTTTTTATTTTATATCTATAGAAAGACTAATAATATCATCCAAACAAAGTAAAACTGAACTATTTAATTTCTCAACTTTTATTTTAAAATTAATTTTTTCTTTTGATTTTTTTTGTAAATATTTTTGCAATTTTTGACCCTTGGTGTTGGCGCCCCTAAAGGATGGCGCCCGTGTGCATTGCACACTTTGCACATATGGTAGCGGGGGCCCTGTGGAGAGTGTTACAATTTGCTTTAACTGAATATGCAGTAAAAGATCTAAGGAAAGAGAAGCATAGGGATACATAGAATATCATGGCTACACAATCTGAAGGAACGGTATATAACGTTGTTTCATATAAATAGATCTCGACTCAATTTTTTTACTAAAAAATACTGGCCATATTATTTGTACTGTTGAGTAGAAATCATAATTTGTTATTGCTCTACATTATAATTTTTAGCTTGGTACTAGTCCACCTAAAGCCTAAATTACTCCAAAAGAGTTATGCAGACTTAGAGTCTAATTTTAAACTGTACAATAGAGCTCTCTTAACTTTAGCAACAACTCTCCATAGATCCAGGGATATGAAGAACTTTTTTGTAGACTTATCCCAAATTGTAGAATACTTTAAACAGAGTTTATGGTCATCTCACGATTTTGAACAGTTTTTAATAGCTTATGGACAAATAGCTGGTGATATTGATCCCCTCAGGTAAGAATGTTGTATTTTGCAAAATTTTAAAACTTGTTCATTTTTAAAAGCACATTTCCATATTTCTCATGTCTTCTTCGAAATCACTCACTCATCTTCTCAATGTGTCTATCAAGAACCATTCTTCTTACTGGATCATTTTAGATGATTCCATCCCCAGTGTCGACCTGCTGTTTGCTAAATACGCCCACAGGAGAGAGGATCTCCTTAGTGCACTTTTTCCTTACGGTGCACTTATCCTTTTTATACTATATTCAACTCTGGACCTTGGAGGTGAACTACACTATGCCATTTCGAGCAACTGTGTTTAGCGTGTGTTTGCAACACAGTTTAGAGCCCAGAATGTTAATAAAAATCTGACACATGCCCTAATGGGTTGATAATGACAATACATCTATATTTTACTGATAATATATAATCAATTTCTATAATCCAACTAATAAAACAAGTGAATTAAAAAAACTTGCTCAAAAAAACACACATGTTGACATAGTGTAGTTTACCTCCGAGGTCCAGAACTATTTTTAAGTAGTCTGCATGAACCATACAGTAGTACTTCAGGCGAGACTTCAGATATTAAACAGTATGGAAATATTCTAAGATAAATCCTGACACTCTAGCTATACAGCTATATGAGCACGCTAATAACTGGTAAAATAACCCAAATAGCAATTTTTCGACGCATTAGTTGTCAGTACAAACAAATGCACTGACTACAACGTTGTCCAGGAGTATTTTCAGTTGTTTCGGCCAACGTCCCCTACCCCGACTGACATTACGATGTTACAACGTTAAGTAATACCTTTAGTTTTAGTTATACGGGCAACTAATTTATTACCATTGTGACAACTACATATCACAGTTCAGTTTTTTCAACAATCGCAACGACTTAAAAATGTTATAATGCTTAACTAATTTACGCCCTGGCCGACTCTGTAAGAGTTGAGTAGTTGTTTGTCACGTCACGACCCTAGGTGCTGTTCTAGAGGTGTGACACGTTTGCGGCAACTTCCAGAGGAGAAAAAGAATTTCGTTTATAACCTTATTTTTTCTTATTATTATATATTTTATTTTGATGGAAATTTTCGATTTATTTAACAACCTATTTATTTGTTTTTTTAATAGCTGGTTTCCATTCCATTGTTTTATCAGCAGATTTGAGATTTGATAACCTTTTAATCTTTGTATCAGCTTTGGCAGACAGGGTTGCCAGGTCAGTTTTTACTCTTTCAGTAGTTTTGTTTTCACAAAATCAGGAGATTCTTTTTAGGCCATGTAAATACAGTAATACAGTGATATGCACATCCGTCCTAAATGTCCCAAGAGGAATTCCACAAAATTGGAAAATTAATTATTCCAAACCACCAACTGGTAATTACCATTTTTTAGCTAAAATCTACTAAATCAAAAACTGAAATATACTTAAGGATTTTTGGGATAAATTTGGGATTTTTTATAATAAAAACAACAGCTAACTTAAGGGGATAGGCGCAAAATGTCGTCTGTTAAAATGTTCAATGTATATTAAATGTTTTCATTTTTTGCGAATCCTTAGAAAACTAATAAGTATTTTTGAAAAATTTAAACGCAGAAAGAAATATTACGTTATTACCGAGAACCGAAAGTCCCTTAAAACTTCTATAATGTTTATTTTAATGAGTTACGGAGGTGAAAAAAGAAAAAAATTAGTGTGACTTTTAATTCCAAATATCTTGTTCAAAAGAAACGTTTAGGTTTTTCTAAATAATGCAGTATTTCATTCTGCGTTTAAATTTTTCAAAAATACCTATTATAGTTTCCTCATGATTCGAAAAAAATGGATCAAATTCTGTTGAAATATACCAAAAATCTACTAAAAAATATTGATTACTGAATTTTTTAAAAAATATCAAAAATCTATCAAAAAAGTAGAAATCTACTAAATGTGGCAACGCTGTTAAGGAGAATAATACACTTTTGACACTGGTCACATGACCTCTGTCACCCAATAAGAGGGTGCGTTCTAAAATGGTTTTGATAGTCGGCGCGGCCGGGTTTGGTTGGCGATTGGACTTCTATCCGTCTAAGGTTGGTAATAAGGTATTTTTTAGTAATATTGGTAATATTGTTTAATGCGCCATTTTGGTTTTACTTGAGATTTTTGGGATGTAAAGAAAATGAAAACACAGAATATAAAAAATGCAGGCATTTTCTGATACCTTTAAAAGCACCATCAATACATTAAATTTATACAGAACATCTTTAACATAAATTATGACTTTTATATTAAAATTTGATTTTTTAAATTTGCATATTTTTTGTCAAAAATGTCATAAAAAAAAGGAGCGCGTGTGTTTTTTAAAGGTGAAATATCCATATTTGACGGTAATCTGAGATGCGTTTATAAATTTCACATCAGGTAATAAGTCCTTTATCTATTTATATAAATTTAAATACCCAATACGATGCCAAAACAGTTTACTTTTTGGTATTCGCATTCACCATACAGGTGTTAAAAATATAGGTAAAAAAACATAACTAGTCTGACTCCTTGAGCAACCATTGCACGCGCAGGTGCTTTTTATAGTCGCTTCAGTTGTCTTATGTAACGCTTACGAAGCGATGTTGCTTAAACAGGAGGTTGCCTAGGCAACGTCAAGACAACTCAAAAATCGTCCACCAAATCAGTGCAGAATAGGGTCGTCTTCTAGGCAATAACAACGTTGTAAGAAAACGTTGCCACGCGGTAGACAACGTTGTCGCGTCGACAAATTGCTACTTGGGAACGCAAAAGATGGAAAACATAATGCATTGTGAACTAAAAAGAGATGAAACTAGTAGAGGTGGAAATTATCGATATAAACATATAAATTAATATTACATTACATAGTTTCCCACCTTTAGCTGTGAGAGGAGTATTATATAAAATTCTCCTGTCACACTGACAGTTCTCATATTCCTCTTATACATCTAAAGGTGGGAAACTAATGTTAATGTAATGTTAATTTATACGTTTATATGATAATTTCCACCCTACTAGTTTCATCTCTTTTTATTTCACAATGTATTATGTTTTCCATCTTTTGCATTACTTTGCCGGTTATTAGTGCGCTGATCCCTGTATACTATAAATAATATATTAGTTGTCTATTTACAGTTGAGTTCATGATTCTTTACCCGTGCGTCACCATTTAAAGCATTCGACACAAGTCGGAAATCTATTTCATCCAACAGCAAGTGACAGAAAGTGGCTACTGCTCCGACCACGGATTATATTATAAAATTTGACGTTATTAAATAAATATTTAGCAGTAGTATAAATATTTAGAGTAAAATGTTAGTTTTGCTTTAAAATTTTGGTTCAGAGTTACAGCTCTGAACCAAACATTTGAAGTAGCTTAATAAATTGTTTTAATATCATTAATGGTATTAAATATTTGTTACAGGTTATAATATAAGTACTTGATAATCAAATATTTTCTTTTTATTCTTTATTTAACTTTTGCGGAAACTTAAACAAAACCATTCCTAACTGTGAACGAGGTTAACTTTGTATGTAAATTAATGACAAAATAAAATACACTTAACATAAAATTTCGAACTCCAATATAAAATTAGTTGTGAAAACAACTGTTTGTGTAATATATGTAAATAACTTCTAAATGCAAAAATATGACAAAAAACACCAAAAATCCAACAAACTGACAGTGACAAGTAAGTAAATAATGTACCGAGTCTAGAGCGTTCATAAAAATAACATGTGCCTTTACTTAATAACAGGCGGTAGCTGGTTTGTCTTTAGTTTCATGCGTGAAAACAATGATGCTAGATAAAAAATATGTGTTTTATCTCGCCAGGTATTAATGACGCACGGGTAAAAACCCTGGACTCAACTGTATGTAAGTTATAATTTTTATACCAATACATTTCTTTGTTTTTAGGACCAATTCGGCTCTAAAAGCTAGCTGGGAGAAGTTCTTGAAAGTTGTAACGAAGTGTTTATTAATTATGTATAGCTAATTGTAGGTAAATGCATTGTAAGATTTAAAAACCTAAAATCATAATAAAATTACTGTACATACCTATTATTTGTAAATTCAATTCACTAATTAGTCCAGAAAGCCACTGCGCATCCGCTAGGAAAAATATTCCGATTCGGATTTTTTGCACAATCTTACTCAAAAAGGACCCCTTTTAACAAATTTGCATGTTGCCAGGACCAAAAGTGGGTCAAAAATTTTTTAAACGTTTTTTTTTGTTATTATTTTTTTTGCATGGAACAAAGTTTTTTTAGGTTTTTTGGATCATTCCAAACAGAAAAGGTCTTTAGTGACTTTTCTCTATAGTTGATAGTTTTTGACATATAAGCGATTAAAAATTGAAAAATTGCGAAATCGGCCATTTTTAACCTTCAAAAACTATGTGAAACACTTAAAAGTTTAATATTGCCAAGATAGGTAGATATTCTTTAAACATCGATTGATGAAATCCCGAAGAGTTTTTTGCAATACAGTATTCAAAACTACTTTGTTTTTTAATTTCTAATCACGCGTGCGCGACACTATTTTCCACCGTTGCAGCGTTGCATGTGTATACAGTATGGTGCAAATGAAAGGAATAAATTCGTTATTTCATAAACCGGCGACTTTAAGGAAAAAACCCGACACAAGTCGATTTTTATTTTTAAGTTTTGATATTGTGGCATATATGGTATACTAGTGACGTCATCCGTCTGGGCGTGATGACGTAATCGATGATTTTTTTAAATGAGAATATGTGTCGTGTGGTAGCTCATTTGAAACGTCCTTTAATTCTCTATTCAGTAATGTAAACATGTACATAATTATTTATACATTGTGTCCAAAAAAATTTTATTAAATTAAATTATTTGACAAAAAAAGAAGTAGAAGGACACCCTGTATAAATAATTATATAAATGTTTATATTGCTGAATAGATAATTGAAGAACCTTGCAAATGAGTTAGCACACGACCCATACTCTCATTTAAAAAAATCATCGATTACGTCATCACGCCCAGATGGACGACGTCACTAGTAAACCATATATGCCACAATATCATAACTTAAAAATAAAAATCGACCTGTTTCAGGATTTTTCCTTAAAGTCGCCGGTTTACGAAATAATGAATTTATTCCTTTCATTTGCACCATACTGTCGGTGGAAAATAGTGTCGCGCACGCTTGATTTGCAATTAAAAAACAAGGGAGTTTTGAATATTGTATTGCAAAAAACTCTTCGGGATTTCATCAATCGATGTTTAAAGAATATCTACCTACCTTGGCAATATTAAAATTTTAAGTTTTTCACATAGTTTTTGAAGGTTAAAAATGGCCGATTTCGCAATTTTTCAATTTTTAATCGCTTATATGTCAAAAACTATCAACTTTAAAGAAAAGTCACTAAAGACCTTTTCTGTTTAAAAAAAAATTTAGGAGAAAAAAACGTTTAAAAAATTTTTGACCCACTTTTGGTCCTGGCAACATGCAAATTTGTTAAAAGGGGTCCTTTTTGAGATTGTGCAAAAAATCCGAATCTGAATATTTTTTCTAGCGGATGCGCAGTGGCTTTCTGGACTAAATACAGTTAGAGATTAGCTGCTGTCTTTTATTCTCATAGCTCTAGCGATTGCTAAACTGAATAGACCATTTTTATCAAACTTTACCTTTTAAATTCCATGTACCAAGTTAGTTTTAATTTTCTTGTTGTCTTTAATCCAAAATCAACTACTTGTCCATTGCCTGTGTTAATTTCGTTTCATTTATATAGATTCGGGTTAGAACGTCCTGCGACGTTGTCCGATGTCCAATTGCCATCGCGTCCTATCATTACAATCGTCCTCTGTTAATCCTCGTTCGCTCATTGATCTTCGAACTCCTTCCATCCACGATTTCTTTGGTCTTCCTCGTTTCCTGTGTTCCGGTGGTATCCATTTTGCTACTTTCTTTGGTAGTCTTTCTTCTGGCATTCTTTGAACATGCCCATACCATATAAGCTGTTTTCTATCTATGCAGTCGGTCACAGTTTCTTTTAGACCCATTTCTTCCTTAATTGTGTTGTTTCGAACCCTATCAAGTTTCGTTTTTCTAGCTGCTCGTCTCAGTGCATCCATTTCTGTCGCTTCTATTTTCCTTATTGGATATTTAGTCCATTCTTTCACGGTTTTTGCTCTAAATTTTAAAGAACCGCTTGGATTGACATGAAATTTGGTATACGGTGATATTTGGTGAAATTTGATTGACATGAAATTTGGTATGCTTACATGTCAAAGAAAAAAAGTGATATTGTGCCGATGTGTGCTTTTGCCATGGGGGTGACTTTCACCCCCTCTTGGGGGTGAAAAAATATATGTCCAAACTAAGTCCGGAAATGGGTAAACTGACTAATTTTAAGTAACTTTTGTTCTATAGAGCTTTTTCGCTAAGTCAACACTTTTCGAGTTATTTGCAAGTGAATATGTTCATTTTTCAACAAAATAACCACATTTTTAGACGGTTTTTCGCAAATAACTCAAAAAGTAAGTACTTTGTCGAAAAAAAGTTCTTAGCAAAAATATAGCCTATAAAAAAGTAAAAAAAAATGGTGTAAGCGTTAGGTCTCTGGATCTCGCAGAACCAAAGTTATAGCCAATGAAAAATATATTCATATTTACCAAATTTCAAATAGAATACTTCGACGTGAAATATCCAAAAAATTAAGCACTTTTTGGGGAAAACCTATTATAACTTTTTTAAAGTGTTTAAAAAAAGCTTTATTTCTGTTTTTACAAAAAGTTTCTAGTATTAAATTTAAGCAAGTTACGCTCCAAATAAAGTTAGTCCCTTTTGTTTTTCCAAAAAAGAATCGGGAATTTTACTTATGTTGTGTTTATATGATCTGTAAGTTTCATCTATTCAAAGTGCTTATTTTTGAAAAAATTTGGTTTCAAAGTAAAATTTTTAAAAATTTAAATTTTGAAAAATATGCTTTTTTTCAAAATAACTTAAAAATTGTTAGAGATACCAAAAATCTCGAAAAACAAAAAAAGTCAGATTTGCTTTTCTGAACATCATGTATTTTTTTGTTTTTCTGTTAGACAAAAATTGATTAAGATTTGGTGTTACTAAATTTGCTAACATTCGTGATCAGTGACTCGTTCAACCCCTTTTAACTACAACCCTTTCAATAATAAGGACTTTGAACCGATGAAACTTACAGATCATATAAACAATATATACACGAGTCAAGAAACTTTTGAAGTCGTAACGATTAAGTTCATTTAAGATACTAATTAGGGGGTGATTTTCTCGATTTTTTACCAAAACCAAAAGGGACTAACTTTATTTTGAGCGTAACTTGTTTAATTTTGATGCTAGAAATTTTTTTTATAAAACAAAAATGAAGCTTTTTTTAAACACTTTAAATAAGTTGTAATGAGTTTTCCCCGAAATGTGCTTCATTTTTGGTTATTTCACGTTAAAGTATTCCATTTGGAATTTGATGAATATGAACCTATTTTTCATTAGCTATAACTCTGCTTTTACTAGGTGTAGAGACATGATATATACACCATTTTTTAAAACTTTTTACAGGCTATATTTTTGCTAAGAATGTTTTTTCGACAAAATACTTACTATTTGAGTTATTTGCGAGAAACCGTCTAAAAGCGTGGTTATTTTGTTGAAAAAATGAACATATTCACTGCCAAATAACTCGAAAAGTATTGACTTAGTGAAAAAACTCTATAGATTAAAAGTTATTTAGAATTAGCCGGTTTATCCATTTCCTGACTTTCTTTGGACGAATATCTTTTCACCCCCAAGAGGGGGTGAAAATCACCCCCAGGGCAAGAGCACATATCGACACAATATCACTTTTTTTCTTTGACTTGTTAGCTATGTGTAGGCGAAATTTCATGTCAATCCAAGCGGTTCTTTAAAATTTAGAGGTTTTGCAATATTTTACCGTTAAAGAACGGACTAATTCTTTCAGACGCCAAGTTTCAGATCCGTACAGCATTGTGCTTTTTATCATTGTGTCATATATTCTCAATTTTCTTTGTTTTCCTATTTCAGTACTCCATAATATTCCATTCAGATTTAATTAATTTTCTAGCTTTATTTATTCTACTGTTTATCTCTGCATCATCCGTTCCTTCTTTGTTAAACTTTATTCCCAGGTATTTACATTCTTCACATCGTTTTATTGTTTTGTTGTGTTCCAGTTGCAGGTCAGTAGTTTCCTCTCCTACGCAGAGGTACACCGTCTTTTCCATGTTCATTATCAAAACCCATTTTTCAAATTCCTCATTCAATTTTCGTGTCATGTACTCCAGATCCTCTTTGTCATTTGCACATATTACTTGATCATCGGCAAATTGGAGGGTATACAAACAAGTATCATCGTCCACCTGTATGCCCATTCCTTTGCACTTCGATTTCCACTGGTGGAGAGCTTGACGAATATAGATTTTAAAAAGTGTCGGTGATATGCAGCACCCCTGTCGTAGGCCTTTATTGACTCTGAATGGTTCAGATATTCTGTTGTCTAATTTTATCTGGGCTTCCATGTTGTTGTATATATTCTGAACAGCCTTTATGAGTGTATGATTGATTGAAGTTTCCTGGAGTACCTGCCATAGTTTCGAGATAGGTATGTTATCATATGCTTTTTCTAAATCTATGAATATTAGGTGTGTTGATCTATTCCGTGCTAGTTTCTTCTCTATAATTTGTTTCAAGCAAAACACGTTGTCTGTGCAAGATCTACTATCTCGAAACCCGCTCTGCTCCTCTTCCTCTTGGTTTTTGTATTCGTCTTCGATCATATCTCTGATTTATTCTTCCATAGATCCTACTTACCGTACTCGTTACTGATAGCCCTCGTTGACGAAGCAACGAAGCACTGAAAGGCCCAAAACCTAGGAATTTTATGCAGTAAGATGAATCGTCATGGAAATTTTTGCATTCGATTAGAGAAAGTGTCAGGCAACTTTGTGAACTAAATTCATTTAGGGCAAAAATTTTTGTGCATAAGAAAATGCATTTTAAAAGTGCATCTCGAAGAGGTGAAAATGAAAAATTTAGAACTTGGGAAATATTGACGGAAATGAGTTGAATTTTTATACTCGGGGGTTTTGGGGATCGCTGAGGACGAATTTCATATCGGCGATGGTCTCCAAGATACCTGGTGCTCACGGTGGAACTCGTCGCCTAGAGTTATATGTTATAATCATTAAAAATAAGTCAATATCCATTAGTCGGGGGGTTTTGGGGATCGCCGGCCACGAATTTAATGTTGGCGATGGCATCCAAGATACCTGGTGCCCAGGGTGGAACTCGTCGCCTAGAGTTTTTAGTTATAATTATCAAAAATCAGCCAAAAACTATTACCCTAGGGGTTTTGGGGGTCGCTGAGTGCGAATTAGATGTCGGCGATGGTCTCCAAGGTACCTGGTGCCTAAAGTGGAACTCGTCGCCAGGATTTTTTAGTTATAATTATTCAAAATTAGTCAAAAACTATTACCCTGGTGGTTTTGAGGGTCCCTGAGTAAGAATTTCATGTCGGCGATGGTGCCCAAGTTACCTGGTGCCAAGGGTTGGAACTCGTCGCCTGGAGTTTTATGTCGTAATTATTCAAAATCAGTGAAAAGCCATTAATCTGGGGGTTTTGGGGGTACGAAGCTTAGTACGAATTTCATGTCGGCGATGGTCTCTAAGTTACCTGGTGCCCAGGGTGAAACTCGTCGCCTGGAGTTTTATGTTGTAACCATTCAAAACCAGTCAATAACCATTACTCGGGGGTTTTTGGGGTCTCTGAGTACGAATTTCATGTCGGCAAGTTAACAAAGTTAACTTTTTACTTTAATAACATAACAATCTAAATCTAAACTTACTGCATTATTAAAATGTGTAGTCTTCTAAATATCCCTCAAATAAAACCATATTGGAAATACATACCACTAAAGTCACTGATGTGAAAAAATCTTTTGTTTGGAGTTTGTCTTTTTCAATGACATGTCTTTTTGCTACCAGCTCTTGTCTTAAATGTTTTACTAACCTAACCTAACTTTTAAATTCGTAATTAAGAAAAAATGTCTTAAATATGATGTTTAAAAGATATCTTAAATTTGGCGTTTTAAAGATATCTTAAATTTGGCGTTTTAAAGATATCTTTTAAAAGTCTTAATTGAGACCTAAGACATTAAGACCATATTTGGTTGTAAATAAGATATCTTAAAGATGACCTGTGCTGTATGGGGGTGGAACTCGTCGCCTGCAGTTTTATCTTATATTCATTCAAAATCAGTCAATATCCATTACTTCGGTGTTTTGAGGGTCGCTAAATATATTTTTCATTAATAATTTTTCTTAAAACACTTTTATATTATATCCTAAAAAATTAGCTATTTAAAAATTATTTTAAAATTTTGTCTCTTTTAAAGCAGTTGTCGTTAAATTTTGACACTAATGACATTTATGAAATTTTGGCATAATTGGCATTTCAAGGGTAATTAAGTTATATCAGCGATTTTTTGTATTTTCTGCGGTATTATTTTAATTTTTAGATTTCTAGTCTGCTTTTATATAAAAACAGTGGTTTTTAGAATTCTTTAGCGACGTATATAATGTTGATGGATTACCGTCGAAGGCCGATATGATCAACCAAAAAAGCAGATGTATATGGTGATTATTCTATTGACTTTCTTGGGTGTAAATCTGTCTTTTTATTTTACTGCTCCTGGTTTAAAAACAAAGCATAGTATATATGTAAATACCTCCAAGCTACACTGTTATGTAGTTCTGTTCTTTTAAAATTTTTTAATTAATTATAAAAAAAACATCTAAAAAGTGATACCGTATTTTAAAGCAAAGTAAGTGTTTAATGTTGGTGTTTTGAAAAAGTCATATATTTTAAACTTATTAGTTTTGTTAATTATAGAATAAATAATAATATTATAATATCAAGCCGTTTAAGACTGGTATTAAAGGAATTTTCATTATCTACAGTCTATAGCTGCGCCGTTTTATAATTTTGGTTTTCGAAATTGCGGAAGAGAGAAATTTGTGTAACTTCAAGTAAGTAAATATATTTTTTTATTTTATTTTACTTTTTTATTATATTATACAAATAAATTGATTATGAATACGTGCACTAACATTTAATTTAACACGTATTTTTTAGATTATTGTATACCTACCTTGAAGACAATCGCCAACATGAAATTGGTGCCCAGCGACCAGTAAAACCTTAATAGTAATGGTTATTGACTGATTTTGTATGATTATACCATAAAACTCCAGGCGACGAGTTCCACCCTGGGCACCAGGTACCTTGGAGACCATCACCGTCATGAAATTCATGTTCAGCGACCCCCAAAACTCCCCGAGTAATGGTTTTAAATGATTTTTAATAATTATAACATAAAACTCCAGACGACGAGTTCCACTTTGGGCACCAGGTACCTTGGAGACCATCGAACACATGAAATTATTGTTCAGCGACCCCCAAAACTCCCCGAGTAATGGTTTTAAATGATTTTTAATAATTATAACATAAAACTCCAGGCGATGAGTTCCACCCTGGGCACCAGGTACACAGGAGACCATCGCCGTCATGAAATTCGTGCTCAGCGACCCCCAAAACCCCCCGCGTAATGGTTTTAAATGATTTTATTATATTTGGAATAATTATAACATAATACTCCAGACGACGAGCTCCACCCTGGGCACTAGGTATCTTGGAGACCATCGACCACATGAAACTCTTGTTCGGCAACCCCCAAAACCCTCAGAGTAATGATTATTGACTGATTTTGAATGATTATAACATAAAACTCCAGGCGACGAGTTCCACCCTGGGCACCAGGTATCTTGGAGACCATCGCCAATACTAAATTCGTGGCCGCCGACCCCAAAACCCCCCGAGTAATGGATATTGACTGATTTTTAATGATTATAACGTAAAACTCTAGGTGACGAGTTCCACCGTGGGCACCATCGACGATATGAAATTCGTG